>NC_070641.1:17041883-17356883 GCF_947347685.1 Pleuronectes platessa
GATGGATGAGAAGAGGCGCTGAAATAGGAATCAAAGTCATTCTCCGCTGCGGATGATGGAAGAGGTCACCACGTATAGGCCCAGAGGGAGAAGGATTTGGACGTATGTGTGACATGAAAACATGATGGAGAATTAGCTTGTATGAAGAGGAATTGGTCACATTTAATGAGGCTGTTACAGGGTTTTTCTGGGCTAACATCCCAGTACCTACATTTTGTGATCCATTAACACACCCAAACAAATGTCAGCATGGCCCTTTACTCTGTAGGAAATCATATCACATGATATGATTTGGAAATCTGACTCTTCCATTGATCTCAGTGTCCTCCTCCCGGTCGGTCTCCTGTTTGTTGCTGATAGCCATCAGGGTGACCTGAGCACACACGGGGGACTGTTTAATTACACACTCTTTCTCCACGTGCCCATCAATAATCTGACTGATGCAATCATTCATGTGGCCATTTTAATCAATACCCTCCAAAGAACTGCAGCTAAACTCTGTCATGTGACTGAGGCCTTCACATCAGGTTTATGGCGCGGCTCAGTTTAGTATCTGGAGTTTACCAACTGTCAGCGTGTCGCTCCCATCGGCCTTTAATTAGACTTTATGGAGCAACTGCACTTAATGTTGCAAAGGGATTTACAAACATTAGCACCTTTGCTGATGTGCTTGAGTCAACTACGACTTAGTTAACAATGCTTAAGTTGAAAATGACTAGAAAAGCCATTTTAAAACATGTAATTAAACATGTCAGTTTGATTATCGTGGATTCAGCATATGAGCATTTTGCTGACTGATCAGAAGAAAGTCAGTCAATGACTCCATACGAAGCTAAAAAAAATCTCAAGTAAATTCAAAGTCAAATTCTGCAAATAAACATCAGTCCTCGATCTTTCTTTGTGTCCATGAGAGACCTGAGGTGATTATGACGGATTAGGGACAGCATCAGTTACAGCAGGTATATTTCTGTATTGCAAGATGTGCAATTTCCTGTGATCTCGCTCAAATTCTCTCAATCTCTCTTTTCCTATGTGTTTTAGTTGTTCTTCTCTTCACCATCAAATGTGTACCCATTGTGTGTGTGTGTGTGTGTGTGTGTGTGTGTTAGTGTGCAGGCACTGAGCTGTTATAAGCAACACACTCTGACAGTTCTATAGGTATATGAGACGGCAGATGAATGTAATATATAACATTGTTAATTTGTACTAATAGCAACGTGTCTATTTGCACATAAATAATTTGTGTCTTTGCAGCTGCAGTCACCGTCCAGCAGGATGTGTGAGCAGAGCAGTGTGATTTCACCCGAGCCATCTAGCTTTGCTGCCTCCAGATACAACACAAACCTTGTCTCACATGTTGCATAAATTTAATTCTGAATATTTTCGCTTCTGTCGGCTATTGGACATCATTTTTTTCAGCTTTCTGCAGCTTGGAGAACAATCCCACCCAGAGCAGCGAAAAGGCTGAGAGCATCTCTCTCTGCTCCTGCTCCTGTGTGTGCGCCTGTGTGTGTGATAAGTCTGATACAGTGGGAAGATGGGAAGGTGTGAGTGTGCCCTCGCTCACCAGCTCAAAGGCGTTAGATTGACATTACACATCCCAGCCTTCTCCTGACGCTCACACATCCAGCACCTACAGAATTGTGTGTGTGTGTGTGTGTGTGTGTTTGTCCATGAAATGGGGTTTCTCTTCCATAATTCACTTTTAGCCACAGCTCTATTGAGGATCTGTCTGCGTGTGTATGTGTACGTGAATTCAACAACACCTCTGTGTGAGTCTGCTATCTGCACGTACACACATGCAAGCACACACACATATACACACAAACAGACACACACACCACGTTCGTATGCTGCTTTTGCAAAGGTGTGAAGCACATCCTGAGATCTGTGGTCTGGCAAAAAAAATGACACCTAACCTCCTCATCAGCCAGTAAAGTATGTGTGTGTGTGTGCGTGTGTGTGTGTGTGTGTGTGTGTGTGTGTGTGTGGGTGTGTGTGTGTGTGTGTGTGTGTGTGTGTGTTTGTGTCAGTGTATGTCTGCAGAGGTTCTCATGTGTGCAGCAGGTTTGCCTGTGAGTGTAGATGTGTATATGTTTGTTTATACGTGTATATTTATTTTTAAGCTTGTTGTCTTTGTGCAGGACTGTTTGAATGTTTTCAGTCACACGTATCAATGAAAAGATGAATCAGGGCTTCATTAGATTTGACGTGACTGTGTTCACACTGACACAAACGGGATCACACTGACAGCTTGTTAGTCATCCGCTCTTCTCAGGCTGCAGCAACACAAAAGAGGCTCTTTGAAAACGAGCCCCAGCCTCGACCCAAGGAGTTTGGCGAGAGCTTCACCCTTACAAGAGCTCTCCAAATTGGGACACAAGGAAGACAACCTTCCCTTTGTGAGTGTGGGAGCGTGGGTAAAGCCGAGCAGTCACGAACTGTTACTTCAGCTGTCACCATATCTGGATGTGAAGTGTCACTCTCCTGTTTCCCACCCACGGCATCCACATCCTTTCATATCCGAACGGCTATGGGCGGCAGCGGCGGTGGGAATGATTAAGCAGGATTTACTGTCGCTCCTCGGCCCTCCCCTCCTCCTGCAGCAGAGCCAGGTTTGCGGCTCTTCAGAGTGTGGTGAGTCATTGAGGGCTCGCCAGCTGTGTCAGAGATAAGGCCGGTGAGGAGGCACTGACTGACAGAATGGAAAGTGTAAACACATCGGACCTCCAGGCGTCTTGTCTTCTGACATGTGTTTCTACCTATGTTTTCTGTTTGCTGTGGATTCCTTTCCTTGTTTTCTTTCATTTCTCTCTTCTTGTCATCCTCTCATTCCTTCCTGCAAACTCCTCCACTCAAAACACATTCCTCTGTGTAACCATTCCTGCCTTCTCTGCCCAGTAGGAAACTGCTGTCCAATCCATAAGTCATGATAACAACCATCTTCCTCCACTCCCTACTACACGCACACACACACACACACACACACACACACACACACACACACACACGCACACACACACACACACACACACACACACACACACACACACGCAAACAGCAGTGGAAAACCTCCTCCGTGCTCAGAGCATGATGTCAGACGTCTGCTGGCTGACAGGTCTTGCCATGGGAAAAACACACTTAAATATAAGTAAGTGTGTGTGCACACACACCACAGGGACCTTCCAGGCACATCAGCACACTCATCCACACGCTCCATATGTGTGACAGAACACACAACACACACACCCGCAGCTGTAATAGAACGCCGCATTTATCATAAAAGCCTATTAAGAAAAAGAAAAACCCATATTTAAAAAATGATGCCGTGGATTTATTCCCTGATTACAGACGCCAGTTGACACACTGACCAACGAGATGATTTGCATTCAACTCCATAAATGGCAAGAATGATTAAACATTTATTTCCATAATGCAGTTTTAAAGTCATTCTATTTGTTTTGTTTGCCAGGACTCCGGTTCAATTTAGCCTCCCATCCTTTAGGCCGCTCTATGCAATGTCCGCTCTCCCCGTTTGGCCTGAGTTATTGATTTGCCATTATGTTGCATGGGGGAGAAAATCCATGGCTCTCCCTTTAAATAACCATCACATGAAGACGAGAGAGATATATCATGGAGAAACCATATCGAATTGAAACACATGGGACGCCCGCTGTAAGCAAGACAATCTTCTCTGTGCCTCTCACGCCTGACAAAGACGAAGCTGGTGAATTATCTTAAGCTTTGCTGATTCAGGCTTTTCTCTGATCTTGTGTATTGTTATGAGGGATCCCTCTTCACATGGAGCCTCCGCTGCTAAGTCTGCATGTATTCATATTACCACCCAGTAAGCACGGGTCAAATATCTGACTTTGGAACGGGTCTAAATTCATCCATGAAAGTTCCTTGGTAGCTTTGGAAAAGTAGTTTAACTGAAACAAATCATATCTCAAGGTGCATTTACTCTCTTTTTTTTCCAGAGGTCAGGTGAAGTTTTGGTCTTAGTGGGTTGAGTTTTGTTTTAAAGTGACATTTTATGGGTTTCCGTTGTTTCAACAGTGTTTTCACTGTTTCGATGTGTAGTTAGGAGCTGCTGCACATAGAAATATAGTTACGTTTTTCAAGTCAGTCTTAAAACAGTATTCACATGCCCATACACAGGAGTTATTGGTTGTCTGGTACGTCTGCAGTTTGCAGTACTTGTTCCATACAAAAATGCATTTTGAAGTGCTGCCAGGTCTGATCTGATGTTTATAAAATGATGTAAGTCTGACTTAATCAAAAGCCTGTCTTCTTAAATTACTGTTTTCACTATAATATCCCCTCTTTGTCTTTCTATCCCTCCAGAGGAGCACAGCAAAGAAACGCTGTCTGCACTAAAAAACCTTGAACCGTGGACGATATCCACTCGATGTGTCCAAGTCAGGCCACCGAAGCCTCCTAAGACTCTAGGTTTCGACAGTTATAATTCACATAAACATCCAAATACCGTTTTTATTTTAAACCAAACAAGAAGCACAGATGTGTTTTTAATCCTTCCAAAACATCACCACTTATTTTGTTGTTTGTCTCGTTGTCTCAAAAGTACCATCTCCACCCCCAAAGAGATGCTTTCATTCATTTTCATCTGTTCTTATGTTTGTTAGTTCGCAGGAAAAAAGTGCTACACCGATTCCTAGGACATTTTGTGGAGGGGTGGGGCAAGACCCAAGGATTTAATTTTGAAGTGGAACCGGATCAACAAGGAGCCAGGATTTTTTTTTCTCACTTTCTTCAACATGAAATTGAGCATTAGCCTTGGTGGAGGGATGAGCCGTCCAAGTGCCCTTCGAGTTTCAAGTGCCCTGACATGTTTTGCCGTCTGCGATGGAAATTAAAGCCCCTGAAAATTGCTATGTCTCTACAACATTAAAGTGTAATGACTAAATAATCCACCAAAGCCATAAAAACACTCAAAAGCGCCACATGGGTGGTTTGGATTGGGTAGAAAACAACAATAAGCAAACAACCCGGCAATTATCTATTCTAATTTAAATGTTGCCAAATCTTTTCACAACCGAGCCAAACAGAGACGCGGCCGCTCAGACAGAAATCTGAGAATAAGTCAGAACTAAACCAACACCAGCCCGGCTCTGGCAGAAAACTGTTGGACCCCTGTGGCTCATTTCGAGGCCAATGGAGGAAATTTGATTTCAGGGACTTTAAATAGTTCAGTTGAGGTTCCAAGAGAAAAGCGTTGCCAGAATCACATCAAGCTTTCACCTGGTACAGAATACTGATATGCAAATGTGCAGAGTCGAGTTTCGTTTCGAGTGTGATGGTTTATTTGCACCTCAGACACGTGTTCCCCTTCTTAACACTCAGAAATCAGCCCATTAAATCGAGCTTATTAGTGAAGGCCGATCATCTAATGTGTGACTGACCCACACGGTGCAGCGACAACAGCAGTGAGGGACAATAGAGAACTCGCAACAGACAAAGGGGCTGCCTGTGCTGTTGTGTTCAGGAAGAGGCCTGTTCGGCTCTGATGTGGTGAGCTGCAGTACCTGCGACACACTCAGAGTTCCTGTGTTGAGTGTATGATCTCTGGCGCGTGTGTTTGAGAGTGGCAGGGCGATGATTGACACAGGCGCACACTCCGTCGGCCCAGGCTTGCCGTAGGCCATGTGTGTGGGAGTGAGAGGTGATTATACAGCCGTGCTGGGTGTCATGGCTTATTGTGATAAAAAGTTTCCTCTAATGTGGGATATTTTTATGCAAATACAGATGCACAGGAGGTGAATAGACAGCCACGAGCTGCAGGAGACGGCACATTTCATTTTTGAATGTGCAGCCCAGGAATAGAAAGAACTCGAGCTCGAAAACAAAAGATAACATTGAGCTGCAGAGTCTTTGTTGATATTGTTGAAATTGCTGTGGACGGCAGTTTCTGAGCGATTGTCTCCAGTTTTGCAGAAAATGGCAGGCGAGCGCCGCGGCGGCTTGATTATCTCTGTGAATTTAATACAAATCTTAAATCCCTGTTGTGCCCTTTGCTCAAGTGAAGAAAGCTTGCTTTATCTCCCAGCTCCTCCTCTGAAGCTCCTTCTCTTTGCTCCCCACACAGCCAATCAAAACCCCAAAGTGAATTATAAAAGAAAAAGGAGGAGAGGAAGAAGCAGCCTGGGTGAACGCCTGCGTGGCTGAATTTCCATATAGATAGACGAGCACATTAAACTTGTCTATCTGCACGCTTGCTGTCCACTCTTCCTCTTATTACATTTTGATGGAGTGATGGCTGCTTCATCTACATCTTCAACTAGCATTATCCCCCTGCTCTCTCTCCTTCTGCGCTGTGCGTCTGTCTCCCCCGGACACTTGATTGTTTCTGAACCCCTGTTGACCTCATAAAGAGGAACCTGCACCTGGTTTTCCTGCCACGGTCCGTTGTGCTCATTTGTGGACGATCGCAATCTTTATCTTCTTCTTCCATCTTGTAAAAGCTACAGTTGACAAGTCCTCAGTGGTTAAGAGGGGGGGGGGGCAAAGGAAGGGGGGGGGAGAAGTGGGTGATGAAGAAAAAAAAAAAAAGACGACTCGCTTCCAGGCTCACATGTAAATTAAATCGCAATTAAAAACAGGCAAATAAGCTGTTCCCGGGAGATTGAGGGGGGGGGAGAGGGAGGGGCGAGGAGGAACTCAAGGAAAGGGCTCTCAGGATAAGGGCCCGTGTCACTCATCATTAGCATGGCATTAGACGGAAGGGAGCTAAATCTGAACACTGGGTCACAGGCACATTTACGGGAGCTGCGTCTGCTCTGCTGCAAGGTCCCCGGCCGCCGAGAATAACCCGCCGTACGCAGGGAACCGTTTTCTGCAGATAAGAGAGAAATGTGCACAATTATTCCGTGGATTATTCAGCTATTGTTCTCTGAGGCGTTGCCATTGTGCCTCGTGTACAAGCCGACTATTGTGATTTCCTGTACAAAGCTGTGGAGTCTAGATCGGTGATGGCAGTGAATAAATAATGCCGACTGTGGATTCAGATTCGTGCTCCTCACACGTTGGCGTCCGCGGCTCGATACAGTATTGACAAGTCGTGTCTTTCGGGCTGCAGCATTCCGCTGCACCGCCTCCTCCTCCTCCCTCCCCTAGGCCCTCAGCCCTATACCACCCCCCTGGAAGCCTGCTCTGCGTGGGCTACCCCTCCTCCTCCTCTTCCTCCCACTCTACCCTCTCTCCCAGGCCCCCTCCCTGCACCCCACCACCACCACCTCACGCTCGGGCTCCATGGGTAGGTGTAGGGGAGGGGGGTCAATGTGGGAAGCGTATGGCGGCGGTGGTGAACCCCACACGACGGCAGCCTTGCAGCCAAGCAGGGCGGTGGGGAGCATGCATGGGGGGGAGGGAGGTATGGGGGGGAGGGCACGGAGAGGAGCACCCCTCTCTGTGGACCTGTCGCCTTGGTGCAACAATGGCCGTGACAATGACACTGGAGCAGGAATTTCCGCTTCCCCACCGCCGCCAACACCCCCCCCCCCCCCCCCCCCCCCACACACACAAACACACACACACCCACACACACACCTCCCCACCATATCTTCATACTGCATTAAAAAATCTGCAGCATGGAGATGAATGGGTCCTTAATAGCTTTCATTTGTTACAATCATCATAATTGAGCATATGTCAGGGGCAGACAAAGGGGCAGGAGGATTTCTGTGTTAGCACCTGAAGAGGAAACAGGCCCCGGAAAGTGACGGCTTTTGTGACTCAAATAGACTTGCATCATATACATCATATATACCGCGGCTAATTAAAGGTTCCCTATATCAGTAACTGAGAGAGTTTCCATTATCTGTTTTCAGCAACAGTGTGAACCTCCAGTCTTTCCTGGCATTTGTGGGCATGTTTCATCTGCACGTCCTCGCTACATCAGCCAGTTTGATAGTGGAGCTTAATGACCGCCCGCTGAGCGCTGCCAGAATGGCTGTAGGGCCCTCTTAACATTTTTGTAATACTCCCCTCCTTCTCCTCCTCTCCACCCTGTCCTTGCATTCTGTCCCTTAAACCAATCAACTCTTTTCTTCCTCGCCACTGTGGAGGAATGAATCGGACGCTTGGCAAAGGTCTCTTACTCCTCTCTCCCTCCCTCTCTCCCGTCACCTTTTTGTTCCTCTCGTCCTCCCACTTGTCCTCTTTCCACCACACCTTTTTTCCCCTTTCCTGCATCAATCACACATATTCCCAGCACACACACACACACACACACACACACACACACACACACACACACACACACACAAACACACACATCTCTCCATTCCCTCAGTTGGCACTCCTGGCACTGTGGGTGGCGGGTGCCAAGAAGGGGAGGCCTCCTGGCTTCCCCCTGAGCCACCATTTTGTGGATTGCTCCTTGAGAGAGCCAGCTGTGTACAGACAGTGTGTGTGTGTGTGTGTTTGTGTTTGTGTGTGTGTGTGTGTGTGTGTGTGTGTGTGTGTGTGTGTGTGTGTGTGTATGTATGTGAAAGACAGAAAAGAGGAGAAAGAGGAAAGAAATTTGTGTTGCAATGGAAAAAGCGCTCACAAGGCTGAGCTCTCTGAGTTTCCTGCCGAGACCAGAGATCATGACTGAACCTGACCCCGGCCCTGCTCCAGACACACATTTACACCCACATAAATATACTCCACGGGCATTCTTACAATCTTTCGCTTTCCACTCCTTCACTGAGTTTTCTCCTTCAGAAACAGCATTCGAATCTGTTAACTAAACCTCACAGAAAAGGCTGCCATCCATAATGTAATTTCTACCTGCCTCAAAAATATATTTTCTCAGGCAGTTTATCAAACCTCTGCCACAAACAACTATATCCTTGCTGTTGAAATAAAATGACGCCACGGTTTGTTTAAGAGTAGTCCCCTCAAACAGGAGATAACGCTGACCCTGAGTTTATCCTCATGTTTTTGATAACAGCTCATTTGACCTTGACGGGCCACAGAAAAGCAAAAGGACAAAATAAACAGTCGTGCTGTTTCTGCAAAAAAGACTCACGGAACACGGAAAAAATAAGCCTAGAATTTGTATTTCCTGGAAAGTTTGTGACAAGGGGAAATAATAAAGTCAGACGTTTTCTCCGTGCGAAGAAGAGTAGAACCATGACGTGAAATTCAGGTGTTTGCGTGCAGCTAAATGATTCCATTTCAAGACTTAAAAGACGGAGGGATGAAGAGCTTCATACCAGAACTTCTTAGATTTTCTCATCATCACTGGTTCATTTTGTTCTTCGCCTGGTAATATGTTACTTTTTCAAGCGACTTAAATTCTAATACTCTCCTCCGTCGTTCATTGAAACCTCTGCAAAAACTGACGTCGGCAACTTTAATGTGAAAGTAAAAAAAGGAACAAACTCACAGCTCCTCAGAAAACCAAATAGTAGGAAAGAGGGAAACGTTTTTTTTTAAGGAAAAACTCTAAACGAATGGTTTCTTATTCCTCATACCTTCGCATTTGCTGAGCAACCTGAGCGGAGAGAATTAATAGAAACTGGTCTTCCGACGCGCTGGTGACGCTGTTTCACTTCAGAGTACATGAGGTTGAAGCCCCTTGAGATAAGCGTCTATAGATTTCAGAATTTTGACCAAATATATTCAGGTTTCAGTGTTATATCGTGCTGTGATCGCAGCCCACCGACGAGCTGACTCAGAGGGTTTTCTAAATGATTATCTGTGTCCTGACGCACACTGCGCGCGTCCCTCCCGTCAGCACAAACAGTAAATGATTCATAATTTGTATTTTGGGCACCTGGTGAGTAAACAGAGCTCACAGCAGATACCTTACAGCCCCTAAAATGTTGCTCTATACTGCTGTCAGCCCTTCGTGCTTATGAATGTGCATTTCGATCATTCCAGATCTTTGCCACGACAAAACAACGTTCGGGGGGAAACGATGGCTCCTCGGTGCCATTTTATCAAAAGCTCGTTTGTTTGTCACAAACTTAAATCCTCTCTCTCTCTCTCTCTCTTTCTCTCTCTCTCTCTCTCTCTCTCTCGCTCTCTCTCCTTCTCTCTGTTTCTCTGTCTCTCTCGCTCCTTTCATGCTGTTGCTAGGGAAGCAGGGCGTATGCGCTCCCTGGCCGCGGCTGAAGGGCACAGGGAAAAAACACGAATAGCTCGAAAAAACGAGGCTTTAATCGAGTAAATTTGGAGCCGACGCAACCTCGACCCCTTCCCGTATCCATTTCAAAACACAAACTCGGAAATGAACGAGTGCAAAGTGTGATATTTAGTCGCTTTCTATCCATTACCTTATATGGCAGGGCAGAGATATATCGTGCCTGTGTTTAATAGGCTGGCCGCTGCCGCTCTGCATGGAGGCTTCGTTTTAACCCTTATGATGCTGAATTATTTTTGGAGCAAGCAAAGCGTCGGTTCTTGCCCCTTTTGACTCTTCTTGTGCCAATAATGCGACATCTTTTAACGAATGACGTCGTTTTGATAGCCACAGTCGGTGCCAAACATAATTTACGCACGGAAACAGGTATTTTACGCACGGGGGGCGCTTCTTCTCCCATGTTTCTAATTATGTCCCTATAAATAAGGTGACTTAAAGAGGGGTGACATTTACAGCTCATGGTACAAACTCACTGCTCTTGTGGTTTATGTTGATGGATTTAAATTGTCACGGTGCAGATAAACGTGCTACAACCAGTAACAGGCTGTAATGGTGATTTTTAGGAGGAAACAAGCCTCGCGCTGTGGCAGTGAACGAGTTTACGATCACAAAGTTGCCACAGGTATGCTGAAGGCTGCACAGCAAGCCTCTGCTGTGTGTCAAATGAATGCCAGTTGAGCCCAGAGGACATGGCACTGGTTTGACGATCAGAGAGTGTGTGACCTATATTTGCACAGCGCCTTTTACAGATCGAAGTGCGAGCCTCAGCCCACTCATCTACAACTGTGCTGCTTTAGAGGATCGGAAATAAAAGGGGGAACTTCTTCATCACCAAAGCGTCCGCCTCAGTTACAGTCACAAACAAGTGAACTCCGCTCCACTGAGACTGTCACATTTAACGCACAGAGACAACATCATGAATCCTCTGTTGTTATTCGTCTTCTAATAAAACTATTCTGACTGCTGCGGATGAAGCCTCTAAAAAATAACAAGATGAGCCCCGAAAAGTGGGGATTTCATCTCCCTGAGGTGAAGATGTGCTGCATAAAAAATGCTGCAAATTTGTGTTGCCCGTGTTGAGTTGTGTTGTACTAACGACACTTTTGGCATATTTTTCAAATGCATATACTGTTATTTACATCTAAGCACGATATGCACTTGAATAAAAATTCAAGCAGGGTTTCATCAGAGCTCATGAGATGGTGGAGAGGGGGGGGGGGGGGGGTCCCATGCACCAGCCTAGCTATTTTACAATAGAACTGGAAAAGGTGATTTTATTCATGTTGTGACAGTGACGTTGTGATTGATTCATTCCCAGATATCCCTCCCGCAGCCCCGTGCTCACGGGATAAACCCCAACCTCTGTGCAAGGTCTCCACCTCCCCCTCCCCTTCTGACGTCATGCACCGAGCTCAAGCCATTGCACGAAAAGAGCTGCTCGCAGCCGCACCGCTGTGAATATCTCTATGCTCGTTGCCAGGACTGTGGAGTGTGCAAAGAAGGAGGGAGCGAGAGCGAGCGCGAGGAGGAGAGGTGGAGGGAATACAGTTGGATTTGGATACAACTGGAAAACTACCAGGCGCGCACAGCACGCACCGAACGGAAGGCACATCGACGGCGCGTAACCAGCATTTCGCCCGGTCCCCGTCCCCCTGCGATCGGATCGAGCCGAGTATGGAGCTCCCCGCCGCCGGAGAGCACGTCTTTGCGGTGGAGGGCATCGAAAAGAAGCGCATCCGCAAGGTAACAGAGAGGCAGCGTGTTTGCAAAGGCGCAATAAATATTTAGCGTTTGACATGAGCCTCACTAAAAATAATATTATTCTTCTCCTCACAGGGCAAAATTGAGTACCTGGTCAAGTGGCGAGGCTGGTCCCCCAAGTAAGTCTCTCACACACACACACACACACACACACACACACACACACACACATACACACACAGACAAACAAGCTTTCTACCGAAATATCTCACACCATTTTTCCGGTGCTACGATGAAATGCAAAACAATCAAGTGCAGGGAAAAATGTCATTCATCAGAGACGTGCTGGCACAGTGCGCGGTTTGTTTGTGCATGTGTGTGTTTGTGCATGTGCGTGAGCATGGAGAGCGCGCTCGGTATGTGTCTCAGTGTATCCGCGGATGCCTTCACTAATTTATGCGAGGGAAGGGGGTAGGCACAGCCATGTAATCCCGTTTTAATTATTTCTGCTCTGCCAGCGAATTTACGAGACAGTGGTGCTAAAATGGCCGACTGTATGTTGGAGCTGCAGGGTCGTTTTGGAGACACTTTTTTGCGGAGCATTTTTGCTGTGCAGTCGGATGTGCTCGCGGTTGGTTTGTTGTTCGGGAGTAGCTGTTGTTCATGGTCTTAGAAATCCAATGACCTTGAAGTAAGAGCATGTCTCATCCAATTTTCTGGACCCTACCTGTCCACTCTGACTGCACAGTAATGTGGAGGGTGTGCGTGTGAGTCTCTGTGTGTTTGTGTGAGTATATGTGTGTGTGACAGCTCTCTGACAGTTGTTTTTGTCACTCCTCTCTGCAGATACAACACATGGGAGCCAGAGGAAAACATCCTTGACCCGCGTCTCCTGGTCGCGTTTCAACACAGGTGAGAAGGATGTGGACTTCGGACAGGCCTTACGCAGCCTCCACTTCAGCCATGACCATATATGGGCATGGGAGGAGGGGCGCCCCAGTAACTCTATCACTGATCCCCCCGCCCCCCTTCCCCATAGGACCGTCTCCTGGGGGGAAAGGCTGGGGATGTGGTGGTGAGAATTCCTAAATCAGGCTAATGGGGAAAGATCGGATGTGCGTAAATATGCGCAATAAGACGCAAATTGTTACCACTTTATGATCTGATTATGTGCCCCTGCATCTGGGATGAGAGGCTTACCGAGCATTCAGTGACCTAAATTCACATAGGAAGCAGAAGTAGTCCCCCTTAGGATTGAAAATGGAAATCATTGCTCTTCACGCGGATCTAATTGCAACGATTTGTTTTCTTCCTTGCAACCTGGAGGCCTGAGCAGGACAGGTGCTAATTTAGCAGCTGAGCTTCACTGGAGAGGCCATGATTTGCTGTGCGCTCTGTGTGAGGAGGCCAAGCTGCTGCCTGATGGGATTCCCATCACTACCAGTGTGAGATCTGCAGCCTCGGCTCAGCTTCTGCACTGTTTCCCCCCCAAGAGAAATCCATTCAGCAATGCTAGTACTGACATTGACCTCCTTTATTTTGCTATGTAATGTTGTGGAAACAATATTCACCTTGGATGTACAACAGCCAACCAGCTTTCAATCTGGGTCAACACTACACTCAATAGAGGCCTGTAAAATAATTACAAATACATGAATGTCAATCACAGGGGTTGGGATGTTAATGAATACGAATGATGCCGTCCTTCTAGCCCCGTGGCATGTGCACAATATCTACTTTAGGTCGCTGGACCCATGAGGCCTTTGAGATATACTCTCTCTGTAGGCCACCAGGCCTTAAGACATGATGGCTGGGGAAAGGAATTCGCATTTCTGAAAAGGCTAATTGACACGCACTGCTCTGCAGCGTTTCCAGTGTACTGCTCTCATATTCCCCTGCAGCCTGCCTGCCCGCCTGGCTCTCTGTGTGTGTGTGTGTGTGAGAGTGTGTGTGTGTCTGGCTCTGTGCTGATGGTCATGGAGCGCTGCCTCTGCACTGTGTGTGTGGATTCCTCTCTGCTCCCAGAGGATGGGGGAGGGGATCCGACAAGGGAGGCTGTAATTGCCAAATCTTCTGTGAATAGGGGTCACCCCGTTGGACGCTGTTTGAAATCGCACACATTATAGCATTAAAATGTAGACTGTATATTGTGGCAGCTTCCTGGCAGCCCTGACAGTTTGAACATCTGTAGCGAGAGGCCGACAATAGGCTGGGTTTACGCATGCCTGGTGGTGTCTGCATGCAGCCAGCTTTCATCCAGCGCTGGTTATTTATGAGCCGATGATGAGTCAAGGTTTATATCAGGGAGCAATATTTTACAGACGGTCCGCCCAGTTCTTTTAGTCAATACAACTATAATAGCATGTTTTCCCTCGCTCCTCCCTCATTAACTACTGTTTGTTAGTCTGATATTAATCACTCTACACCTTCTCAGTGTAGGCGTTGTGTTGCTCAAGTCGTTGTGGTGTGCATTCTTCCAGCAGCAGCAGCAGCAGCACACATCCCAGAGGTCCTCCCCAATGTTGTATTTATCCCATTTCATCCCTATACCTCGTGACCCTAATTAGGATTTGAACATAAGAGGAGGAAGGTTGTGCTGCAGTGAGAGGATGTTTGAAAGACGAGGGGAGATTCTGCCTGCTCTGGCTGTAATTAAATTTCGACTGGATAATGAGAATATGGAATGGGCCGATTACCATGGAGAGCTATGCAAATAAGAACCATAATGCTTTGCAGCGGGTCACATGTGGGCATTCATTAGTCCTCAGAATCAAAATACCACTTCTGACCTTGAGTAGGTAGGAAAAAAACGAGCAAATCCTCCAAGTGTCAAACCTGGGTTCTCCCATGTGCTTTAATTAGATTTTTAAAGTGAAACACTGTCTGACAAATGAGTGTTGTGTTTAGACGGTAAAATATAGTGCTAGAAAATGTAATTATCCTTTGTTTTCACAGAGAGAGGCAGGAGCAGCTGATGGGATATCGTAAACGGGGGCCAAAACCGAAACATCTTTTACTGCAGGTAATTATCATCTCCATTACTGACACGATTGTTCCTATTACTGAAACATCTCACTTTTTGAAGCCTCGCTGTACGTTTCAGTCGAAGAGAATCCAAATGGCTCTGGGAGGGGGGGGGGGGTTCTCTCAGGTGTTTCTTAGCTGGTGTCATTATGGTCATGGATATTAATAGATTTTTTTGATAGAAATGGAGAATGGCGCAAAGTGAGGACAGGGGGTTGTACAGCTGGGTTTCTGTGTGCAGTCATCATGAAACCAGGTTTTGTTGCCTGAGGTTACTCTAAGCATTGCTTGAGTGCACTCATTTTTTTTCTGCGTGTTCATTATTTCTTTATGCTAAACAGCTTCGTTTGCCAAACACTGTTCTATTAAAGGCTGCCTGACAAGTTCCTTTTGTACCGAGTGAATCAGTATCAGTGGAATGTTTCCTGCTTTATAATTGTTCCCCAGGACAAAAATAGATGGCTGGAAGTAGCACTCCGCCGTGCTTTGACTATCTTAGCCGAGGCCTTGACACAGTCGTGTCCTGAGCCAAATGTGATTATATATTCTGAGACTTGGAGCTGATTGCTATGCAGTGTCACTCCTTTAAGAGGCATACCCCTCTGCCAGAGTCACACGTGGCCAGCAATCAGGGAGAAAGCGTGACATGTCCGCTGGCACTTCTCTGACCTGAGGTCACAGCCAAAGCGTCTTGAGCGTTCCGCTGCGGTGCCCCCCTGACGGCCAGAGGGGTCAGTCTCCACAGGAGGAGGGGGGGCAAGAAGGTGGGGAAGGAGGTTGTATGCAGACTTTTTGCTGGATAATTTCTCTTTCACCCTGTAAACTTACATTTGATCATGTGCAGGCAGGTTAGCATATTTTAGCTGTAGCACAACTTTTAGCAGCTGTGAGTAGTGAGAATTGGCACGACAGCTCATCATGAGGAGTACGACTCCACCTGATAATACAGTTATGTAATGTAGGAGGAGCTAAGTTAAGTCAGACGCCATAGTTATGTCAATAGGATTATCTCAGCTTGGGCTTGGAGATGACACTTTCAACAGGCATCCTGTGTTACAAATGGAGGGTTTCGAGTTTTGAAAGACACGGGTATTTACCAGACAAATTGATGCAAATTGATGCATTGTGGGAAATGTAGGTTTAGTGAATGGATTTAGATTTTCTGATGACAGAAGTCCAGGATGTCTTAGCACCTGTTTCTCTGAGATTCAACCAATCTTTTTTAAAATCTGTCTCTTGTCAGTGCTGCCAAATACTAAATCAGTGTTTTTACCGGTTTAAGAAACTCTACTCTTTTGCTTCACTTCTATCTATGTTCACTGAAAACAGAATAACAACCCATTCTTTCAATCCCTTTTAAAAGTATTGTAGAATTTTAATGAGAAAGATGAAATTTTAAAACGTTGGGTTTTGTCTCTTCTTCAAGGTGCCCTCGTTTGCTCGAAGATCCTGTATCCCTACAGGTTTTGAGGAAACAATGCAGGATGCAGAAGGGGGCCTCAAGTCAGATCCTGTCCAAGTCCAGCGGCCCCAGCCTCAGCAGTACCAGCTGAACAGCAAGAAGCACCATCAGTACCAGCCCAGCAGCCAGGAGGTCCCTGCTGACCAGCTAACCAACGGCAAAAAGAAGTTCATCTACCAGCTAAACAGCAAGAAGCACCACCACTATGAGCCTGACCCAAATATGTACGACACACAGGCCTTGAGGCTCAAAGAGGTGGTCAAAGTTCAGGAACCGGCCTGTAAACAAGCAAATCCTGGCTGGAACTTACCGCTGGCACTGCAGCAGAAATGGGTTCGTGACAAGGACACAGGATGCTTGAGCAAAGTCAAAGAGTTGGCAGTCGAGATCCGGAAACCCACTGTCAAAGAGGCAGAGAGCGAACAGGCCCTCAAACCCAACCCTAAAGACGCAACCCTGCCAAGTTCTGTTAGCAGCAAAATGAAGATAATCAAGAACAAAAACAAGAATGGACGTATTGTTATTGTCATGAGCAAATATATGGACGGTAACAAGGTTCATGGAGCAAAAGGTAAACATGGGGAATCGTCGAGCGAAGAGAAACCACACAACACCAAACCGTCGGAAAACAATCCAGCTCATAGAACCAAAATGGTGCAGCATACGGAGAACGGTATCCCCAAAGAGATCTGTAACAGCAGCTCCCTTCCCGAACATCCGATAAAGTGTTCCCCAAAGGACAGACATTTCTCCAAACCTTCGCCAAGCACAGCAGAGGAATACAACACAGAAGTGGCTCGGGGTCAGGCGGACTTGCCGGAGGATCTTCCGCTACAGCTGACCGCTAGTTCACCACCGATGTCCTGGTCTGTTGACACCAGCATCCCGACACCTACTGTCGAGCAGATCAGGATCCCTTCCTTCCCAAGCGACCGCAAGCGAAAGCTCTCGGATCCCGTGGAGGACAGGAGCGTTTCCAAAACCTACCTGACCTCCAGGAGCCTCAGTTTGCCAAGCACAGTCATCACACCGCCTCAGGACAAACCTATGGACCTCCACTGTAGCGGCCGGCGCCTCGGCAGTACATGCACATATGAGGCTATGGACTCTGGAAGCCAAGAGGAGCCGATGGATCTCAGCTGTCCCAAGACTAAGAGGCAGGTGGAGCCGGAAATACTACCGGAGCCGGTGCCAGAGCCTGAGCCTGCTGTCAGAGACACTCCGCCTGCGACTGAGGAAACGCAGAAAGCCTCAGAGAAATCTAAAGAAGCACCCGTTAAAAAACCCTCTCCCTTCATGGGAAATATCATCATCACTGATATCACAACAAACAGTCTCACAGTCACCTTCAAGGAATATATTTCTTTCTGAGAAAACTCTTTGTGACCTGGGTCTCCCAGTGACCTATTGGTTGATCCTGTCTATATGTGCATATGTAAACATGTAACATATGTAACATCAGAATTTTGTATATATGGAAATTTATAATTTATCAGTCAAATTCAATATGTTTCTTATAATGTTTTATACTGTAACACCTCTTTGATGTTGTAGTCAAGAAAGTACCCTCGAGGATTTGAGTGAATGCATTCAGGTGGATGTATTCCACAAAAAACGAAAAAATCTGTGTGTCATATGGAGCTTGATGAGATACTTTTTGCTGTTGTTTCATACCTGTACCAATCTTATAACCTGAGATGTATGAAGGTTTATACGTATTTTCTATGAATAATATCTCATATTTTGGTCATGATAGATGGTAGAGAGGAACTTGTCGAGTCTATGGTGATCGAGATCAAATTGAAAGCACTTAATTACATTTTATATGTTGATTTCTGTCATTAATAGAGATGGTCTCTCTAAGTTTTTCTTATTCTATTACTCCAGACATAAACACTCAGTCTGACCTAGCATATTTTATTACAGGCTTTCTTGTGGTTTGTATGAGAAAGATTATTAGATAATAAGAAAATTTTAAAAAAAAGCAAAAACACAGCGGTACATATTGTTATGTCAGCAGCCTTGAAGGAAAGTCCCCGCCTTTTTGTCTTTGTCTGTTACTTTATTGTTTCGCCGTTGAGGTGCAGCAAAGCCATCGATGGATCTGCCTTTACAATCCAATCGGCGATTGTACTGCACAAAGTCTGACATGCATACGTTCTCAAAGATCAGTATAATGTCATCTATCAATGTATTTTCCCGTTAAGACGACGTATTGATTCTTACCATAACAAGGCTGTGATTTATTACCTTATTGTTGACCTCACGTGTTGCTGGAGTTATATCTTCTAGTCTCCTCATCACACAGAGAAACAATCTTCATCTCATTTTGCTGCTGAACCTCAACAGTGCGATCTGAAGAACACGTTTGACTGCTATATGTTTTAGAAAAAAAGCTACCAGGGTCAATAGCGATCATGCTACACGGACTAAATGTGAGTTGCGAGGAGAGCTTTTGGATACTGTTACATGCAACCCAGTGAGGGCGAGCTGTTTTGATTATGCTGCTGTTTTGACGTGAGATTTCAAATGTCAAGGCTGTTGGATGTAACCTACATTTGAGTCTAAATTGCCTTCTACGCACAGCTAATGCAAGACCAGTGAGAATGCTATAACGCTAGAATAGCTAAAATAAAATGAAGAGTGCATATTTATTGACGTTCACAACAAAAACTAGATGTTCTCTGCATCGGAAGCTGTGTTGATGAATCCATTGAACCGGTTGCCCTTTATTTTTTGAGTCTGCTGTCTGATACTTTTTGTTCTCTTTCTTTTGCCATTTCATTCTTGCACTTGGTTCAAAGTCAAAGTGATTGTTATAAAGTATGTTCTAGCAGGAGCTGACTGACTTATTGCTTTTGGCACAGCTCACTGGATGGTATGTTTCACAATAAAGAAAGAGATTTGACCTCTGATGTTTTTGCTGCACTGACACTGGGACGAGGGTGAAACTGGACGCTTTGTGTGTTGATATACTGAACGGCTAACCTTTCATAGATGTTTTTTCCAAAGTTCCAGCTAAAGATTGATGTGTCATTGTTGTGCAGTTCCTCTCTGCACATGGAGGCGAAGAATAGAACATAAGCACTAGAAACACTAACGTGGTTGTGAACCATGAATAGGAAAACGGATCGTGTTGCATAATCACAAACGATCCGGCACAAAGGGCTCTCTGTATCGCAGAACTGCACCGGTCACTTGTATCATCAAAACTTTACACATGCATTATTTTTCTGCCGCAGCTCAGCCCTGAGCAGGAATGTCAACACACGACATAACATAACAGGAGGTGGACACGTCAAGTTATTATGTAATTGTTTGATTGTATGAGGAAGAAAGGCTTCGTGCAGGATCGTTATTTGACTGTGGGTGTAAAGTGCAGCGCAGTGTAGCAGGGAAGGACGCCAATTATATGACATTTAAATATAATGGGTCTGCAGTAGGCTTTGTGGCCTCTCATGCACAATGACGTTATGCTACTTCACCTCTGCAGATCAATTCTCCCAACATTATTCCCAGTAGATATGTCCAGACACACACTCTACAGATACACAGGCAAAGCTGCAAATATGCTCAGATTACATGAGTGAACTTTAATTACAGACCGTTCGTGACATTGACCATGTTGCTCCAGTCTTTAAGGAGAGTCATTCGAGGCCCGCAGCCAGAACTGTGATCTGAATCTCTGACGCTGGCGCAGTGGAACCTGTGGCTGACGAAAGATTGAGTCTTGAATGTTTCGAACGACAAAAAGGCCAAGGAATGTGTGTGTGTGTGTGTGTGAGTGCGTGTGTGAGTGCGTGTGTGTATGTGTGTGTGCACTGCATCTTCTGTCTTCTTTAGTTGTCTCGTGGTAGCTGCTCATCAAAGATGTTCACACACAAAATAGCAACCTTTAAAGAGGAAGATAAAGAAAGAGAGAAAGAAGAGAGAAAGAAAGAAAGATCTTTGGAAAAGAGTTCTGAGTAGCTGCTGCTTTGTATTGTAAATTCACAGCTTTTTATTAAATTTGCATTAGTTAAATATCTCGAAGTCAACCAGAAGATTTCCTACACATTTCCCAGATTTTTATGGAAACATCCACAGTCTGAAGTCTCCAGTGTTCAATAATCAATTTGAGGCTATTTTTAACCAACATTGACCAAAGAAAATCATTTTGGCCAAAGGATGAAACAATGAAGTCAACCACCATTGTGACCACATAAACGAAAGGAACAGCACACTGATCTCGGGTCTGTATTGATCTCATGGATCAGGGATTTGTCAGAACTGTCTCAAAGAATGACTTCAACTTGATAGTGAAATGTTGAAATGACTCATTCTCGACCTACAGCTAAAGGTTTACCTATAAAACCTATTTGTTTCCTCTCAGCCAGGATTCCATATAGTGCAAATGCTCATAATGCTCTGAAATAGGAAAACCAGTGCATTTACCTGATTTGGGGCTAAAGCAGAGATCAGAATGACTTTTTGAATTGACAATAATGAATTTGTAACTTGGCCTGCAGGAGCTATACATCATATAAGAGAAGGAATTAAGAAAACAAGGAGGAAAATATTCACCCGGACGGGACCCCGTACAAACCGTGCAGACATGACATGGCACTTTTTCTACGTTGTGTAACTCATTTGATGTACCTTGATAAGAGCGGAATTTCCAAACCCGCGAACAGGCGGTTGTGTGAGTGTGTGAGGGCTGATCTCCACAGGCCTTTCATGGCTCTGAACCAGCCGCGTGTCAGTCATGCAACAGCATGAAACTGAAACACGGTTGAGCAGGGGAACATATTTATAGACCGAGTGTGATGTTTCACATTCCCCCTTTATCATCGTGGGCTACACCACTACCACCAGCAGCAGATTCACCTCCACACACAGGATCATGTGAGACGTGGGTTCATTCAGCTGATTTAACGCCGAGCTTGACCCGGTGGAGGCCTGATGTGCAAAAGATAATTAATTTGGTATCTGGGAATAGAAAAGGAAAACCCTGCAATTAGGTTTTATGTATAGTTCATAAAACAAAGTAAAGAGCCCATTTCGTTTCATTGAGGTGAGAATCTTTTTCGATTGAGACAGCGTTAAACAAAAATACTCTGTGTTGCGGTGAGGTGCGTAAAGCTGCTTTCTAATTCGAAGCATGCGCTGGAATAAATAGGCTACATACAAAGCAGCAGGTCAGAGCCACAAAGCTGCACAGTTTCTCTCCTGTGGTGTTTGTGCCTGAACCACCTTCAGCAGAAAATGTCGCCCGGTAAGTAGGACAGTGAACAGCGAGCTGTGTGCGCGCATGTTGCCCAGAAACCAGAGCGCCAGTAATGTCCTCACAGAGCCAGCTCTGTTTATTCATGTTCGCCTTGTCGCCATTGCGGCTCCCGCACACTCACTTTTCATCGACTCGCAGCCAAATATGGAGAAACGCAGCAGCACCAGCAGCACCAGCAGCAGCATGTGCACCATTCTCTCTCTGCAACACACCCCGTGCAGCAGAGCCATGATAGCACCGACAGGAAATGTCGGTCTACGAGCTATGGCTATCAAAATGGAGGTTCATATTTCCACAGCAGCCCCAACGCATCTTTTGTCCGCGGCGCGCACGCCTTTTGTCTGCGGCACAGCGGGGAGAATTTGCGCAAGGCGGGTAAACCCGACGCATCATCCACGATTATTTTACGCGATGATGAGACAGGAAAGACGGACAGGAAGCATCCGCGAGTCTCCTCGTAGGACACACCGTGTCCCTGCTCAGGATTTCATTGGACACATCTGTAACATCTGCAAAAAAGTCCCCACATCTAATTATTAGCATTAGGCTTAATTATAATTAATTAAAGCCCAACCTGTCCGAGAGCGTGTTTGGTCCGAATTGAATGGGTTTCTGTTGCACAAATTGAAGCTGGATACATAAAAACATGATGAGAAATACACGTGTGAGAAATGATTTAAGTGATTAAGATTTCATGTTAATTGACTTGCGCTGTGATGGTGTGTGTTACTCAATTTTCAGCCCAAAAACCACTGCAGCGTTGTTTATGATCACAAATAAATTATGAGGAAATAAGCACAGGTCACCAGACAGCTATCACATCTTAACTTCTTCACAGAGGTCTGTGATGGGGGTGGAGGGGGTTATGAGAAAATGCACTATCATTTAGAGAATACACTAAATTGAGGCCCGTTCAGGATTCATCTCTGTTTGTTTTCATATTAAAACGAAGAACTGGGGATCAGAATTAAAAAAAGAAAATCATGTGTTTCCAGTCTGGTGGCTGTATTGTGTTTAGAGCATTTTGTAATAAATGAATTCTCTTATTGGTGGAATATGTTTGACCTTCCGCTCGGTGCTGCGGTGCCTATTGTGGAAGGAGGCCCGCACGTTTTACTTCATTTATTTATTTAAGAGACGCTGATGTTTCTGTGTGAAAATAAAGATTTTGGCCTGAATTCATGATTATTATAATTTATTTTCATTTAAAATGTATGTCTGGTGCATGTGGATAATTTCACATGAGGCCCACAAAATGACGAGAAACGAAGGATACGCCTTCACATCTGTTTTTATAGATTATTGTAATAATTTTTGATCAGTTTCCACCACGTTCTTAAGTATCTAATAGGAAACATTATTATAATAATTATTATTAATATCATTATATTATTGTTATAGTTTATGTTAATTTACTGAGAGTGGAAATTGATGTTCATTTTAATTCGAAGAATTTATTTTTGAGGAAAATAAACAACCAGCAGATGCAATTTATTAAAATAAATAATAATAAAATAATAATAAAAATAATAATAATAACAACAATATATGATAAATCTGTCATACCTTTACAAATGTTATTTATGGACGTTGAACACTTATACATTTTACTTAATAAATCTCGACGATCTTAAAACCAACAGGCCCTTGTGATCATATTTATACAGGAAGGAAAGAGCACAATCCTTTACTAGAATCTAATGCCTTAATCAAATAAATGTCTCATCTTTATTTTCTGTAGACGCACAAGCTCTTCAGTGTTATTTTATACAGAGACACAGGAGGGGCATCTAATTTCAGCCAAACACCTTTATAGACACAACAAACTCTACACCTCAGCTTGCGCATTTTGACAGTTTTATTTTACCAACATTTAGAACACATCCAGGACTTAAATTTGAAAAACTTAAAATATCAGATAGTTCACATGTGATTAGGCGAAGCAAAAAAAAAAATAGACGCACGACATGGACATGTAAAATGAAATCCTCCCCATATAAATGGCCCTTTCCTTAAATCATGCGAGTCTGTTCGCATATATTATCAGGACATGAGCGTTTGGTCCAATAAGATGAAAAACCTCTGGGATCATAATAAAAAAAAAAAAGAAGTGACTCAATATTTTTTGGTCCAATAATTTTGTGACTGATTTGTGTTATAAACTATAATCTTCACTGGACAGTAAAAGACAGCGTGATGTTTCACTAGCAGAAACAACGTGCGTAAAACCCCAATTTTACGCGCAATAATCCAATTACGTATAATATCGTGTTGGAGCTCATGCGCTCATTTCCTCACAGACTATGAAGCTGTAAATTAAACTGTCATGTCGCAGATTTATAAGTAACATGTTATTTTAGATGATTGATCGTGAACCTGAAGGCGAATCAGCGTGTGTGTGTCAGGGTTCTTCAGTTACCACACGCATCCTCAACGAGGACTCATCTTTTAAGGCCCCATTTTTGCACATTTTTATGCATAGATATTTATTTTGTTCAGACTTTATTTTGGATTTTATCGTTTGTTCATCCATCTTTTACATTTAGATACTAATATTCACAGATTTGTTGTGTGGAGGGCATGTATTTGAGGGTGAAACCTTTTCATTTAACTGGTAATTCCCCTCTCTCGTCGTTCGTTTCCGTGCTGGTGAAATTATTCTTTCCTATATTCAGTGTGGACCCTTGGGGCCCCCTCAGGGACCTCCGGGCCCCGCGAGTCCGCACCGGGAGCCCCTGACTCCACTCGCCCCGCTGTGCCAGAGATTCCTGCGCAGCAGCCGGAGCAGCGGGGCTCCTCCCCTTCACTCAGAAACCCGGAGCACGTAGCAACAACCGAGCCAACGCGCTCCAGCGCGATCCGTCCTACCGACCGCGGTGCCTGGCAACAGAAAAAGACGTGATGACGTCCACTCCAGATCGCGTATTATGGGATGTGCGAAATTAAACAACCCGAGGAGGACACGAGGGAAGCGAAACAAATAATAAAAAGAGACCGAATTAAACGAGGCGCATGGTGAATCATGGAGCTCTCAGCTGTTGGTGAGAGCGTCTTCGCAGCCGAGTCCATCATTAAACGGCGAATCCGACGGGTACTCGCTGCTTTTCTTCCCCTTCGGGCTGAGCCTCGACACCTATTATGCAACCGTGTGTTTGTGCAGCGCCGACAGGCAACACGCTGGTAACCTGACTGTGTTCTCTGTTTTACAGGGTCGTTGGGAATATCTCGTGAAATGGAAGGGCTGGTCTCAGAAGTGAGTATAATAGCCGAGCCTGGGAAAGACAGCGCTCCATCCTGGCCGCTCGCACAACTGCACCTCAGACTCTGTCGTTACTCCGCTTGTGGGGGGTTTTCTATCCGTTTCATCCGATCTGAGGACCGCAGTCCGGTTTGATGTGGGTCTGGCGGCTTGTGTGCACCGGTCAGAGGTTGAAAATGCCAAGGTTTCAGCCCCGCTGGGGTGCGTTAATGTCCGCACTAGCTTTAGCAATGGCTGGGTTCACCATGCGTCACTGTCCGCTACGTAGCCTGCAATTGCAGCGTACTGAGCGGAAAACGGTTTGATAAAAGTAATACACGGCGTGTGCGCGCAATGACATGTGGTCCGCTCAGTGACTGGTGCCAAACCCTTCTCCTGTTTGCTGTTGTGACACAGGCACAGCACATGGGAGCCGGAGGACAACATCCTGGATGAACGACTCTTCGCTGCCTTCGAGGAGAGGTGAGGGTTTGACAGCGCAGCGGTAGGCCTCTCTCCGCCGGAACGAAATGGCCCCGGCTCTCTGCGCTAAACACAAAGTCTGTTCAAACGAGACTGACTCCGGATTTTAATCTTCAAAACTTTGTCTTCACAAGAGGAAGCGGTGACGTGTGTTTGTGGAGTGAGATAATTCACCTTGGGCTCAAACAGGTGCCGGATGAGATACAGTTTTGGAGTCACAAGCAGGATGTCATGCTTTAATTGGTTTCCCATTTTAATTTGTTCCAAAGCGAATATAAATAAAACTATCCTGAAAACTGGGTCGATCTCGTCCCAATGACAGAGTTTTGCCTTTATACGCTAAATTAGATCATTAGATTTAATTATAACCCCAATAATCAGATAATATGATTTAATGATGATTCATCAAACCCTTTCCCCCACGCAGAGAGCGCGAACGGGAGCTGTTCGGCCCGAAGAAGCGCGGACCCAAACCCGAGACGTTTCTCCTGAAGGTGAGTGAATCTTTAATTTCATGTTCACTTCCCTCTCTTATACGCGGGACACAAATTAAACAGTTCATGAGTCATTTCCGTGACAGTCGCTGTCTTATTCATTTCGAGAGTATTGGACTGTGATTCAGAGCTGAAAATATAGTGGGATGAGAAGTGTGAGCCAAAAGAAAATCATTGATTTACTCAGTTTTTTTACAAGGTTAAAACATTTATAAGAAACTGTCAAACTCCTTTTAACTTGTCGTGGATCTCTACATTGTCACGACTTTGCGTTCTTTAAATAAGAGATCAACTTTAAGATGAGGCCTTGACCAAACAGCTGCTTCTTAAACCTTCAAATTTCCTCAGGAGACTTCAGATTTTCATCTCTTGGAAACCTCCTTTAATAAACCTTATTTACTCTGTCCTCAGGCCAGAGCCAAAGAAAAGACGTATGAATTTAGAAGAGAGGCTCCCAGAGGGATCCAGGTTTCCTATCCCACCCCGGAGCCTGTCATAACACCAAGGGCCCGGGAGGGTTTACGCGCCGTGGTTCCCACAATCTTCCCACCGAGCGCGGTCAACAGAGGAGAGAGTGTCCACGTCCGAGCACCAGAGCCCGAGAGGAGGCCCAGGCCAACCCCACCGACTGCTCTGACACTCCAGGAGCCGGACCGACTCCCCAAAAAGAGAGGGCGCAAACCGAAGCTACATTTAAATTATGATAAAGAAGATGGAAGCAGCTCGGCAGAGCCGGACACCAAACGGAGCAGGTTTGTGGAGGAGCCTGTGTCGCCCGGCGTGTCCAAAGTGGCCAGACGGCTGCACCACCACCAGGGAGAGACGTCGGAGCACAGCCTCCTCCAGCTGACCAGGAGGTTCCAGGAGAAGACCACGATCACGCCCAAATCCAGCGGCGCACAGGGACACGCGGGGGACGCAGGCCTGTCCTACACCTGCGCGTTCGATCCGAACGAGAGGGGACACAGGACTCACTGTCTGAGCAGCATGTCTGTCCCTCTGACGCTGAGGCACCAGGTGAAGGAGTACATGCCCACTCAGCCCGAGTCCACCCGTGAACCTGCCTCGACGTGGACCCCCAGATTCACCAGCCTGGACACTGTGACCGTGACGGACGTCACACTGAACCTGATGACGGTCACCGTCAGAGAGAGCAGCACGGACAAAGGTTTCTTCAGAGCGAAAAGATGAGTGTGTGCAGGAATCTCAAATGTTTAAATAATTGTTTAACATGCTAACTCACTAACAAGCCTATCCTGTATCAGCATATGTTTCTATGTAACTTCGTAAAGTGTTAATGGAGATGTTTAAAACTCTGATGGAAAATGTGTTAAATAGACAAAGTGACGTTGCAAAGTTAAGGTGTATTTGAAGGTGTTAAATATCAATTATGTCATCTTGTTTCAGATTGTTCTATAAACACACATTTTTTTACTGTACAACCATAATAATCTTATTTAGCTATAGTTTATAACAGTGTTCTCCAAATAGGAAAGGTTATAAGGTGACTTGCATTTATAAGGCTTTTTCCCAGTCAAGTCAGAGGCCATGCATCGTCTCTTAGGTTCAGGATAAGATGTTTTGCATCCATCTTGTCAAAGTATTATACATGTTTGTAGGCATGAGACTCGTGTCAAATAATAATCGAAATTATGAAAGGCACGTATAGAGTTAGTAATGTTTTATCACAGGCAAAATGAAAATCCATCTGAATATCTACATCGTTTTTCTAAGCGTTTCAGAAAGTATGATCTCTAATTAAAAAATCCTCATCAAGGCTGCGGTATATATATTTTTGTAAAGGCTTTGCTGTTGTACTGGGTTGCTTCCACGTTCAAATAAAACCTGTCCGATAATTCCTGCTCAACAAGTTTCGGGTTTGAATGATTTATTCCAAAATTATTCAAACAACGGAGAAGAATTTGAATGTGAGAGGTATACAATATTAAATGTGCTCCTTTGGACTGATTAAAAATTATATATGTTTTCCTGTTGAAGTTGTGGGAGGAGCCTTGTTCAGGAGAAAATAATGAACCACACCTTACGACATTCTGTGACCTCTTCGGTTCAGTTCAAACAACGAAGGCCTGATGTCAAGTTCTTTTTTCATAAGAAGCAATCATTTAAAGCCCGGAACCATATCCCATCAGCAATATGATCTTAATATACAGTTGTGGTTCTAATGAGCCTACAAAGATTGATCTTCTTCTTCCTCGATCACCCTCATCATCGTCATTAACATGTTTCCAGGGGGCGCTCACATTACGCATGGAAAGACAGGAGTGCGGCCTTAAAGCAGACGCAGAGTCAAGGCGACTTTATTTTCACAGTTTTAATATAGTCAACCACAGACTGTGAATGGTTGTAATGATGCTACACAGTTACACCTGTGAGACCTTTGATTCCTGGATGGACCAACCGCAGAGAGCGTCTCTCACCCTGTGACCCCGCTGAGTAAATTGGGTATAGATTAAAATGTTCATTTAAAAGGCCACGCCAGATATATGGTTTTTATACGATTTGAAGTCAGAGGCTAATATTTTTTCCCTCTGCTTATCAATGAAAGTTTATGTGCTTTCCCTAATTAGGATCCGCGCTGCAATGTGCCAAAAAGACGCAACTTGTTTCAGGCAAGACAGATCATGAAAAACGATGGTTACACTACAGCTCCTGGTCTCTCTCTCTCTCCTCTCCCCATCTCTTATCTACCCCTCTCCCCCGTTTCTCTCCTCTCTCCCAACCGGTTGAGGCACATGGAAAAATGTGGGGCAGTATTGAAGGTGTGTATTTATGCTCTGGTAATCTTTGATTTTTTAATGGAAAACGGAGGTGGAGCCCAGATGTACTTTGAAGCTAAATCTCTCACTCATCCTCTTTTACACCGTCGGTTATTACTTTAATGAGTGTTTTTTTCAAACGTGTGCTTGATCAAATCCAAGTTGTCCACATTTGAACATTTAGTGAGCTGAGCCGCAAAATGTTTCCCCCTGCAGCGGAGGCAACATCTGGCCGATCCCTGCATGTGAGTGTAATTTACTCAAAGACGAATCCATCAGAAGCCTCTCGACCCTTTGATCCGATGCTGCCTCGGGGCCCACGGAGGCTCCACAGCCACCCGGAGAGGAGCTGCAGCCATCAGCCCACAGAGAGCGGCCCCGCTCGGTCACGGCCCACTGGGTTTCACCTCCACAAGATGTCGCCACCAACCACCTCCAGCACCTTTAGCTGGAGACAAACCATTTCTGCGCAACGACCCCGCTGAGATAAAATGGAGTAAAACCACTCATGCTCGACGGCTGAATCAGTGGTGAAAGCTGGCAACGCATTCCAGTTTGTATTCATGCGCAATATTAGCTGCTGGTGAGTCACAGATTCCCCCTGCTGTGGGTTCATTCGAGCTGGAGATTATTCTTTGACCTCCAGATGTGAGGCGATGCACCATCCAGCCACTAGATGAGGCCCAAGCACAGAAATACATATATTTCTTTAATCTGATTTTGAAATCAACTCAATAAGAAAAGTTGCTCTGATCGGACTCAGATCCAACTTTAAATTGTTCCATACTTTTCCCTCTCTGGATAAATTTCCATTTTGTACTTTTCATGTAAAACAACAATTGAAGCGGTTAATATTTGTTGATTAAGTAGCTAACCCAGAACGTTAGTATAGTAAAATTATAAAAAATGACGTGGACTTTTTAAAGTGGATGAACTGTTGTGCCAAAAGGCCCGATTGTGTCAAACGATTGCTGAATGCTTTAATTTTGGTCTTTTTTCATGTAAAAACCACAATTACAGAGATATTCAATTATTGGTTAAGTAGCCTAACTAAACAACTTTGTAGAGTCAAACAATAAACCACACAGACACTTATTTAAAGTGGATGAATTGTTGTGCCAAAGGACGCAATGATGTAAACAGATGGCTGAAGACTTTCCAGCTTATTGTCTCCTTATAGAGGGAAGACAAAGAGCCGCAAAGGCCAACAGACCCCAACAACTGGATCAGCTCTAATTAAAGAGAGAGAGGGGGAGAGAGAGCGAGAGAGTGTGTGTGTGTGTGTGTGTGTGAGAGAGGGGGCGAGTGAGGGAGAGGTAGAGAGAGCCTTCAGTGGAGCTGAACCAGTAGCTGCAGCAGATCGCTCTCCGTGTCTCTCAGACTCATTTTATTCCAGCCATGCTCTGTCGTCCCTTTCTCCTTGGGTTTTTGATCTTTACGTCGGTGACATGTTTTCTTTTGCGATAGTTTTGGTGCATTTCTTGGCTCTTCAGCTGCGACACTGTGCAGCTGATCTGTGCAACTGGACCGGGAGGTGAGGAACTTTACGCATTTCAAGAAAAGGAGGGAGAGAGGGAAACAAGGGCACGTTGGCCGTTTGCCGGGGTGATATTTAAAAACGTTTTGTGTTTTAACAAATAACTTTATTAATGTTTTATAATGCATTCGTTAATACTTTAAGGTTTGGTTAAAAGTTATAAATAAGGGCGAATTATGAGTTGAACTCCATTTGACGTCCATTTATTGACAACATTAACACGAGGCTTGATGGATTAAACCCCTTCATCACTGACTTAATGATATTTACAAATAATGGCGGAGTGAATAACTATTATTTGTGAATAGAAACAATTAAACACATCCATTTAGATTTGTAAACATCCTGGTTAGTCGTTTTCTAACAGTGGAATATGACTGATCTGAAAATGTATATAAATGGATTATTAATTAAGGATTGATAGTCAATGGTACTATATGTCGTCCACGCCACATTTCTCAGGGTAGTAAATATTAACTTTCACGCTTTTGGAATTGGCTTCATCACAATGTTTCCCCCTCTTGATCCAGCGGTTTTGCAGCTGGCGTGGACTCCAGGATCGTGCTCCAGGTGCGGCTGCGGTGCACCGAGGGCTCGGTGAGGTGGCTGTACCCAGGCCAGGCTCTCCGGGTGGTGCTGGAGCCGAACCTGTCCTCCAGCCTGCGCACCACCGTCTGCATAAAACCGTCTCCCTCCTTCCGCGGGGCCAGTGTGTTCGTGGAACGCGCCGGAGAGCTGGAGCTGCTGGTGGCGGACGGAGAGAGGCCGCAGCAGGTCTACTGTTTCCGGGCTGAGGGATCGCGCAGGCCCGCTTTATACCTCCAGGCCAGCCCGCAGAGTGACGGAAACTGGAGCAGACGCACCATGAGCTTCAGATACGAGCTGCTGGGGAACAGGAGCGCGGCGCCCAGCCTGGGTCACAGCGGGCCACAGGGTGAGTGGACCCCCCGAGTTTGACCCGATGGAGATCACTAATAAATTATACACTGTGATTAAAAAAAAGGTTTTAGTATAATAACAATAATGACGTATTGGTGAGTAATACAATGGTTTCTGAAGATGAATTGAAAGAGGAACTGAGAACAAGCTGCAGCATTTCTCTCTGGTAAAATAATTGCATTTATGCAAAAGCAATTATTCAGTTACATCTGTGGTTCTGCGGTTACCAGGTTGGGAAAAAAACATTAGCATGACTGATCACACCAACCTCTTCACTGCTGCAGATCTGAACCAAAATCTCGTTATCAACAGCCTATTGGGCATTTATTACAGAACAGTAAACATGTATAACCACATTTTAACCAAACATACAGGACAAACATCATCTAAAAGATTTTATTACAGCATAGCAACCCCAAATGTCCTCTGATTGGCTGAAAAAAGCATTAGATTTCAACAAATTAACTATTGATTGAGCCATTAGTTACAAATTGATAATGTAGCTTTTAAAAACCTTTACAAAACCTTAATGAAAAAAAGTGGCACCACAAATTCTAATCATAAGATGTGACAAGACACGATCCTTGATTAGTCCCACACCAGGGAAATATGCTGTGTTGCAGCAGCAGAGATCACAGTCGAAAAAATAAACAGTAAAAGTACAAATAAGTAAGTAAATGTGCAATACAAACACACAAATGTAAACTGAATGATAAATACGGTGCAAACAGCAAAAATATATAGTGCAACATTAGCCATTGAATTACACATATAGAAATGACCACCATCAGCTAATGATCTTTTGCATGTGGTTCAAATTGCCGACAAGTTGACAGTGAGGGACTTTGACCAATCCTAACCCCATAGTTTTAGAAAAAAAAGAGGTTATTTAATTATAGACCCCAGTTTTTCCATGTGGAGTAGGCAGCTGCTGGTCAGTCTTGTGTTTTGTCTGGCTGTCTGGTTTCCATCGGGGGACAAAGCAGAGAGGACGGAGCAGACCACGGGGCGGCTGGAGGGCATTGGGCCAGGGGAGCTGAATTGAGACTGCAAATAGTTTGCAGATTCCACAAATGCCTCAGCATTGTCGTGCGTGTTTATTAGCATTTATCCATGTGTGCGGGCCTTTCCCAAAGTGGTGATGTCATGCTCCGTCTTTAACAGACAGCTGCTGGTTTAGCTCCTCTGTGTTGCCCGTCTGGCAGAGTGTTTGACTCCTGCGTCCGCCTGCATTGGCACAGGGTCATTCAATTAGGTGGGTACAATGGGAGACAAACACAGGGTCAAGACTATTGGGGTTTTTTTGATCTGCCGGCAACGTGGTGGGCAGGGCACTTAAAAGAGCACAGACCCAGGAGCAGCATTCCTTCTCCTAAAACCCGGGTTTCTTCGCCCTGTGACGCGAGGAGGCAGAAGAATGAAGCTGGTATGTGTCTGTGTGGGAGGGAGGAGAAATGACAACATCTATCGATCACTGTCAGTCCTACAGAGCTTTGGGTCACGCATGGTCTGCAAGCAGTTGATTATGATTGACGGAGATAGAAAAATAAAGAAAAAAAACTATGTGATGCAAGTTTCATCATCTTACAGCTAAAATGTTTCTGTCCACAGCTTCTTGTCGACCCTGCAATGATACTGAACTCCTGATGGCCATCTGCAACAGTGACTTTGGTAGGTACATGTACTATACAAACCAGAGTGACTATAACTTAGATCTTGAGTCAACATCTTTCCTGTACTACACTTGCAGTGGTTGTATTGAACCTAATTTTATGTGTTTGTGAACAAAACAACTCATATTGATCCCATTCAAAAATAAAGTACAGAAAATAAAGACAAGGACTTAAAACGCCCCTTCAAGTTGGCCATGTGCTTGAAGTCAGTGAGAGAAGTTGAGTATTTTAGTCATCCAGTTTGTGTTTCCTCAGTAAAAATATTAAACTTTGCTACTTTCTCCAAAAACTACTGAGAGCTGATTGGATCTTTACATAGTTTGAATGGAACAGATATTTGTTTAGCAGATCAGGCCTTTATGTAAGGCCTTTGCAGTTTCCCTCCAAAAGTGACTTCCTGATCTATTTCCTCATTTCATAATTTTTTTTTTATTGTGGATTGCATCACAGTGAAAGAGTGTTTCATATAAAATACACGTGTCCCCCCCCCCCCCAACAATGTTCAACCCTTTTGAGTTCAAAACCCTTAACAGTGACAGAAGGCTGTCAGCCTTCGCACACAATATTTATTACATGTTAATTCAATGTAAAACCGTCAGTGATTCAGTCGCTCTTTTTCAACTTGTAGCAAAATGAAACTTTTATTTAATGTTGAATCAATTTCAAACACCAATAAACTTTTCATGTTGAATCAATACAGTTTTCTGTCTGTAAACACACAGAATTATAATATAAAAGTAGTGAGACAAGTCTGAATGATGTCAAACTACAGTGAAGATTCCGGAGATCAACAAACAAACAAAAACAACACTTTAAAAAACAAATCATGTCAAGTACAAAACAATAGAGGATCTCAGCTCAAGTTTCCCTTCTGTTCAGTTCAGCCCTTACTCCACTAGTCAACCATCAGTCCCAAACAAATGCATTGAAGAAGTTAAGTGAGACGGGAGAGTCTGAGATCAGCTGTTTGTTTGGAGACTGAGCTGCTGCTGGGACACTCCTCTCCACAGGGAGACGCCATCATGACTTCGACTCCTCCGTATTGGAAAGGTGGAAAAGGCGGGATCTGTCCGGTACAATCTGATTGGCTGAACTGAACCAGGTGTTGGAGCGGGGGCGTGAATTAAACCTGAATTTTGAAAAGAGTATCAGAAGAAAATAAAGAATTACATCCAAACTGTCATAAAATCTCAGTTGCTAAAAAGCTAATTTTATACATAGAATGAAAATTTATCTACCTGCATTTTAACTAAACTTTCAGAACATGGCAAAATATATGCAAAGGTATACTTCTACTACGACATTTGTACAGTGTAATATTTAGGTTATGAATCTGAATATTTGATCCATATTTATTTAATCGTACCCGAATTAAGGTTACAATCTGTTCTCGTGGCCTGGTTTATGTTGTGGAAAGTCAGTAAAGGGTCCAACAGATACAGATGTGGGGGCAGCTGCAGAATGGGAGATTCCTGTGCTAGAGAGGAATCAATAGAGTTTATCTTTAATAGTCTCGTCTCACAGAAGCACCATGTTCTTTTTTTTTTTTTTAAACAGAAAGGAGAGAATGGATGTAGATGTGGAGATAAAGAGATTTATATATTTTTCTTTTTCAGTGATCCGAGGCCACATCAGGAACATCTCCCACAGCTCTGCAAGTCAGACCTCCTCGGTGGAGGTGTCAGCGGTGAGGGTGTACTGGCAGCGTAGTGGAGTGTTTGAGCGCCGTGTGGATCCGGGGTCACCTCGGTCCGCCTCAACGTGGCATGGACACATCCACGCACTCCTGCAGTGCCACGTGAAGCCTGGGGATGGAGAGTTTCTCTTCACAGGGTCAGAACACTTTGGGGAAGCGTGGTTAGGGTGTGCACCGCGATACAAAGACTTCCTGTCCGTCTACCAGACTGCCCGGGCGGCACGTCGCAATTCCTGTGACTTCCCTTTAGACTGAGGAAGTGTGTTGTTGTAGCACCGCTGAGCCCGACAGTCTTAATCCACAGGCATTTTCACCCCTGTACTGGCAGTGTGGGATCCCTGTGATGTTTTAATTTGCCATCCTGGTGGCGTCAAATATCACCAGCAGAGACAGTTTGAATGATTTTCTGGTGAAACGCACATTTGGAGGAGTGGAACAGGAGCAAGCCGCAGGGGCCTCCTGCACCAGGGCTCAGAGAGGGCCTGCTTTTGTCTCTCTCCCATCACCGGCCTCGGCCCTGGGAGACTAGGAAGGGGTTGGGTGGCTGCTCGGTCTTTGTGCGTCTCCACACATCCACTGTTGTTCACTTTGCCGGCTCTGTGTGAGAGTTGCCCTCTGAACTGTGGTGGGAGGGAAGACTGAAGGGCCGCCATTTTTCAAGGTTGTTTTCATGAATAAAGGCTTGAACATGTGTGATTGTGGAGCTATACTTTAATGCCATTTTATCCTGTGTTTTGTGTATTTATGTGATGTACATTGAAAGTAAATCTTCTTATGATTCCCCCCTGACTCGTTTATTCAAAGGATGATTTACAATACTGTCCAATTCTGGTAAAAAATATATTTTCCTTAATTTCAAGACTAGCGGCTCAGATTTCATGGTGCAATCATTTTTTTTTACATTTTCATTTGATCAGAGGCCACATTACATCGTTTATATATTGAGATGAGCCACAGACACTTGTGGTAGAAGTTTATATTTGATTGGATTCAATAAATCCCCTTTATCATCAAGTTCGAAAGCTTTAAAACTGTCAAGCTTCCTTAAAAAAGTCCTTTTTGTTGTGTTTCCTAAGTCAAGATCCCAGCGAAAGTTGACTTTCTTGATTGCATCAAAAATATTTTTACTCAGAAGTTGTTTCGAACAAACACCGCAATGATGAACGTTAAAAATCCAGGTGGTTTTTGACGCGTAAAATTCTCATTTTATTATCCGTTACTATTTATAGTATTACGAACAGTTTCCAGGTTTAAATTTCAACCATATTCATTAGCATTTTTGATCTTAACAGAGTCTGCTCAGTTCATTTAATCAGTGGAGCGTTTAGATGTGAGCCGAGTATAAAAATCTAACTTTCATGAGATCCTCTGACTCTTGCACACAGGCCCCCTTAAGACTCGGTGCTCTTTCAGATAGGTGGCCTGGTAAAGGATTGGATGAACTCTGGCCCCCGTTTACCATCAATGCATAATCTCTGGTCTTTTACAGAGAATGGAATTTAGAGCGTAAGAGTCCGACAAACATATTTTATCTCCCTTTTCCATCCCATCCTCTCCCCTGTAATCAGATTCAAATGATAATAGGATAGCCCTACCATATAAAGAAACACAAAATCTCCTCAGATGGCCAAAGCTGTGAGCAGACTGAATCAGACTTTTCTTTTGAGCTGTGTGGCCCCTGCATCAAGACGGCCCAAGAAGGTGAATGGACAGATGTGAGGCCCCAAAGCCTGGGGATCCTCCCCCTCTGCCCCTCCCACAAGCGGGGAACAATTAATTGACTTTTAAAGAAACCGCTCTCCGAGCCTATTCCACACTTCTCCTTGGCTGAGCAGGACTCACAAATTGGTGTGTTGAACTTTTTATGAGGACTAAATAGCTGCCAATGAAAGTGTAAATGACTGTGTGGTGAATGGGGCCCATACAATGGCCCTGCAGTGGCAAGGCCTCCGGCAGACATAATGACCATTGTCACGGCTGCTGTCATCTAGAAACCATCAGGGCTCATGAATCCGAGGAGCCAGAAGAGAGGGAGCTCTCACTCAACCCTCGTTTTCTCTTCTTGTTTATTTCTGCTAAATATTCTTTTATATCTCAGTAGCTCATCTCTTCGTTTGCATGTCGCCGGTGTTGGTCTCAGCTACAGCTTGTTAAGCTGCATGAAGTTTTGGAGAAATGAATGCCTTTGTTCGAAACAAGTTTAGAAACATTATACTTGTTGCCCTAAGTGGTGAAGATCAATTCTAATATAAAACCATTTTCCGGGTATACACCTATAATTAAATGCTGCAAAACGTGAATGTTGCCCGAAATCAAAATCTTCCACAAACTTTTTTCATCTTTCAGAAGCTCAGTTTGAAGTCTCCTCCCTCATTATTGTTCCATGGGGGCCACCATGTCAAATTTCTAAGCAAAATATAGCCTCTCTGCAGGCTTTTCAGAACGCACAATCCTCATCTCTGGGAATTCCAACAGGCTCTCATGAGGAACGAGCCCAGGAGGGCGCAGAGTGGAGCTGCTGCATGGTGCAACGGCAGGAGTCCACCCAGACTGGGGGGTAATTGGTTTATCCCACCGCCTGGCCTGCTTTCCCATGTGGGCCACTGCTGCGGGGAGGCAGAGGGGTACAATATGGAAACAGCATGATACCCTCATGTGCCGAACGAGCATTCACTGCTGCGGCTTTAGAGGGCGAGGACAGGGGACCAGGAACACAAAGCTGGAGCGGAGATGTCTCTTGGCTTTGAAAAGCCATTTGGTCTCCTTTTAACAGTGAGCCGCATTTGTGGCTGAAAATGGGAAGTAATTGAATTTTGGATCAAGATATTCTTCTAAATTCTAAAGGAAATTGAATAGAGAATTTCCTTCTCCACATATAATCGTGCACCTGATTCAAAGATGGATTCTTCTCATGTCCTCGTGGGTCTGACATGACAATGATACAAGCAACGAGATGTGCAAACCCAGCCTTCTGCTTTTTTCTGTTCCTTGCCACATTTTGAGGGAGAGACAAGTTTACTCATCTAACTAATCATCAACAGCTCTGTTTAAGTTTACCTATAGTGCGGCTGAACCAGTTTAATATTAAATGAACCTCTGAACTCAGTATAATATTAGATTCTGCACAAGCACGCACTCTTTGTTTTATACTCATCACAGTGAAGTTGTCAGAAAACACGTTTTTCCACAATGTTATAAAAGGTTTATTGTGTAACAACAATTGTATAAGAACATATAAAAGAAGTAATGTTGTAAGTGTCCACCTCATGATGGAACTGAAGTTGAGGTTCACACAATCTCATTTCAAAAAGAGTCGGATCTTCCGGTCTCCAAGAAGGAGGCTGCGAAAAAACAGGAAAACAGTTCCATAATTTTAAATGTTATTTTCATTTGTTATAATTAATCATGTAACGCAACATCAGGGTAAGTATGTCACTGTGAAAGTGTAAATGTAGTGTCAAACCTACCGGACCAAAACAGCTGCTATTAGACCTCCTCCGATGGGTCCCACCCAGTAGACCCAGTGAAAGGTCCAGTAGCTGTTCACTATGGCTGGACCGAAGGCTCTGGCCGAGTTCATACACGTCCCAGATATATCTCCACTGATAACACAGATAAATACATGAGATAATCAGATGGGTTTCTCACTATGTGCCTGGAAAATGTAGTATTCATGTGAATTTTTTTATTATGATCCCTCATTGTATGTTTACCTCCTTGTTTGTGAGCAAAATTACACAAAAACGACCAAACTGATTTCCACACAACTTGATGAAGGGATGTTGTAAAGGTCAAGAAAGAACCCATTAAATGTTGGAGTGGGTCCTGGTCAGGGGGAGGAGCTAGGAATTATTTGAAACCTTTCACCATTTTCCCAGGGACTGATTTAGGAATCATGAAGCAAAATCCGGCCCATTAAGGGAACAGATATTAACGAGTGTGTGAAATTTGGTGCAGTTTGGTTGAACTTAAAGGTTCAGTGTGTAAGATTTAGGTGAAAGGGAACTTTGGGCAGAAATTGAATATAAAATAATCCCAGTGATATTTTCACTAGTGTGGTTCATCTAATTTGTACAAATTGATGTTTTATTTACCCACGAAGACAAACTAAACACCTTTTGAGTTTTTATGACAACTGACGGCTCCCTATGGCTCTCTTTCATATTTGGAAGGGGAGGGTGAGGCAAGGTGTACTAAGGTGCAATACACAACTTCACCACTAGATGTCACTAAGTTCCACACACTGAACCTCAAAGGGGACTGTTGGGCCTTGTTGGAGGTATGTGATGAGCTGAGTGTCATGCTACTTCAGTTTGTGTCTATTTATATATAACTGCTGCAACACAAACACGAGATATAAAGTTATGAAACTTCAAATATAAGGAGAAATTAAAGAATCTGTAAATTCCCATTAATGCATCATGCAAAATGTAACTGTGAAAATAACAAATGTTCCTCACCCAGCCAAGATGTTGAAGACGACAGTGCAGCCGACCAGGAAGGGCACCATGGGGCTCCTGGTCTTGGAGTTCACCGCCCCCAGCAGCAGCACCATGGTGATCAGGCAGGTCATGGCGACCTCTGCAAACACAGCTCTTCCTACCTGACAGTCTGACTGCAGCAGATCGAACGCAGCCCCGTGGGCCTTGTCGTACTTCTCTTTGCTGGTCATTCCCTGTTGGAGTCAGTCAGATGAGAAGAGAGGTTTCACTTCATGAACATATAAGAGAGTCTATAAGGAAACACAGCCTTACCTTTGCCATAGCAGCTCCAAGCACACCTCCAACCAGCTGAGATGCAACGTATGGGGCCACCATGTTCATCTCCATGCCTCCACACAGGTAGATGGCCAGGGTGAATGTAGGGTTGAAATGGGAACCACTGGTGAAGCAGATTCAGAGAAAACATAGCCTTCAAACTGGGAACTTGTAGAGTGATGCCAATGGAAGTCAATGGTTTTGAGGTAGATTATTCATATGGGATGAAATAGCTCAACAGAGACTGGATCCATAAGGATGTGGGTTGTCAGGACTGATTTATTCAGGCGTGCCTTTTCAAAATACTAAATAATCCATCCATCCATTATATACACCACTTTTCTTTTGAGATATTTTAAAACTTGTTACTTATGAGATACAAATATGTCAATCAAAGCCCCGACAGTAGGAATATTTTTTATTCCCAAAAGAATCTGGGTCTGTTCTCGGCTTTCGTCGTTTTGCTGTATTTTGTTTTGTGTAAGAAAATATAGGTAATTGATTATTAACCACCTAGAGTCCAATGATTACTAAAATAAGGTTATTATTCTTGCTGCAATCAAATGCACAATAATTATGAATATCTGTTTTTGAAAGTATAGTGATGACCCTCACCTGATTTCCGCCATGCAAGTCACCAGGACGGCCACAGCCAAACCATGCACCAGAGCCGGCTGCAGCCTCCCTGTGGTCTCCTGATTCTCAATGACAGACACACAGCCGATGAACACGAAGAACATGGTCCCCACCAGTTCGCCCACGCACGGCTGCAATAACCTCTCAAATCTGTTGGGCATTCTGACCGGAGCCGGTTTGGACTCCGAAGTCATGAGAGACGTCTCAACTTCACACATCTCCACCTTCTCCTCTGCCATGAGTCTTCAGTGAGGTTGTGGTGCTGAGAGCTGACGGGGTAAAACCGACTCCGCTGACCTCACCTGTGACAGTCTGAGTCTGAGTCTGTTCCTCCTTTGACCTCACAGACACTCTCTCTCTCTCTCTCTCTCTCTCTCTCTCTCTCTCTCATCATAGCTTAACACTGCACTGGCTCAGGTAAACACTTCCTGCATTTGCTGCCAAGCTGGTAAATGAGTTTAAAAATCAACAATTTCTGTCAGTGATTGAAACCCAGTATATCACACTGGCGATTTTGACTTTTTCATAGTTTTCAATGGAAGGGTCAAAGGAAGATAAAGTAGGTCAATGATTGTCGATGGCTAGATGCAGAAGTTAGGAATGAAAGTCATATATCTTGATTAGTCTGATAATCCTCAGATAATAAAACCTTATGGTGTTTTCAGCTGTTAAGAAAATATTAGCCTGGCTCTGGATAAGGATTCGAGCCTGAAATGCTGAGTGTTTACCCAAGAGCAAAGTCTGGACCTGGTTTCTAATTGAGAGGGAAGATAACTTGAGTTGAATTGCATACTTTCACGATCTGGCAGATTAAACTTACTAATGAATGATCGCCGACAAGCTGATTATAGATTATACAAAGAAAACAAGCAGAGAAGGAGATGAACCAGATTTAGCTTTTAAACCAGGCTCTTGCCATTCCAGCACACATCGTCCCACTGAGTGGATATATGTTATTTATCATATGTTTTAATGTTTTATTATATATGTAATATTTAGATCTTTACTACACAAAAACAATCTTCAGTCTTTTGATTGTTGGCTGTTTTTATTGGATTGTTTGATTTGCCTTGTGGGGCAGAAAAGGAAAACCTGAGATTCATTTTGCAGTATAACCTGAATAATACAGAAATGTTGAGGGTGATATGGAAAATTGGAAGCTTAAAGAAAATCAGAAATTTTTTATTTCAAACAAATTATCTTGACACCGACCCTTTCCATTATTTCAAATGGTGAGACCCGGTTGTGTTGTGCACATGCAAATAATGTTGAGTAATAGCAAATTCTGCTTTAATTCACCACCCATTGAAAACACAACAACAAAATAATGCTGCGTGGTATAGATATCACTGAGGACTGCTCAGGGAGTTATTTTATGGCTTTGGGAATCTCAAACAATAACACAACCTCTAAAAGTGACCCACACAAAAAAGAAAAGCAGCATTGCATGTCTCGAACTATCAGAGCTTTTGATTACTTCTTCGACAAGGCCTACTGGGACCCATTGGAGTTGCTGAGTGTATCTACACAAATGCATACTGAGGCATTGGTGAAATCTAGGCCAGGTCGTGTGTTTCCACTTGACTGCACAGCTGCTTGCAAATCACAGATGCGAAACCGTGCCACTGGTTGTTCTTTAACATCATCCAACCAGAGTTAAAGTATCTCAAGGGAAGGTTCAAAAGTTGCTCTATGTACACTTGAATGAACACAAACACACACACTCATACAAACACACACACACACTCGCGCACACTCGCGCACACACATACACAACGCTCCATCTTTTGAGATCACAGTCCCCACCAGTCTCATGACAAACAGGGCTCACAGGTCCAAACACATAAAAGCTACTCAGTCAGAAATACCATTGAAATGTATACATGATGTAATATTGAGATACTCCATAGGGCTGGAGAGCGACCTTTGTCTGAGACGCTTGGTGGAATATCTGCAGACATTATGAGCTTGAATCATAAACACTACGACAAAGTCCACTGAAGAAAAACTGTTAACCAGGCACAAGAGAAAAATACAAAAAAATCCCATTTACTTCTACCTCGGTGACATGAATCTAAGATATGGTAATTTTAATCTATTGTCTTTTCTTGCAGTGTAATCTGATAGATTGATAGATAGATAGATAGATAGATAGATAAATATACACAATGAATAATAATATATTATATCTTATCATTGTGTTTTGTGAATATGGGCTATACATTAAAAAATTGATTGATTGATTGATTATATTATTTATATTATATTATATGTCATGCCAGAGAAGTAGCCACCAGGTGGCAGCAGATAATATGGAACGAAAGTGTTTCTGCTCAGGGTCAAACTGGTCTCCAGTCAGTTTGAGTTTCATTACCTGAGACCGTCAGAGCAGTGGTGAGAGTTCAAAGCAGTTTGAGAGCAGTTTTCTAGAAAGCAGCTGATGGTGAAGTTTCGTTTATTGGCTCTGATGTGAATCAAACACTTTTATTAGTTTGTTTACTAGTTTGCATTTAAAGTTTACTGAAAAGTACGTTTCCATATAATGACTTCCTTCATTTATTTGACATCTTAAACTAGTTATTCTCACTGTAAAACACTAATCAGACTTTGCTGTGACCGAGACGGACCAGTAGCTGACTCAAAGCTCCCCCCCCCTCTCTCTGGAGCTGAGGTATCACATGTCAGCCTGCTCGGTACAGTGGGGAAGTGAAGGCACTTCCTTCTTTCCACCACAGTGGCAGCGCACAGGCCAGGCACCGGAGCACAGGGCTGAAATCTGGAGATATGGAACCCGGAGCTCGTCACAGGCGCTTCTAACTCCCGACCAGAGGGGAACTCACTGAGCGCAAGAGCTGGTCCGCCACCATGGCTGAGACGTAACGCACCTCTGTGGATGATCGACAGGCGCAGCGCACTTTTTACGCACCTTGGAGGAAACGAGAGGAAAGTATCGCCATGAAGAAACAGTTCAATCGCATGAAGCAACTCGCCAACCAGACTGTGGGAAGGTGAGAGTCCTGCAAGTTAAAGTCACAAGTTGCTTATGTTTGTATTATTTATATTGAAGCAGCACTGAAGTTGTGAATTTGTGAAAACTGTGTGAGTTTGTCTGTGTGTGTTTGTGTGTGTGTATGTGTGTATGTTGCCCTCCATTACCACCCGCCCTCCTGGTGTGGGCGGTGTCTGAAGGGCTGGGCCAAGTTTTTCGAAACACAAAAGAAAAGTAACATTTTGCAGTTGAAAATAAACCTGTGCAATTCTTACGTGACCTCAGAAGTTCTGCTTTGACTGTTAAAGGTCCAGTGTGTAAGGTTGAGGTGAAAGGGATCTATTGGCAGAAATTGAATATAAAAGAATCCTAGTGATGTTTCCACTAGTGTGTTTCATCTAAAGTGTACAAGTTGTTGTTTTCTTTACCCTAGAACGGGCCCTTTTATATCTAAATACTTCATATTTACAGGGAGTGGGCCCTCTTTACGGAGGCCACCATGTTTTTTACAGTAGCCCAAACTGGACAAACTAAACACCTTTGGAATTTTTATAACAAATGAAGATGCAAGGTATGGGACCTGTTTGCCATGGTGCAAACATGTTTTCAGGGAAGTTATATACGATAAAAAACGATTTAATATCAGACGATACCGACAATTATCGCGAGAACTTTTGAATCATTATTTCTTTTATCTCTTCCTCTTTGTTTTGAAACTTTTCTTTAATGACGAACACTCGATTACCAGCGAACCATTTTACCAAGACAACATTAACACAGAAACACATGCACACACACTATCTATATACCACCTCCCTCTCCTCTCCCACTTTGCATCAGCAGCTACCACTGGGATGATGTCTCCAGTTATTACGGCATTAATCGTGTCTGCAGAAGTTATGTCTCTTTAAAATGACTCTCCAACCAACACCCTGCAGGCACAGGCCCAGGACTCCTCGTATACATTCCTCCCATATGTCGTGAGAGAGCAGTAAAACTCCTGTGAGCAGACTGACAGCTGGAGGACTGAGAAGTACGAGTGTTCCCGGGCTCACACCCACTGTGGATTAGTTTAACATGCCAGAAATCCTCTGATGCCTTTTGCTGGTCTGCATGAGTAGCAGAGCAGAAAGTGGGAGTTTGAAAGTAAATGGTGGAGGAGAACAATGATCAGTAAAAAGTGGATTGAAGTAGAGATGTTCCAGTATAAACAAATTTTCCCCTAAAAAGTTTGTTTCTATGAAAGTTTTAAACCCTCCAGAGGCCCAAAGAAGCCAAGTTAAACTTAGATTACATCTCATATAAGCTTCTCCCTACTTCAGAAACTACAATGACTTTTTATCAAGTTCCCAAACCAGTGACTTTGTCCCCCGCACTACAGTTCGTGTTGATGTGCTTCTCTTCTTGGCACCGGAAGAGCCAGACTCTGAGGCTTTTTGTGGCATAAGCATTTCTACGCTTGGCGGGGGCGGGGGGCTGGGGACATCACACGGCCCCACAGTGTTGTTTTCTTTTTCAAAAAGAGGAAGCCCTTTTAATTTGCATGTAGTTCCCGTGTGTGGTGAGACAGCAGGGTAACGGTCGTTGTACAGATTTACTTACTTTGACAAAGTTTCACAAAATTTGGATTTGCGGAGGAAACAGGCAACGAAACCCCATATAATAGATATTGTTATATTATATGAATATATATAAGGGGTTTAGGTTTATTCATTTCCCAACACAAGTCCATAAACCTAACAGAATATAGTACGTTTGCACAGTTACTGTTCTGCTCCAGCTTTCTGTGTTGTTCTCGTTCAGGGTCTGGACTCCAGCATTGTGAAAGTCTATTCTTAGAGCAGTAGCTGCTGGCCAGAGCCAAGCTGTGCTACGGGAAAATCAATGCAAATTGAATATTGATAGGAATCTTAAGATGGCGAGGCTGTGTAGCCTGTAATGTGTAATGGGATCATGTGGATGATTGTGTGTGTAGGTGCTCTGGCTGCAGATCGTATCCAACACCGTCATAAACTGCACCTCCGCCTCCTAACTCTGAATCAGACATTCCAATTCCCATTTACATGTTAAAGTCTGATTATGACTCACATCAAGGTTACGTGTTACTAATTGTTGACACTGGAACCCTGTGCATGAGGAAGGCTGAGAGTTGCTGCTGCACTGAAGGTTCCTGAGAGCACAGCGGCCTCTGTAATTCTCAAAGGAAGAAGTTTGGAATGACCAGGACTCTTTATAGAGCCGGCACCCCAGCCGAACTTAGCAATATGGGGAGAGCAGCCAGGCAGGAGGCTCAGAATTGAGGCCAAACATTTCAAACTTTTATCAGACCGGAGAATCTTGTTTCTCACAGTCTCAGAGTCCTTTAGGTGCTCATGTCTCTTTCCCTGAGGAGATGGTGGCCGCTCTGCTTTGAAGCCCAGTTTAGTGTTGGGTGTGTTGCAGCGATATTGGTGCTTCCGGAAGTTCACCTCGATTGTACAATTAAAATCTCTACTCGTGCTTCAGGCTCGGGACAGCAGAGTGCAGCCGAAGGGATTTTCAATGATCAGTGAGGATATTTCAGGCGGTGAGGTAAGCGTGTTACTGGTGGGTGTAACATGCAAGGATCTCATTTCTGAGTCTTCCAGCTGTATTAGGTAATAACTCTTGTGTGGGAGAGGGCTAATTGATCCCTGCGAGATTTAAATCTATAGTGTGCGTCTGCTCTGCACGGTCGAGCGAGGGAAGAGGTCCTCGGGGATCTGTGTGCGGAGATGCTATACGTGTGCACGGTGGTGTGTGGTTGCTGGATTATGCTCGACATCAACAGGGTCAGTGAGGAGCTCGCTAGCTCAGCGAGATTCAAGCCAAGAAACAAAAAGCAGTGATTATTTTCTGACATTGAAATCTGGAATGAGCTGTGATGGGAGCAAGAAGACACATATGAAGAAGTGAATCTTTATCTTATTCCAGATGTGACGGAGGGGATTTTGGCATTTTGTGCACAGTGTCCTACTTTCCGCAGACTCTGCTACAATGTGAGGTGTGTGTTTGGGGGATTTTCAGATCCACAAGACACTTGGCAACACCCGACCTCCTTCACACAAACGCACACACCTGGCCCCTGTTGCCATAACAAACCAGGTGCACACGACACAACAGGAAGTGTGTTTTCGGACACGGTAGAGGAATCTGTTTTGTGCCTGGGTGTCGAATATGTATGTGCGTTAATTCAGAACGCGTGATATGACTTAATACTCATCTGAAGTATTTCAAGTGATAACATTTAGTTGTGTATTTAGGAATATGGTGCCTTGTGTAATCTTGCTGCAGGCACACACAGTGCAAACTGCAGACAGGTTGGGCTGGATGGACTGTTCTGCACATCAGCTATTTCTCTACAACAAGCTAGGCCTTGTTTAGTTTAAATAGAATAAAAGAACTAGAATGGCACTCAGCAGAACGCATACCTCTTAATTCACTTAAAATTCAATCAAGCTGCCCCGAATTTCACACACTCATAGAACCCTAAATATGCCACATCCTTCCAGCAAGTTTCGTAATAAACCATTCAGTTGTTTTTGTGAAAGACAGGGGTGAAACTATAACCTCAATGGATCACTATACTTCACTTTGCTGCCTTTTGTTTCACCAGTACAGAAAAGTGAGCAAGGGTAAACATAAATGCACATCTTCTGCCAAATTAAAGTTTCCATATTCAGTCTATATATATTCTTTAGTTATTTAAAGGGGGTACATAAAAGTTTATTGGACTGAATTGAATTCTTGGCATTTAACAGGCGTGTCATTCAACTCATATCCTTGAATTGCATAATATTGTGGAGGTGTTTATGGTATCGTGTCTTATCTCTGTATGTAGAAGGTGCGTTTTTATGTTTCCGGGTTGTCGCTGTACATCAAGGTCAAAGGTCAAGGTCACCAGGGCTTCACAAAGTATGTTTGTCTTTCTTGAACGTGATATCTTGAGATCTGGTGGAGGGAATGTCTACGAATTTGGAGCAAACTTTCACTCCAAGATGAACTGATTTTTGATTTTGGTGCCTACAGGTCAAAGGTCAATGTCATAATGACCTCATGTTAATGTGTTTTAGTTGTCAAAAGCTAACAGTGAACATGAGAAAAAAGTGTCTTTTATTTTTGTCCTCATATTTGTGTTTCTCTCAACAGGGCTGAGAAAACTGAGGTGCTGAGTGATGACCTCCTACAGGTGAATATATCATTCTTATTTATGATTATTTATATTATTCTTAAAGCTATATTTTTTATCGTTTTCAAAAAAGCTTTTGAATTATTTGCTGGTTCCAGTCGTGTAGGACTATATTTGGTTATTGAGCAGAACAATACACATCATCTTGTTTTATGGGAGACTACAGTAACCGTGTTTAACTACATTTGGATGTGTCATACTGTACAAACATGGTCCATCTATAAAATGATTAGCAAATGAATGATTTAGTCAGTGGAATTCCTTTCTTTGTTATATTTAGTTAACTTTTCTTTGGAAAGGGCTCCGCCTGTTATTTGTAACGCAGATTTGTTTACATATTTAAAGGAATGCAGTTAAATAAATAAAATACAAAGAGCTATACCTTGAAAACGCTCCACATGCACAGGGTGTGCCTAAAACAGTCATGAGTAAGAATTTTCAGTGCCCCACCATAGTTTTTTGAAAGTCTTATCTAAGTAACCTGTGACCATACTGTTGCTCCCCTCTCAGCCTCGGATGTGTCTGCAGTCTCTGACACACAATGTGTAAAGGTTAATTTGACTCTGTGGTTTATTATCTGCTCCCCATGAAGGGTGTTAGGTCCTGTTCACCGCCTAACCCACATTATTTTAGAACCAGTGTATGAAGGGCTATTTTAGATGTCGCTTACAGAAAGAGCGAAATGCGGAAGTTATCACAGGACTTACTACTTCTCCTCAGAGGCCCTGGTGAAGCCATCGTGCCTGAGCGGCTTGTTGACGCCAGGTCGCTCTGCAGTCTTGGAGTACAACTGTTAGAATTACAGCTACAGCAGTGGGGAGTCTTTCATTCAGCAATGACTCGCCAGCTCAGAGGTTTGGCACTGGAGGAGAAGTGCCTCATGGTTTTCCACTCAAGGCAAAAACCTGGCTATGTTCTGTTGTCGTGTGTGTGTGTGTGTGTGTGTGTGTGTGTGTGTGTGTGTGTGTGTGTGTGTGTGTGTGTGTGTGTGTGTGTGTGTGTGTGTGTGTGTGTGTGTGTGTGTGTGTGTGTGTGTGTGTGTGTGTGTGTGTGTGTGGAGAGAAGAGTGAAGTAAAAACAAAACTTTCAACAGTTCTGTGAGTCAAAGTTTTATGATGGGCAGTAATGAACTCTGGACCCCATGTGGTTCACACGCAGTGACACACAACAAGTGACAAATACAAGTATTTATAATCCGGTATGGATACATACATGTAGTTTAAAAAACATGCTGTGATCTGTATGAACAGTCTATAGCAAGATTTTAGCTATAACAGTGGAAATAGTTAAGTTTAGCCACATATCACCGTCCTCACAGCGCCGAGCGATAACTGACCCAACCCTTCCTGAGAATGCTCTCATCTTTGGTCCTTGTCCTGAACGACAGGAGCTTTGTGCTGCGGTAGACATTCCTCAGTCAGGAATGTGATTGTCAGGCCGTCAGCGTGGTGCAAGTGGCTTGGATGTCTTTTGGCATAACAACTTTGGCTCCGTGTTGCCAGTCAGAGTCTGCAGCTTTTAAGAAATCACACTGAAAAAGACGTGATATAGTCAATCAGTAAACAAGCTGCTGTCAGTTTCTGTAAGATGTTAGTTTACTTATTCATAGACAATCCAAACATGAGCAGAGAAAAGAAAAGTTTTTACTTTCCCCCCTCCCCACATCCCCCTTCTCCGGAACTGTCCAGCATGAAATCTGACACTTCTGTGGTGTCGTAGTCGTCTTTTCTTTTTCCATTTTTCCACAATCCTTTGCACCGGCTGAGGCGTTTATCTTGTTTGGACACGTCCTGCCCTCAGTGGGAGAACTGCTGTCAGACGGGATTGAATTGCTGCCTGCCTGACCTCATGTTGGAGAGAGTCAGGCTGAAACAGGCCACCTATCTCAGTATTTCCACTTAGGAGACATGATAGACTGTTACTGTTGTGGTTACTCACACAAACCCATATCTGATACTGTATGTAAAACAGGTATTTGTTGGTTACACAGCTCTTAAAGCCAAACAGAGGCCTCATACACTGGCTTGTCTATTTAATAAAGATTACAGTCTAGTTGGGAGGTTTTTTCACATCAACAGCATTTTTACAGGGTCAGTTTTCCCAGGGTTCGACCTTTTCCAGTCAGATATTCTGTTTTCAAACATTGTTGTGCTCTGCAAATTTTATGTTAGATTAAAGTGGAGCTACATCCGCCATTTGTCAACAGTCCCCTTGGATCCAACCCATCATCACCAAATCACACAATGAGTCCTGTATATAAGCCTAATTGTTTTCATAAAGAAATCTGTAAATTTTTTCTAGAAAAAAATTGTTTCTTTCTTGGCCTGTACCTACAAGGTACAAGATAAGTAGCTCTGTAGTTTCTGCGTAATCTTGCCAACAGACAAACAAGCGAACATGAAAATGTTACCTCCTCGTTGGAGGTAAATATTCGTAAATATTATTTGTGGATCAATAACCCTGACCTCTGACCCCAATAGGCTGATATCTTCTAAGTGTAGGTGTGTTATAATGACAACAGACAACTCTTCTCTAATAAAGTTCTGTGGTGCTGGTCAGTAGATGACGTTACCCTCTGACACATTTGAATCCTGCTTTGTGCCTCTTTATCAGACACTAAAGAGACGTCTGCCCCTAAAGTTCCACTCAGACTGTAAAATATGGACAGTTCTCAGAGAGGTTTCATCTAGTTTATAGCATACATGTATTTTCACAGCCTGGCCTGTGGTAACTCTTTTCATGGGGAACCTAAATCCCTGGCGGCACCGCTGCAGTCCACCAGCCTATCGGTTTTCCACACTGTCCAGGCAACAAAAGCAGCTCGAAGCCAGAAAACAAAACTGAATCCACCCCCCCGGTTCCTCTGTGACTCACTAAGCGTTCCACATTTTCTGCTGTGGTAGGTCAGAGGTCGTCAGCTCACTCTCTTCACTGCTCTCATTGCTGACTGGAAAAAAAAAAAAAGGTGATCGCAGTTACTGCACTGTAAACCTTTGGTCAGCTACATTACAGAGACGTGGGAGGAAGGGATTGTCTCTTTCCTGTCAATCGTTTAAGTGTGTGTGTGTGTGTGTGTGTGTGTGTGTGTGTGTGTGTGTGTGTGTGTGTGTGTGTGTGTGTGTGTGTGTGTGTGTGTGTGGCTCTGATCCGGGAGCTTCATGACTTCAACTTATCAGGTTGTTTTTCTGTGTGTGTAGAAGAGTTTGTTCCCTTAATTGACTTTCGGATTTAGTCTCATGGAGGTTTAACACGATTATTTGTCATGATTACCTCTATCCCAGTACATCTTAACAACTTTATCGGAGTAGTAGAAGTTACGGCGAGAAGGAAGTTTAAACTTTGAGACTTTTTCAAAAGTAAATTGTCTAAAGCAGACTTAATATTTTGAAAATTTGTTGAGGGTCCCGAGGGTGTTTCTTGTGTATAATGAAAGAAAAGTTTCCGTCGGCACAGACAATGCGATCACCAAGTGTATCACCGCCCACACTGCAGCCACTCACTCCCCTTTCTTTCCTTCCTGGCACTGAGCATTGGAAGTCTGGATCCAATCGAGCCACCACCAGATAGAACTATACTGTGCTGCACTAATCAGAGCCGGGGATCAGCTCAATGGTGAGCGAATCCATTGGATCCAGGCAAAGAGGCCAGCTCCAGCTGCGGTCTGGCGGGGCCCCAGGAGAGAGGGAGGAGGAAACGTGTGCGAGTGAGGGAGCGGGAGCCTGATGTGACGTAAAGAGAGCCGCAAATTAGTGAGGATGAAAGTAAAAGAGAAAGATGACGATCAGACACTATATGAAGGGCGGTCAGATGTAGTGGCACAACTGGACGCTGTTGTTTATAGTGAAACAGGAAGAGGAAGTAGATACTTAGATGAGATACCCTTGGTGCTAAATCAAAATGTCCCCGGTGCTGCAAGAACAAGAGTTTTAACTTCAGTTCCAAATAGAAGACTCAATTCATGTCGCCTTGTTCAAATTCTCTCTGGTTTTGGAAATACTGCAGAGGATTTTCCAAGTGAAGGATATGAAACAATTTATTCATGATGGTTTTGTTTTAAGAACGACACCAGCGTGTTTTTATGCCTGAGTCAGCGACAGCCAGTACCCGGAGGCAATATGTATGAGGGGTTGTCCTCTGCCTGTCCGTCCCATTCTACTGAACACGATATCTCAGGAACACCTTGAGTCAAGGTCACTGTGACTGTTTCTAAACGGAATCTTAAGAATGTCTCCTTTCAAATTTGACACAAACGTTAATTAGATTGGATTTTGTTGGTCAAGGTGGAGGACATGTTTTTGGCATCTTGAACATGATATCTCACGACTGCCATTTAGGGAATTTATTTTAATTCTGATCAGTTGTCATTTGGACTCAAGGATGAACTTATGAGAATTCAAAGGTCAATCTCATATGAGTCTGGAAATATAGATGTGTCCTTGCACTGGTTAGCGAAGGCAGACAACCACAGGGCTGTAATTCTAGGTATATTCATTTAACAAGAGTCTTGAAATTTGAGACTTATTTTCTATCAGTAAACTTTATATGAGCGTTAAAACAGCGATGCAGGAATCTGATGTGAAGGCTCTCACTGGCGGGGCATTCAAGGACACTCTGACGTCAGCGCTGAATCCCAGATGGAAAGTTTTAACGTGAAAATCTCTCAAATGATGGTGGTTTGTATAGGGATGAGTAATACGATGATGTAAAGCATCAGACCTTCAGAGACTTTACCACACGGTTCATGCTTTGGTAGTTTAATATCTCTCATTATATCAGGCCACTGTGGCAAGCTCACAAATCCTTGACTTTGATTTGTATCGTTTGTATTTTTTTGTGGTTATTTTACCCATAAATATAATGTTTGTGATATAACGGAATGAAACAAATCAAGCTATGAAATCATTGAAGTGATTTATAAAATACAAACTGAAGGACAAAGTATTTCAGGAACGCAGGGAAGCAGGAGTTCTCCAATGAGTGAGATCAGCATTGGGCTCGATCCTGACCTTATTCAGTGTGTTTGGTAGAAACCAGATGTGACCGAGCCACATTATTTACTGTAAAATCAACTGTTTCTGTTCATTCATTCAATCCCAGCTGGACGTTCGCTCAATTCTTGGCGCCACAGCAAGCCTTTAGCTGAGTTTATCAGGAGAGAGAAAGTAGAATCACTGTTGAAACTGCTGAAATGAACTTGAGTGAATCTCCCTGAGACCGTGTTATACTCTGAGAAAATGAGCTCTGGAAATACACCGTAATGTACGAGGATTAATGGAGATAAGGGTTTGAAACAGCAGCTCTATCAGGTCCTTAAAATACCTGCTCATGAAGTTGATCCGCCTGTAACAAATCTCTGTTACTCAAAAGTGTCTGAGCTCAGAGTTTTCATGTGTTAAAACACAAAAGCTTTCTCTATTCTCAGTGAAGACCCCAAACCATCAGTCTGTGTTATTTATCTGCTGTGTGTGTAGCACTGGATGCTGCAGGACGGAGCTGAACAAATGGCGGTGACGTCATCCGTCATCTCTCAAACGTAAACTGGATATAAAGTTTGGAGATGGCTGTGCTCTGGTGCAGTATCTGTGTTTGGATCTGTAGCCCTCATCTGGAGTGTTTCTGTTCAGCAGGAAAATCCACAACACGTAACCTTCACGCTGCTGTAAATGTGACGCCTGCACTCTTCTCACAGGGGGCCTGTTTGTTCTGTTCTGACTTTAATGACATTGCATTTGTTGTTTTTTTCTTCATGTGAAGATCGAGAGGCGGATGGAGTTGGTGCGTCTGGTGTCGCACAACACGCACAAGAGGCTGGTGTCCTGTCTGCAGGGTCAACTCGGCACAGACACCGAGAAGAGACATGTAAGAAGTGCTCGATTTCTCTTCCCTCTTTGGAGACACTCAAATAAACTCATCTCTGCATGTTGGCAACACGCTACAAATTAAGACCTTATAAAACCTTTTCATTTTCTTTCGGGGCCACACAGAGAGATGCTAATGCACCATGTCACTCATAGAGAAATTAATTAAGGATGAATCACTGTCACACCATTATCAGATTAGGGTGGACCTGCTATCTTGTGCTATGAGCACATAGCATCGCTTATAAAACACAAATATGTGCAGGACTCATGAGAAAAATATTCAGCAGTTGACTCCTGCCAACTTCACTGGAAACAACACACACATACACACACACACACACACACACACACACACACACACACACACGGTACATTGTGTATTTGCTTAAGCTCCACATGTGGATCTTTTGTTTATGTTTGGATTATTAGTTTATGAGAGGTGTGACAAAACATGAATGTGATGAAAATGCATGAGAACTGAAACATGAGCGGTTGAAATGGATGTGAAATGAAGAATTTAGACAAACGAAACGTTTATGTTCTATTTGCAGAAAAAGCTTCCCCTGACGACACTGTCACAGGCCATGCAGGAGGGAGGCGTTCAGCTGGGAGACGAGAGTCTGATTGGGTGAGATGGGAAATGCAACCACAGGATTTTATTGAATGACAAACCTTTTTGGGCAGCTTTTGAACAGCTCACAGCATTTCACTTAAATATTAAGTTCTACCCTATTTTACCTCCAGTGATTCTTGTTTTCATTCATAATAACATTTAAGTGTTAATCTGTGTTTTCTTGGAACGTTTTGTTTACTTTCTGTACTTGGATATATTGCACATGAGGTCCCTACCTCTATGCATTCCCTAAGTTAAACACGTTTTGGCCTTTTGCATGTTTAATTTGTGTGTCCGTACCTGTGTGTCTGTGTGAACAGCAAGATGATGGACGTGTGCGGGGAGGCAGAGAGCAGGTTGGCCACTGAACTGATGCAGCATGAAGTGCAGCTCGAGAGAGACATCCTGGATCCGCTCAACCAGGTGGCAGAGGTAAAGACACTGACTGTTTCAACCCCGCCATGATACAACGTTACCTTACTTTACTTTAAAACTCACTTTATAACCCGACTTTATATTATAAGACAAATTGCTGAGATATTAAGTGAGACTGTACGTCAAGTTACCGTCGTGCACGATTCATCCTGACGAAACGCTCGATGTTCTCACTGTCACAGGTGGAGATTCCCAACATACTGAAACAGAGGAAACAACTAGCCAAGCTGGTTCTGGACTATGACTCGGCCAGGACAAGGTTCAACTGTTAATGTACATTTAGTATTTAGTGATGGACCAAGTCTTTATTTGGATTTATTTTGTGTTAAGTAAATTACTGTATTTCTTTTTACATCTTTAGGAAATGTGATACGTATTTATGTAAAAATGTTAGCACAGTGAGAAAGGAAAAAACCGTCAAATAAAATAAGCTCATGTGAATAGTGTCTAAATAATGTCTTGGCCTTCAGGTGGTACCAGGCAGCAAAGTCCAACAACCAGGCCATGGCAGCTAAAACCGATTCTCTAAAAGACGAGATGGACGAGGCTCTAAATAAAGTAGAAATATGCAAGGTAAGAAAAAAAAATCGGACTTTCTACGTAACATATTTGTTGTTCAGGTTGGCAGTATATGTAGTATTGAATGCAAGCATGTTTTAACTGTACATTCCAGACAGGGCCTCTTCATCAGGTTAGTATAATAGAACAGGCTGAACAAAGGAGGCCTTTGTAGCAGGAGAGGAACAATAACAAACTGTGCACATTATCAGGCCAACATGTAATTACAGCTCATTGCTTCTTCATCTGGAGTTCACCTGGGTTACTGAAAATATTCCAGGGCAGAAAGTTTAAGGTTGCCGTCCTGTCATCCACAGGACCAGCTCTCTGCTGACATGTACAACTTTGCTTCCAAAGAGGGAGAGTATGCACGCTACTACGTCCTGGTGAGTGTGATGCAAATATGAAAATCTGTATAAGAAGATTACATCTCAATGCCTGCTACACTATAATTTATCCATGTGACTTGTGTTTATGTTTGTTTGTGTAAACCAGTTATTACAGACCCAGGCCGACTACCACAAGAGGTCTCTGGCAGCTCTGGAAGCAGCTATACCAACAATCCAAATACAGCAAGGTGAGCATTAGACATGAAAACATTTCATTTATTTAAATACATAATTATTATAGCTTAATTCAGTTAAATAGATGCAAACTATGTTGACTGTCCTGAGGACTGTACAACGAAGCTAGTTAAACATACATACAGGATACTGTATATTGTAGTTATCTGGCTTTACTGAGCCTAATATCAGTCGGGATAACCTGCGTAATAGAGCAGGTTGTCAACGGGCTCTGTTAACTCTGGGTTTTCTTATTTAGCTACGAGTGAGTTCATGTGATTGAGGAGGAGTCGTTAATTTACAAGCAACATTGTCAGTGTTTATAAACCTGCGGGTTAATGTGGTTATAACAACAGACAAAAGTGATGTTCAGCAAGTTCAAATGTAAACAGTATGATCACATTAGTAGAACAGAAAAGAAACACGAGAAATCATTTGCAGTTGTTAAAGTGAGGCTACGGATATATTATAAAAAAAGTACGGTCATTAATTAAGATTTTCTTACTGATTTAGTGTTTTTGTTTATGAACAAACTTTTCTCTTGTGCTGCAGATAAGATAAAGTTAAAGGGAGGTCAGACTGTCTCTGCTGCCCAAACAGGGGAGAGTAGTTAATGCGTGATGAGCTCACTGTGACTGAAATATTCATTTATAATCATGAGAAATTGTTAAAAGTGTGTGGATCAGTTTTCAAGTAAAACACATCAAAGGGTTTAGTTTTTATTTCCAATTATCACATGGCCACATAAACACTGTGAGGGATCCTGTCGGGAATGAAAGAATCTTTGTTCAATTAAAATGAAGATATAATATAAATGATTTGTCTATTTATATGTGTGACATAAACGCTGCCTTCATTTATCAGAAGCAGAAGCTTTTTTTCAAAGGCAGAACCAGGGCTCCACTTGGCTTTTTACATAAAAAAGTATGAATGTGCTTAATAAAGACTTAGACGGGGGAAAACTGTCAAACAATCCGATTTAATGTAAAGACCCTGACGGTTTATGTCTCACCCAGACTCCTGGATGGAGAAGCCAGCGTTTGGTACGGCCCTGGAGGAGCACCTGAAGAGGAGCAACCGGGAGATCGCTCTGCCGCTTGAGGCCTGCGTCATGATGCTGCTGGAAACTGGCATGAAGGAGGAGGTACGGCTTGAATCACGGAGAGAGGAACTTCGGTAAACTGGGACAAAGTTGATGGTTAATTGACCAAAAGTTGGACGTGGACTTGTCCCTAGAAAACTGTCAGAAAAAACTGTCACTCTGTCAGAGCTGGAAGGAAACGTGGGTCATGTGAACTGCTCTGGCGAGATGATGGAGCCTACAGTCTGGAAACATCTGTGGCCAACTTGTGGTCAGCAAGGCTTTGGGCGTCAGGAATAAGCACCATTTGTATGTGTGTGTGTGCAGACAGGCATCTGTTATCCATTACCATGTTCACTCTTACACTCTCTAAATGTAACCGAACCACTAGACTCCCCAAGGAGGACAATCTAAGACGAGTTTATAAACGGAAACAAAGCTCGTGCTGTGTATCTGTCTGATACTCATCCTGAAAGAGCTGCTTCTCTGTTGGCAGAAAGAAACTATTCCTCTTTCTCAGTTATTTAAAGCTGCAGTAGGTGAGTTTCCTTGAAAAATAGTTGTTGTTCAAAACTAAGTTTCATACGGGCATCATAGAGCCCACGGGTGTTTTATTGTGTTTATTGTCCAACTCTCTTTAGACTCTTCTTTCGGTAATTCAGTCTCCCTTTGTTTAGGTTGCTTTGGAAGTTGTTGCCAATGCCGTAACAGTGACCTTTCCTATAGGATTTAACTCCTTTAAGTCAGGGCCGGCCTTTCACATAAGGGCCGTGCAGGTGCAGCTGCTTACTACGACAGCCAATAGGAAGAGCGTTCTATCTCTGAACTGCCCTGTGATTGGCTCAAGTCTTCCCTAATGAGCCAGATTTCCCTAAAGCTGGAAACGGAGCCAAGAGGATGTGCAGAAGTCAAGTTTTCTCCCAGATCACTTGATTTACATTATGCTTACAAATAACACCAGGAAGATGTTACCTACCCCATGCATTACCTTCACCTTTCTAGATATCAGAGCAAACACACCTCTTTAATTTTAGGCTGGAAACATCACCTCAGGAGGGAAAAGCATAATCCAGTCATTTTGTCCTCTTGTCATCATTGCAGGGACTCTTCAGAATAGCTGCCGGAGCTTCGAAGCTGAAGAAGCTCAAAGCAGCGTTAGACTGTTCCACTTCGCAGCTGGAGGAATTTTACTCTGATCCTCACGCTGTCGCAGGTACGACCTCAAATCCAACATAAAGTGGCCCCCTCTGGTTCAGGTCAATATCTCATCGCCCTCCTCTTCACACACAGGAGCTCTGAAGTCCTACCTCAGGGAACTTCCTGAACCTCTAATGACGTTTGGCCTGTACGACGAGTGGTTACAGGCCTCCAAGTAAGACAACGCGCACAACTCATTTTTAATATCCTGCAAAACAAACTCAAGTCTGTGCTAATAAGCAGTAGTCACATACCTGAAGCAGCGTGTGCTCACAGGCTGCTTTAGAAAGGCTGCTGGTTATGTAACAAGGAATTTTAAATCGCGTTTGTGTGTGTGTGGTTTCAGTGTGTCGGACTCTGACAAGAGGCTTCAGGCCCTGTGGGTGACATGTGACCACTTGCCAAAGACTCACAAAGCCAACCTCAGGTGAGAAGACATTCAGTTATTTTCTTATCTTTTTCACATATGATGTATAAGAACCTTCAAATGATGCAATACACGCTATTGTAACAAAACAAAATGTGGTAAGAGGTACCTAAAATAACAGAAACCTTCTTTGAGAAAAACTTTGTTAACGTGTACTTGGACTTTTGAGTTTGGTCCTTTCATATTGACTGGTGAGGTTTATGACCTATACTGCAGTAAGCCAGCAGGTGGCAATTGAGGCGCTTTGGCTTCATTTTTGGGGCGCTGTGATGTCGTCCATCTTTTATACACAGTGATTCAGACTTGAATGCCTCATCTCATTAGAGCACTGTACGGTTCTGATGCTAGAGATCAGGACCAGACAAGTGATACAGTAAATGTGTTTCCTGGAGGTTTTACAGCAGTGGTCTCTGTTGCAGGTATCTGGTGAAGTTTCTTGCCAAACTGGCTCAGGACAGCGACGTTAATAAAATGTCACCCAGCAACATTGCCATCGTCCTGGGACCCAATCTGCTCTGGGCGAAGGCAGAGGGGTAAAACAAAGTCACACACTGTTCACCTCCCTTTGCTGAGAACAAAGTGAAGCCGATGTTGATGGAGCTAACTGACCTTGCTCTTCTTTCCTTGTCTGTGTGTGAATGTGCATTCAGGACGCTGGCAGAGATGGCAGCGGCTACATCTCTCCATGTCGTCGCCATCATTGAGCCCATTATCCAGCATGCTGATTGGTTCTTCCCTGATGGTAAAACATCTGTTCTATCATTGTGTAACTAGTAACACCTATCTGCAGTGTCCAGTGGTGATGTATTCCTGTTGAACACAGCACAAACAAAGACAATGCATTTAATTTTTTTATTAAGGGCAGATACAGCAGAACATTTTCCTCAACCATTGTGAGCTTAAAAATACAAGTCACATACTCTCTAAGAAAATGTCCTGTTGCTTTTATTCTTATGGAAACCATGTAAAATTTAAAAAACATGATTATACTCCTGAAGACGTCAGTTTGAAGTAACATACAACACTGTAGGAAAAAAACATTACATAGAAAAGTCCTGCATTTAAAATATCACTTAATTAAATATTATCAACTAATTAAAAGTATAAACTCAGATTTGATATATTTTGGGGCAGTTTAATTTTTATATTTGTCTTCTCTGTATAACAAAAAAAAAATCAATCTTCAAAATTTGACCTGTTGATGGCGCTATAGGTAGCATCAGAGTTATCGCAGTTATTCTGACAAAGATATAAATATCTGGACCAGAGTTCATAGCTAGCACGGCTAAAGATAACAAACAGTAGAATAATTCCTGCAGTCTACCACAGGTATTAGAAGGTCATTTCATCAATGTAATCTTCATCATCTGTTTTTGTTTCTTCCTCATCAGAGGTGGACTTCAATGTGTCGGGCATGTTTGCCTTGCCCACCCACCCGGCCACCCCAGACCCCGAACCCAGCCTGGAAAGGAAACGCCCCGGCAGCCAAGTGGGGCAGGACGGGGACAGTCACACTCCCCGTAAAGACAGGTACCTGTCTCGCCCCCACCTCAGCCTCAGCCTGCCCCTCACCCTCCCGTCACGCCCCAAGACCGTGAGCAGGCAGGAGTCGCGGGGCCCGGCTGTGTCGGCCCTCTATGTAGTGGCCGACGAGTCCATCACAGTCACTGAGACACCCACCGAAGATCTGCCCATGCCAGACTTCAAAGCTGTGCCATAGTCCAATGTAGCTCCCGTTTATCCATTTACTGATCGAAGAAAGAAGGGAATGATGTTCATTGTGATTCTTACACAACATAACTTCTGTTATTGTTCAGCTGATTTCGAGCTAATCGATTTGTTTTCCTCAAGGTCTGTACAGAACATGATGAAGACGCAGTTCTCATGAAACGTTTTTCCTTATTGTTGGACACCACTTTGTCTGGAGTTAAAATCCGCTTGTGTTACTCTTGTGTACTCTTGTGTTGTCTCTCTTATTTCCAATTAAAGCCCCGGTCTCACTGTAGGTTGCTGGTTTTATGTTTTGTGTGGGCTTCCTCTGTTGCATTTTGTTTGTACGGTGCGGCATCTGTCTCCTCTGTCCCTGCAGTGACATCGCAGCTCAAAGCAGTTCCTCTAAACAAAGGTCACTGTCACGCGCTTTTTAGTCTTTTTTTGGGGGGGTTCTTCTTTCGGGTTTCATCGATCTCAGGAAGTTGCGTCCGTCTCTGTCTCTGGCACCACCTCTCTCTCTTTCTCTCTCTCTCTCTCGCTGGTTCTCTGTCCCTCGGTCTTCTGCTGTCTGATGGCGTGTGGTCTGCCCTCCTGAACTCTCTCCCCTCTCCCCCCTCCCTAGCACTGTTAACAAACCGGAGCCCACGGCACGTAGATCCAACGCTGTAAATAGAAAGCAGCCGCAGCCAACCTCACCCACCTTCCAACCCCCACTGCCCCCTCTGGAAGCCGGGGGTCCCGCCCAGCCTGAGCCCCAGACCGAGGCTCCGTCCGCGGCTGTAGAGGCTGAGCAGCCTGGCTTGAGTGGAGCTGGCAGTGCTGGTGTTGGTGGTGGTGGTCTGGCTGGTGGGGTCCAGGTAGCTGCAGTGCAGCCGCAGGTTGTAACCCAGCTCAGCGCAGAGGAGAGCAGGTAAGGAGCGAGCTGAGGTACCAACAATACTCCACCGCCTGCTCGCAGCCAATCAGCCATTCCGAAGCTCTACCCCCCCTCCCCCCTCCTTTGTTTGTCATGTGTTTGATTTGAGTTTACAGCTCCCATAATGGAAACCGTAAAATATATATAATCATATGTTAACAACATCTGCAATGGCCTCAGCTTTAAATTTGGCTTCATTTTAGCAAAAGCAGAATAATGAAAGTCCTTCCTGCTCTGTCTACAGACGTCTCTTATCCTCCACTCCAAACTCGTCTTCTGTTTTAAATTGACTTGCCGTTCTTCCTGCCTGCATTTTTTGGTGTTGTCTGAATTTGCATGCGACGCGTTATCAAACCTTTGTTCAGTCTTTCCAACAAACTTATTTTCTGATCTAGCATTCTCTTCCCTACACTTTATATTGTTGTTGAGTCATTTCTCATGAATGACTCCTAATGTAATTTGAAGCCTTTGAATGGAAATTATAATGGAGATTTATTGTATTTTCTTGCAGCCCGGCACGTGAACTCATGTCCACTCCCCCTCCTCAGAGGAATGGCTCAGTCCACCTTGCAGTAGGATCCCCCTACTCTCAGGGTGGGTCTAGGGGGCCGAGTCCACACTTGAGCCGCAGAGGTGAGAGAATGAGCAGTATTTGTCATACCATTAATATTTTTATATCATGTAATAATTATTGTTTTTCTTTAAAGGAACCAAGAAGCAGGCCCCAGCCCCGCCCAAACAGGCCAGCCCCTTCGCCTTCCAGCCCGGCAGCACCCAGACGCCCGGCTCCACTCATTACCCGCCCATCACACCCCGGCGCCACTCCAGCAAAGACAGCCCAATCCACGCCCCGAGCCACCCGCCCCCGCAGCCGCCGCAACCCCACCAGGCCCACGTGGAGTCAGAGCCCTCTCCGCCTAGCACTCCCACCCCGCCCGGCACTCCACCCCACGATGGGCCCGTCTCCAATCAGCTGTATTCCCACCACTCTCTCCCCCGCCCATCTAGGCCAGCTCCGAAGCCACGACCACGCCCCCACATGCCGCCGCCCCCACAACCTGCAGCCAGTGACGATGGAAATGACCTCTTCAGCTCCGCCTCCAAAGTCATAACAGGTAAACAGTTTGTCCCTTGTTTCTCATTAATCCAGTTTAGTGTTGTAGTCATTAATAGTATCAGGGATCACAAGCAAGTTTATCAGCTTATGTCAACTGTAGCAGCAATATTGTCGAAGAATGCGTTCTCTCTCTATGTGAGTCTGTGTGTGTGTGTGTGTGTGTGTGTGTTTGAGCATAAAACATTTATTGTATGATCAAGTTTTTCCAGTGGAAACTCATCTAGCTCCAAGTAGAGCAGGATCTTGGGTCTGGTCACTTTGTGGTGCACCAGAGTTAAGAGTATCAATTTAAGAATGAATGAAGTATTCAAAAATACTTAAAATCATTCTTTAATGTATGTTTCTCAGCAATAAATACGCTATGTATTATTATTTTTACACAATTACATTCCATCGTTATTGTGTTTAGGTTTAAGAGCAATTTTAATGTTGTAGCTGCAACTAATTGACTACTGAGTAGTTTTTCATACTTTATAATCCCACCATCATGTTTTTTTATGGAGATCTTCTGCAAAGTAAGAAATAACAATGGTTACATTCAGCATCGAGTGGTGGTGTTTGCTCTGCGTCCTCTCGGAGCATGTCTGTGTTTTTAGCTCTCTGGCGTTTGGTTTCACTTTTCTGCACAAGCCTCACACACTACATGTGACCTGTGGTGATCTGAAGCATGACATTCAGATGACGTGATCTATTGCAGATGTCTGAGCTGGCAGCCTGAGATGAGCTTTGCGAGGCAGGTAATGGTAAGGCTGTGACGGGCTGATGCACGGGCCTTGCTTGTGTGTCCACTGCATGTGTCTGTGTGTTTGTGGGGAGACGAACAATGCAGCCGTTCGCTCCCTTCAGTGTGTAACTACACACATACTGTATACATATTTTATGTATACTAGTATGGATTTGTCTTGCACTTTAACCCCCGCTGTCCAACGACACTAACATGCTTATGATTCTGACACCATCTCTCACTGCTGAGGTTGGCTGGCTTCTGCCTGCTAAGAGTTTTCTGTCACGTGCAACTAAACAAACTAAACAAACGTAGAAACCAAGCGTGTGCTGTTGTACAGATGATCAAAGAAACGTTTAAGCTGAACACACCAAGGATACGCTCTCTCATTCCTGCCTCACCTCTAAACATGTTACTGAACTAGGACCAAATGTGCAAAATTGACTGTCTTAAATAATGGGAGCAATCCTTGGTGTCTCACTAAGTGTATAAAGGTGGCATGATTGAAACACTGTGTGGTTATGGTTAAGTTTGGTCTCAACTGATCTGTTTGCTGACTGGTCCCCCCCCCCCGTAACTGTCCTGTACAGACGGCGGCCTTGTTCTTAAGGGGATTGGACGAGCCCTCATCCCTGAGGTGATTGTGGACCAACAGGAGGACAGCTCTGCAGGTCAAGAGCCCGCCTCCAGCCCAGCCCCAAACGCAGACCCTAGCATCGAGTCAGAGAGCACCTCTCTGTGAATACAACAAAATGAGAGGGACCACTGTCGTCGAACGCCTTCTTCCGGTTTGAATGTATAGAATCACATATCAGATAGGTAACCCCCCCCCACGCCCCACCCACCATCAGTCGGCTCAAGCTCTGCACGCTCCAACTCGCAGAGAAAACAAAAAAAGGCTGTCTTTCCTCACATTATACTGACTCAAAACTGAAACCTCATCTTATTACAGTGTTGGCTTAAACCGCAATCCCCTCGTTGATCACTTTCCACATAAGACTTCACGTTGGACTCTTTCTGCTCGATGCACTGCAGAGTATTTTGAGATTGGACGGCAGGGCCTCGTTACACAGAAGGCTAATGGGACTTAAAACGTATAACCTCAGCAATTTACTGTAGCAGCTGAGCTCAAAGAGTGATGGTGAAGCATTCCAAGCTTTTGCTCGTCCCTTGCTTCTATTTCAAATCCTGCTGTTGGTTTTAGCACCAGGTTTGACCACATAGACCCAAAGACGAGTAGCCTACTTTCTTTATTCAGCAGCACAGCTCTGTGAGGGTTAGCCGCCCACTGCTGATCTATTTATCCTTAAAAAACAAGACATTTTCAGGCTAAATGCGACATTCAGCTGAGAACTTTGGTCACACACATATAAAATGACCAAAGAGATCACGAGGGGGCCGAACGAGTTGCTTGGTTTGTATTAAGGTTGTTAATGACCAAATATTTTTGGCAAGAGTGCAATATTAAAAAACGCAGTCGTCTTCCAGCAGTGTCCTCTCCACAGGAAGTACTCTTATTAGTGATCCAGTTTGGTAAAATGTATGATTCTGTTTTATTATTATTTCAGCTGACTTAATTTACCAAGCTCAAAAAAGCTCAAAGATTAACCTTTATTGTGAAAAGGGAAAAAAGATTATTCAAAGAATTAGATTTTTATAACATAGATGGTAAGTGATCACTCCCACTCGAGCTGGAAGCTTCGACCAAATGCAGCCAAATAATTCAAAATCTTCTTTGTGTATAATTTTCTACTGCAGCTGACAATCTGTACCCGGTTGTGGTATTTGTGAGATCTTTGATTATGTTTTTTTCCTCTCAGCATTTTTATGTTTGGTTTTTTCCCGCATATGTTGCATCATTACTCTTAATAATAAAAGATTTTCAACATTTTACAGTCTTTTCTTTTTGGCCAACACTAAATTAATTCATTCATATTACCAGCTATGTTTCGATTTTCAGCTATAAAGTCATAAAAGATCTTTACATTACTTCTTCATGTATGTCACAAAGAATAAAAAAAAAAAAAAAAAGTCATATCGTTTGATTTACAGACTAGAAGCCACAGACCACTGACGTCCCTTTTTATTCAATCCAGCTGCACCTAATTTCACACACTCATAGATATCAGTTCCCTAAATGTGCCAGATCTGTTTTTATCAAGAAGAATTGTTCCCCTCAGAAATATGTGAAAACGTAAAAAAGCAGCATATCTCCCAATTGTAAAGAAAAGGGTAAAAAGTCCTGGATCCACCCCCTGATCCGGATTCTTTCAAATAAACAGGGTCCATGTTTCACATTTTATTGTTTCAATGAACGAATTAAAGGATAAGAAAGTCTGTACACAACATTTTACCCAAGCCACACACCACGTGTCCATGAGGAGTGTCAATACCTTCCCATCAGGCCCAGAAGCCAATGATAAAAGCAGTGACAGAGATGCAAATGATGAGGTTGGCGTTGATAATGTGGCGCAGACGTGGCTTTTCTTCCAGAGAGCTGATGATCTGTTCAGGTGCAGGAGGACTCTCCCCCTCCTTCTGTCTTTCCATCCCGCACATCCAGTAGACGGCAGACATCAGCCTGGACTGGCTTTGGATGCTGGACACAGAGGATGAGGAGTCTGGACAGAGGAAACGTTTTGTATTGTTCACTGAGTGTGCTCGGCAGAATTAGGGAAACATAGTGGAATGGAAAAGAGTCATGACAAACAGGACAGACCCACCTTTCCTGTGATGACATGTTTTAGTATCGCTGGTGTCCTCCTGCTCTTTTCCTACAACTCCCATCTCATCTTTCTGATCTGTGATCTCAATGGTCTTAATGCTCCGCTCCACTGGGACCTCGTTCACTTTGGGCTCCACGGGGTCAAACCTTGTGTACCAGGTAAGACGACTGATCTGTAAGACAGATTGTTAACTCCAAGACATTTCCGAGGGCATCTGTTTATATTTGTCTGTCCCACAAAACTGTGCATATGTTAAGTTGGATGTCAATTTTAGCAGTAAATAGGCAGAAGTAGTTTTAATCAAGAATCCAAATAATGATTAAATTAGGCCAGAGTTTCACATCTGTGAACTGTAAACAAATATCCCTTTGTCTTAAACGTTTCCTGAGGTGTTCATGACACCTACTGGTGCTGCATTGCTGTGGATCCCTGTGATGTTTGTAAGCTCCAGTGTCAGAGAAGAAGAATGCAAACTGATTTTATCAGTGCATTCATCACTACGTTATTCTTAGGCAGGAAATCTGCTGTATGTATATAGGTATGAACGGTTGTGGTTATTGTAAGAAACACTGAATTTAAACATGTTTGCTTTCGGCAATAAAAACTTCACTAGCAAACTTTCATTTCTACATTTGAATTTGTGACCAGAGAAGAGGAAAACTGAGATATAACACAACAGATCCGACTCTGTGACTTCACCTGCTCCGGTTTGGGCTCCTCCGTGGCCAGGCTGACCACGACCACCACAACCAGCGTGATGAGGGACAGCACGATGGAGAAGTAGAGGTAGTGGACGTATTTCAACACCGCGGGCCTGGTGTCCTCCTCGTAGCACAGAGGCGCCGGGTAAATGAAGTCCAGCAACATGCGGATGCAGCCCACCAACAGGCCGATAGACAGGCCCCAAAAGGCCCCCTGAGAGAGAGGGAGAGAGAGAGAGCAGAAGACGAGAGGAGAGTCAAAGAAAATAGAAAGTGACATTTGTTCTATCTGTAATGGAATATAAGACGAGGTTCACATTGTGAGCTGGACTCTGTGCAGTCATGTTGCTGTCATGCTACAGTACAACAAGAGAGGAAGTGTGGTAATGAGTCCTTTACTGTATTGGTAAAGCATATCTATACACTCCCAAATAATCAAAAAGAAAAGTATATCTACAACCACAAAGACATGAAGGTATTATTTTAATTAACATTTAAAAATAAGAATATTCCAGGATTTCAGCATCTGACTCCCAAAATAAAGGTTCCAGAGACTTGCGACCCCCCAGAGTTGGTTCAAGGAACAAAGGATTTGAGATAGTTTGCAAGAATTCACCACTTGTAAATTGAACAACTATCTTTCACCTTTTGTAACAATGTTTAAAAGGCTATTTCTAATTACTTTGAAATCGTATTTGATTCCCACCCCCCCGGGGGGTCCCAACCCCTAGTTTGGGACTGCAGTGCAATAAACAGTCCTTTGTTTGGAGTGATTTACTTTTCTCTTTTTCCCCCCCAAAATATAAATATTAGAATTGATTAAAAAAATTACCCCTGAAATGACACACATCCTCACCTTCTCATTAGTCCTCTTCCAGAAGCAGCCCAAGATGAAGATGATGGAGACTGGGGGCTGGAGGTAGGTGCTGATGGACTGGATGTAGATAAAGAGCTGCCCCCCCTGACTGGCCTGGACAACAGGAATCCACAGCACGGACGCCACCGCCAGCATGAGAACAAACACCCTGCAGCGTGAATGAAAAATGGAGCAGTTCAGTTCTGTAAAGGCATGATGTAATATGACCACAGGACACGGAGTAATGATTGTGTGTGTGTGTGTGTGTGTGTGTGTGTGTGTGTGTTTGCAGGGAAAATCTGTTTAAGTCATTACTTAGAAATTTGAGGACGGGGTTAGGGTGAGCATGACAGAAAAAGGAAATGATCCAAAGTGCACAGTAACGCCACACATGGTTACTTTTTAAATGTAGATGGTAAAAGTGGACAGTAAATAGTCCTTAGTATATAAGCCTTTTAAACTTTAATTTAAGGCCCAGTGGAAAAAGAAACTGACACAGGCTGGGTCACTGCAGAGTCCGGATTCCTTTTACTCTTTGCTCTGCACCTAACATGCCAGATGTTTTTCATCAAGGTCCGTTATTTTGTTGCACACACAAACCAGTGCTTCAATACAGGACATACTGGTGCAACTAGAGATATATTTCCGGTTACGTATACTTTTTCCAATCTGCTCACATACCTGCCCACAATCATGAGCTCCCACTCAGTGGCATGGGATCTGAAACTCTTCCACAGGTCCATGGTGAAAATGGTGCTGGCGCTGTTGAAGACGGAGGTCAGAGAGGACATGAGGGCGGCGACCATCACCGCCATCATCAGACCCCTCAATCCTGGGCACAAAAAACACACCGATCAGAGTAAATAAGAGAGCAGAAGGCTGGACGGGGGCGCGGGGGGGGATCAGATTTCTCACCTGTCGGCAGCAGTTCCATGACCAGTCTGGCGTAGGCGGTATCTGAACAACCCACTTGATTGCCGCAGATCTTTTTGCACTGCTCAGGCTCTGCACAGGCCACATCATCTGCACAATAACGCACACACAAGAACTGAAACTCACACATCCACAGTGTTTGACCCTGTTTTACCAGCATCAATCTGATCGCTTCAATTCCCACTGGACCTGCTTCACCACCCTTCCCTTTTCCTCCACATTACATATTGAAAAACTTTGATATGAAAAACTTCCCCTCAAGGCCCTGAAACTGACACCTTCCCTCCTCCTTGAGTGACTGGGATCTATGAATATGTTAATTTGGCCCCACCCCTGCTGAGGAGTCTTTTCCAGCTCCTCTGCCCCACCCACAAGTTGACAGGATTGGTTTAATGGTTTTGTGATCACAAACCCTGGCTGTCTGAATCAGTTTTTTTCCACACAGGAATTTGTTTACTCCAGGGTTAAGGTGGAACTACTTCGTCAAGGTGATTAATTTGACCCCAAATACGTCTTTTGTCATATAAACGGCACCAGTCAGACGGATGTTGACATGATTTAAAACTTGATTTTCACCTGAGGGGACTTTAAACTATCAACATTATGCAACCCTGAGTTGTCAACTGAAGACCAACTTCTAAATCCAGTCCTTTTACGGGGTTAATTAAGTCGTATAATTATAAACACACAATCATTGACATACACATGCATATCCTACCTGTGTAAAGGATCCTGCTGATCATGCCAGGCAGCATAATGGCAAAGAAAGGCAAAATCTTGAGATAAGCAGCAAGCAGCGAGCCTCCTTTTGCATGTGTCAGGTTCTTGGCAGCGAGGGAGCGCTGCACGATCACCTGCAGAGAAACACAACCACAGCCCCCCCCCCCCAGTCAGAGACCAGAGACTGCTGGTTAGCGAGTAACTTAACAGGGGAAAATAGAGTTTAGGTCAGAGTGGACACATCTTATTGTTATCAGTGTGATCAAAACTATATAAATATAAATATAAATTCTCCTTTTATAAAGTGATTTTATAGTGATAAATAGCTCAATTACTGATACACTAACAGTCACTTGTCGTATGTGCACAAATGAGATATTGATAAGCTCTGTTGTGCCGGGTTTTAGCTGGTTTGCAAAGTTTAACACTGATATTGTTTAAATGGAATATTGGAGAATGGAGATTTTTTCAGCTTCTAGATGTAAGACCACGATTTGGGCAAATAAGTTCTTCCCAGCATACCATCTAGTTTGAAATCCCTGATTCATTTATAACTTTAAGAAAAGGTTTCTTGAAATATCCTGATTCGTTACATCTGATTTTACTCTTTTATATAATAATCGGACAATCTTTACCACATCTATAGTATTTTCCAATTTTCTGGGCGATTATTACCTGATCCGAACACCAGTACCACATGGAGGGGACGGACATGCCGATGATGACCCCAGGCCACGGCAGGTCAGAGTACACCGGGTCTCTGAAGATGTGGAACGCGTCCTCTCGGGGGATCCCGCAGGTCGAGTTCTGCACGCGGATGGAAGGGATGGCGTGGGCGTATCCCTCCATCAGAGCATTCCAGCCCCCGACCTCGGCAAAGCCTCAAAAAGGGGGACAACATTTATAAAGGGAGGTAAAGTGCTGCAGGTGGGAGGGTCTGGTGTGGAGCGTGACTTACTGAAGCCCATGAGGGTGAGAGCTCCTGCCAGCATGATAGCAGTTTGAGCAGCATCTGTGTAGATGACTGCAGCCAGACCACCTGGGACACAACACACAACACATGCAGCAAGCGATATATAACAATTTGTATGTGTTTTAAAATGGCAAAGGAAGTAGAATCGTCACCTGCTACAGTGTAGAGAGCCGTGATTGACAGCAGCAGCACTATAGCCACATAGATATTCCACCGTAAAGCAAGCTGTATAAACAATGCACCAGCATACATGTCCACCTGGAGAGAAACACACACACACACACACGCACACAACACACAGGATTTGTTCTTTACACGCCACAGAGAAGCTTGAAAAACATGCACAAAACAGCACAGAAAGCAAAATAGCATTATTGTGCATTTGTCTCGTACCGATATCTTTGTGAAAATGTAAATAAACAAGGAGAGGACCGCTATAAATAACTGCGTTCTTCGACCACCAAAGCGCCTCTGCAGGTATTCTGGCATTGTTGTGACCTAGAAAAGAAATTAAAGACAATATAATCCGACAAAATCACGCATGTGCACGTGTTACATGTGGGATATTCAACTGTCTGCGTAGACACCTCACCCCAGAGGCGATATAAATGGGCAGGAAGAGCCATCCCAGCAGCAGCACCATCAGCATGCCCTGGTGATCAATGGATATATCAACATTTTAACACACTTAACAAAATTCATATGATATACTTGGTTTCTGATGAGCATGCTGTATTTCAGGAGACAATGTGCAGCCTCTTACATTCCATTCATAAGCAATTGCTCCAATCCCTGCTGCGGCCCCGGACCCGGCCAGGCCAATGAAATGTCCGCTGCCAATGTTGCTGGCAAACAGTGAGGCCCCCACCTGAGAACACACAGGAGTCAGAGTGAGGATCAACCCTGTGCTGCAACTACTACTACACAACATTTGGCCTCTGTCTATGTGAGTCTGAAATATTAGGAATGGAGGATCCAGTGATAAAAACATGCTTCACTTCAATTCTTTAGCGTTTCTGTTGTGCTCTGTGGACGTTTCTCTGGTGTTGAACTCACCGGCCACCAGGTCATGCTCTTCCCAGCCAGGAAGTACCCATCCACCGTGCTGCGCTTCGTCTTCCACATGGACTGGTAGAAAAATGAAATGAAAAAACACCTCTTAGAAATACTGTACACGTGCAGAAGGAATATCATTCACACAGCCTGGGACGCAACAGGATCCCGAACTAAATGGAAGGATGTTCTCAGTTTGGCCTTTATAAAAATAATCTCTGTCACCTGTGATCCACAACATTTGAGGTGCTGCTTAAAAACCAGACAGCAGAAGAGGTTATCGGAGGAAAACCAGTTAAATAAATACAGTGGTCTGTAGGTCGCTGCTTCCCACCTTCACTGGCTGTCGGTCACAAAGCCCACTACTCACTGAAGTCCAGCCCGTGACTTCAGAGAGAAAGTGCAGGATCTCAGACATGACCATGAGAAGTAGATGAGATGGAAAAGTGAAACCTAACTTGTGCTAAAGATGAACAGATACAGGACAGCTCTGTTCTTATCGAGGGACTTCAGGGACATTTGCTTTCAAGGACAAATTCTAAATCCGGATTTAAATAAAAGTAAAACATTCATTGCTGTTTTTGTTTGTCTGACAGGAAACAGCTGATGCTTGGTATCAGTGTTGAAGCAGTGAACCACATCTTTACCACTGCACTTACCCAGAATCCCACTGCCAGCACCAGCATGAAGTAGATCACCAGCACCACTATATCCACAGCAGTCAGAGAAGCTCCGGGCCCAGGAGAGGGCGATGGAGAGGGTGATGGTGTCATGCTGGTCATGCTGGTCATGCTGGTCGCTCGGTGCCCCCCCTCAAAGTCAAAAGTCATCTGGAGACCAAGACGTAAACAGATTATATAGTGTTTTGTTTATTATCCTTGATCAGAAACATAATAAAATGTTGCAGGTAATTACTGCCCCATTAAACACATCACATGTTGGACTCTTGATACCAACAAGTACATGTAGTTGTTCAAGGTGTATTTCTTTCATATGCTAACATTAAACTTTTACTTTTTAATATTTTAAGTTGCTAGAATAAACTTTCTTTTTCTTTCTTTTTCAAAACACAGTTACACAATAAGGAAGACAACAAATCAAATCAAATGATTGAACTTAAATAGATAGACGGATTAAATCAAGAAAGGCTTTCTTCTATTATGCCTGTTTGGATAAAATATCGATTTAAAATATGCTAACAGATTTTGTCCCCCATCACCTGTAAGCCTGCTACGAAAGGGATCTTTAAATGAACAGTATGAACATGAGGGACAATCACAGAGAGCAAAAACACACACAAGACAGCCGCGTTAAAAATTTACTTCTCTGAGTAACGTTTTGTAAAAATGAAAGATCGATGAAAAGTTAGATTAAACATTAAACTCACTTTTCAGCAAGTGTCCACACACTGGTATTATTCCAGCTGGACTGTCCTGAGCCCAGTTTGTTGTTTCCTCCCCAAACAACCGGGCACGTCACAAATGATCAGAGGACGAACGCAGGAATCTCACGCTTGTTTGTTGAAGCTTCCTCCACTCGCTGAGGGATCAAATTCCACTTTCCCCTCTCGAACCACAAGGTTTAGTTAAAAAGTAAGGGATTTATTACTCTTCACAGAGAGACACACAACACGCCCCCCTGCTATCAAAGGAAGAGCTTAGTGAGTCCCAAGAAAACAAACGCTCAACGGAGACATTGCAGAAGCAGCAGGTGTGTGAGCAGCAAGTTGTACTGAGGGTGGAAGCAGACGCAGGGAAACACGAGGACGAGGCCTTTAAAGGCTGTTACCCTTGTACTGTACAGTATCATTTCTCTGCAAAACATTTAGCATTACATATTAAAGAGCATTTATCTCACACAGACACAGACATGTATTTAATACGACTTTATATTTGTCAGCATCGTTAGGACAGAATAAAAAATACAGACTTTATAGACTTTTATAACACTTTATAGGCCTTAGACTTTCTGTAAAGACAACTTAGATTAGAAAACAAAGCTTTCACTAGCTGCACAGATTAACCTTAACAATTCAACATATCACCTATAGACTTTTACAAAGCACTGGTGTATATTCTGAGATGTGACACTGCATCACTAGTTGAGAACTATCCATAATGATGCATCTCTTACACTAAACTTATCGCTCTGCTCGGTCTGTACAGCGTAACCCAATGACATAAATATTTTGGTTAATACACAAAAGTGCATCATATACCGTAGCATACATTCACTCTCATTCTGTACAGTGCAAATACAAGGTATCGCTGTTACAGCAGAACAGCAGTGAACAGCAAAAAACATATTGCACACTGCCCACTGTGGGCGCCACATGATCCCACTTCTTCTTCTCCTACTGAATACACATAAATAAAAAGGATCCTTACGACAGTTCAAATTTGTCTCAAGTAGTAAGTGCCAACACCCCACTGTCTCATATGTACACGTTTGTAGCATTGGCGGTATGATACCACAGCAAAACCATTTAGGAATAGAAAGTTATTAAAGCTACACCTGATGCAGTAAGAAAATCCTTATATAAGTGGAGGTATAAACATGATACAGCACATTAAATAATCTATCATTGGGATGTTACTGATTATTTACTCGAGAAAATAATCTAGGGTTAATCAGTAAAGAACCTATGTTACATTCAGGGTGGTGGGCTTCGTACAAACCACAGTTCACTAATAATGAAACTGCATTTGTGGTTTCTTCCAAACCAATGGCTGTACGTGGGTATATTTTAAGTAAACATCTATATTCAGGATACAATTTAATTTTCATAAATCATCATCTTATTCAAGGATCTATCATAAAGTTTGACACCGTAGATAACTCTGGCTTAGAGAAAGAAAACTTAGGATGAGTTATCGGAACTGTATCTTCTTAACAGTACAGATATTTTGACATCCAAACAAAGTTGTCTTCTATCTCGAAGCCTTAACGCTTTAGACTACAATAAAACTTATTTTGAAAAGGACACATACACTTCACCACTGGTATAATGCAAAATTGTCCATATTTGATGCAAAGACATTCTGTCTCGCTGAATGTAACCAAAAGTACATACATATATGAAACTAAGTATTTTATTGCTCAAAAATGTGCATTGAGTGTTGTGTATGTGTGTGTATGTGTGTGTATTTGTGCGGTGTACAGAATGTGTATGCGATGTGTGTGTGTTTGAATGTCTCTGTGGACATGTATGTGTGTGTTACCAGGCCAGGGGCGAGGCCATTCGTGGACTCCGAGGACTCTTCTGGATTTCTGCAGCCTGATGCTCACTCAGCGCTCTCTGTGGTAAAGAACCAGCAGGATTGCATCAGAGAGAGTATATTTTTTTAGTTTGTTGAAGTCAGAGATGGAGCCAAAGAGGACAATTAAATAAGATTCTTACTGTTATACTGTAGAGGCGACAACAGGAATCATATTGAAATATTAAAATGGACGGCTGAATCTTCTTCCCTCACCTCAAACTTGATCATGAACTCCGCAAAGATGCCAAAGAAGCCTTCGGTGTTGGTGGCTTTGCCGTCTTCTCCGAAGTAGGACGCAGTTTTGCTGAATTCTTCCATTGCTCTCTGCTGCAGGGACTCCAGAGACTGGATCGCTGGGTGACTGTTTTCCAAAAAGTTCTACACAATGAAGTCAAGGGCCACAAATGTTTCAAATCACCTTTTCTGCTCTTTTTTTTAACTTTATATGTTGAAAGTAGTACATTTTGTGAAAGATACACTCATGACAGCAGCAAAACGGTCGTCAGCAGTCGCAGGCATCTTCTGACAGGCCGAGCGAATGTCTTGGATGGTTGCATGAAGGTCATTCAGATCTGACGCGATCGTCCTCTGGTTTACTGAAGATGTGTGAGTGTGTAAAACAGCAGAATAAAAACACACTTTCAATCAGTGACTAATATTAACACATCATGATCAGTTTGCTCCGAGCTTAAAGGAAAATCAAACCTTTGGCTGCAGGTGGAATCATTGTTAGATCTTTGGAAAAATCCAACACGTCAGGAAAGTGTTGACACAACGACTTGACCAGAATGTGAAGGAATGTCGACTTCCCATCCACTGTTTTAGTTGTGCTCAACTGTGGAGGAAACACAGAATTTAATAACCTAACCAGTGCAATATGATGAAAAAGAAAAGAGCGTTGACTCTGCGCGACGTACCTCTGTAAGGAAGTTGATCTTGAAGCCTGTGGTCTTGTTGGTTTTCGGTTGGCTGTTATTCAAGTAGTTTCCCATCGCCAGTACAAACTGAGGAAGGACAGAATGAGGCGAGCAGAACCGTTACTCTGCCAAACAACTCATTCATGTTTGAGCTTAAAAGGATTTTTAGTGTTTGGCAATATTTTTCTGAATCTTCATTTATAGGCGTGAATATTTGTTCTGTTGGTTGGACTGTCTGTATAGTTCCAGCTCAGGGGTAAATGTAAATGTGCTGTAGGTTAGTGAATGTTTTACTGTTCTTCATATCTGATAACATAAACACCATATTCCTTATCACTATCACATAGAATTGTAAACGCAGCTTTTATACCCCATCAGCATGACACCATACAAAGTTGATTCAATACAGGTATATCCTTCTTTGAATTTTCGTGTACTTTTCCAAATTGTACTTTACCTCCAGTATCTTCGCTAGCTTCCTGCTGGTCTTCAGCTCCATGGAGGCCTTGTTGATACAGTCGAACGCTCCCCTCAACTCCTCGGTCTTCTCCTGCAGGGAACACTTGAAGAGGAGGCTCTGCAGGCGTGTCTTGTACTCTGGTACTGACAACATCTGGTGGAAATCACACACACACACACACACACACACACACAATAAGCAAACGACCCACTGATGAACAACATGAACAATGACACAGGCTGATGTCTGCCACACAATGACTCACTCCACTACCCGGTCAGGACTGTACCTGCAACACAAACTTGTCTGGTTCACTGAGTTTGCCGGGATCCTGTCTGTACTCTTCATACTTTTTGACCTCCTCTGTGTCGGGGGCGTACAGCAGCAGCTGTTTGATGTGCGACGCCTCCAGCCTATCAGTGGCCATGCTCATCAGCACCTGACGCAGCTCTGCAGGAGACAGCTTCAGGTGGGCTATCAGGATGGCTAGAGGTTAACAAACAAAGGTTTAAGCAGGAGAAATGCTGGTTTAATGTTCACCATCTTAGTTTATTCTTCTATCAGTATTTGATAATTTCAGCTACACACATTGCAGCTGAGGCAGGTAAGAGTATCCTTAACCAAACCATGGTCACACATTATATACCATTTTATACTTACAGGCATTATAAGCCTTCTTATGGGACAGAATTTCTATCACATCTTTCTTCTTGAGGGTTTCTGGCAGGAGGGATGGATCTGGAGCCGGCACTAAAGTGAGGTCAGTGTTGGTAAAATGCAGAATATTACACAGGTACATGGTAGATACACGTTAGTGAACATTTTCCATTTTGATTGGTTTCAGGAGGTCAAACTGCAAGAAGTGCTGTTGGAGAATAACCTTAGATTCCACAAACTACAGTTGCACTACAAGGAAAATTACAGAAATAAAACTAGGAAATAATGATCATTTTAAGGTTGGTTAATTAGTATTTAAAAGTAAGTGTATCTTTATTCAAGTGTCATTCTCTCAAATCAAACAGTAATTACTATGATATGAATACAGCCACTTGTACTCACTGGAGCTCTTCTGTGTCCCAAAGTGCAGCTCCAGATCCAGATACTTCACCATGTCGTGCAGTTTATCATAATCAGAATTAGCTCCCAACTACCAAAGATATGTAAAAATGGTGCAATGTGAATAATGATTTCATGACAAAACTTTAGCATTTACTTGGCTCCTTGTGGTCAAACACCACACAACTCACCTGTCCCCAGATAGTCCCCTCTGAATTCTCCACTTGCTCCCAGCGTAACCGCTTCACACTCATGTGATTGGAATCCATTCTGGACAGATTGGGCCTTGGCAGTGGTGGAGGAGAACAAGGTGGGGGAAGGGGCGGAGGAGGAGGGGGCCCCAGGTGCTCTGTGGGATCAGACAGAGAGTGCGGGAGGGACTGGGGCTGACTCTGGCCATGGGATTGTTTATGGTGGGATGATTGGGATTGCGGCTGGTTTGGGGATTGCAGCAGGTGATGCGAGGGCTGAGACTGTGGGCGAGTGGCTTGGGTGGAGGTCTGGACTTGGTGCTGCAGCTTGTGGTGTTGGGGGAGGGGCTGGAATGTAGACAGGGTGGTTTGATGTGGCTGGAGGGGCTGAAAGGTAGAAAGAAGAGGCTGGGGCCTGTGGGACTGCTGTGGGGGGTGGATGACATGAATCTGGTGTTGGTAGTCCTTCGGAGGGGGCTGTGGGGTTATGTGGTGAATGTGGTGAATCTGAGGTGTGCTAGAGTGGTGGTGGGTCTGCTGGATAGAGTGGGGTCTCTGAGGAGAGGGTTTAGTGGGTTGGGGGTGATGGGTTTGGTGGATCTGCTGCTCTTGGTGTCTCCCTTGAGGTGAAGCTTGGGTTTGATGAAGACCTTTAAGACTTCTGCGGCTCTGGTGTGAGTGACTGTCTTGCTTTAACTGAACAGGAAGGGAGCCAGGCTCTTGCTGGGCTTGATGCAGAACCTCTGCAGAGGAGTGATGGGGCATGGGTTGGTGCATCTGATGGGCTTGATGGAGCAGCTCTGTGGAGGAGTGGTGGGCCTGGGCCTTTTGCATTTGATGGAGCAGCTCAGTAGAGGAATGGTGTGGTTGACCCTGATGCATCTGTTGAGCTTGATGGAGAAGTTCTGTTGAGGAGTGGTGAGGCTGCATCTGCTGCATTTGATGAGCTTGGTTCAGTAACTCTGTTGAAGAATGATGTCCCTTGGTTTTGTGTATTTGGTGGAGCATTTCTGAGGAGGAGTAGTGGGCATGGGCTTGTTGCCTCTGCTGGAGTATCTCAGTAGATGAGTGGTGGGCCTGAGATTGTTGCAACTGGTTGAGCACCTCAGCAGAGGAGTGATGGGTGGGGGCTTGATGCGTCTGGTGGAGCATCTCAGCTGAAGAATGGTGGGGATGGGGTCTCAGGCCCTGGTGACTTTGGTAGATTCCCTCAGCATATTGAACTTGTTGGCTGGGGTGAGCCATCGGTTGGGGCGACGGTTGAGGTGGCGGTTGGTGCGGCGGAGGGGCTGAACGAGACAAACGCCGGTGGTGATGACCCGGGTGAGCCTGCTGCAGCTGTGCTTGGTGCATCACATAGAGAGGATGGTTGGCGTGGTGATGGGTGGAGTCCGGAGAAGGGAGTGGGGGTAAGGATTGGTGAAGTTGTTGGTGAGGAAGTGGTGACAGGGCTTTTTGCTGCGTTGGCTGGGTAGGCATCGAGTGGTGACTCTGGTAAATCTGTTGCATCTGTTGCTCTTGATAAGCTTGTTGCTTGTCGTAGGCCTGACGCTCCTCGAAAGCTTTTTGCACTTCGTAAGCTTGAAGCTCCTGGTAAGCTTGAAGCTCTTCAAATGCCTTTTGCTCCTTGTAGGCTTGGCGCTGTTCGTATACTTTTTGTTCCTGGTAGGCTTGACGCTGTTCGTATGCTTGTCTTTCTTGGTAGGCTTGTTGCTCCTGGTGCATTTGTTGCTCTTCAATAGCTTTTTGCTCCTCGTATGCTTTCTGCTCCTCATAAGCTTGTCTCTCTTTGAAGAATGACTCCTGATAGGCCTGTTGCTCCTGGTAGGCCTGCTGCTCTTGAAACAGTTGTTGTTCCTCATAGGCTTTCTGCTCCTCAAAGGCCTGCCTCTCCTTGAACGCTTGTTGCTTCTCATAGACTTGCCTTTCCTTGTAGGAGTGTTGTTCTTGGAAGGCTTTTAGCTCTAGTATGGTAGCATGCACCTGTAAGTCCTCTCTTGTGGGTAGTGCTTTGTGGAGAGAGAGCCGCTTCGCTGGTGGATTACTGCGGGGTGGAGGTGGCGGAGGGGGTCCAGATTTACGGCGAATGGGCACATATGCTCTTGGGGAGTGTTCGGGGGTGAAGTCGAGCTGCTGCTTCGGTTGTTGTTGGTGCTGAGGCTGTGCAGGTGGTGGAGGGGGAGGAGGTGGGTCATTGAACTGATTAGGTGGAGGCGGAGGAGGTGTCATTGGGGGAGGAGGGATGTGGTCAGAGGATGAGGAGTAGGTGAGAGAGGAGGCGTTCTCTTCTCCACTGCTGCTTTGAGCGTCACTCGGGCTGCTCAGCTCTGGGGCCACAAATCCTCCACTTTCTTCTTCGTCAACCCCCAGCTCCTCTTCGATATCCTCATCCTCATCATCCGGGAAACCCATCTGCACAACATCCTGGTATTAACACCAATCACACTTAATTAGACCATTAATTTCAAAATCGAACTTCTTATCATATTGGTAAATGAATTGATCATGTTGCATTGTTGCCAAATAAAACTAGTATGGGTTTACAGGATCTCTCAGCTCTCTTTGCCTGCAAAAAATAATTTAAAACCTAGGTTGTTATTGCTTAGGTTTACTATAATAGAGGGTGGGGTGATGTTTTCTGAGTGATGAGATCTCACATGGGTCCTCAATGCCTCTTGGGTGCATTCACATCTGTTCTTACAGCCGTCCACGTATGATTGGATGACCCACGACCGATGTCAATGCCCGATCTTTGTGTTTTTTATAGATTCTTTTGCGTCAAAGTGTTTCACGACAAAATTTACTGAAGGAAACAAACTTTACAGGCCAGTGGGTACTGATAATATGGTCTATACCCATTCTATGTATGTGTAGGAGTCATGGGATCTGTCCTATTTTAACTTAAGGCAAACTTAAGTGCACTGCAGGGAGTCAGTGTACCATGGGGGAATTAAGCCGCTATCAACAGGACCTATGACATTATGGGTAATGTAGAAAAAATAGTCAATGTCAATAATTTGTGATGATTCAGATGTTACACTTATTAAACGTGATAACTGAATAAGCATTAAAGGTTTTTAAATTACTAGCCAATACATTTTTAAAACAGCTTCAGAATGAGACTTTACAGAGCAGCGTTAATATGACCCCACCTCCTCGTAGTCGTTCTCAGGAGTCAGGAAGTCGTCGATGATGGCCACCCTCTGTCCCAGCTGCTCACTCAGTGCATCCAGGAAGCGATCTGTGTCTTCTGAACGCGGGGGTTTGGAGAAGGTGTAGCGCCGCTTGCTGCTGCGAGTCGGTGGTGGACTTGCTGGGTAGTCAGCGGGCTCCGGGGGTGAAGGTGGGGGACTGTCCAAGCTGATGTAGGGATTGGACTCCCCGCTGGTCTGGCTGGGCAGCCCAGATGAGTAGAACTGAGCCTGAGGGGGGCTGGGGAGAGGGGTTTCATGCCAGGATGAAGGGGTCGGGGGACCTTTACGGCTACCTGAGAGAAGGAGGATACAAACTCAGTTATATTAATCAAAGATAAACATCTGAAGCATCATGTAACAGTATTAACAATAATACGTACTCTCTATCAGAGGCCTTCTATCAGTGACACTTTCAGATACTGCACAAAAAGTAATCAGAACATGTCCCAATTAAAAAAAAACATATTTTTGATTTAGATGGTGTCTTGTGTGCTTTCTAGTTCCACTTCCACCATCTTCATGTCCTCCTTATGCGAGTAACAAGCCCACCTTGTACATAAAAGTGAAATCTGAGAGCACTCTGCATCCCTGGGGCTGAGAGTCTGACTTGTGGGAGGAAAAGCGATGCACAGAGCAAATCCAGAAAAAAAAAGCCAGTTGGTTAAAAGAACCGCCTAAAAATTTCCTCTCCCTGTGTCTGATGCCATCTCTGACCCTGCACTCTTTTTCTTCACACATGCAAAATAAATTGAATCTATTAACAGCCAGGATGAAAAACACTGAAAAAGACTCCGAGATGTAAAGAGATCAGGAAGATGCCTGTCTGTGTAAAATCCAAGGATGTACAGTTGAGTCAGAACTAGGTTGGCTACCTTGGGATTCATCATTTTTGTCATCCTCTTTCTCTAACATCATTCCCCTAAACACATACACACACTCACTCATGCACGCAATAGTAATCGTTTACAATAAAGTTATTTTCTAACTCCAGCTGCTGTAGGATGTGAACTTTGGGCACCTGTGTTAGCGAGCATTGTGGGGGAAGCCGAGCGCGAAGGAGGATCCAGATCCAGCAAACTCTCTTGGGTGGGAAGAGGGCGACTCTTTAGAGACTTGGACCTCTTGGATGAATACATGTTCTCCAGCTCAGCGTACACTGCCGACAGCTGGTGGGGTGGAAATGCACAGAGAGACCGGGGTCAGACCTCCTGTCCCGATGACTATGAATCCTATCTTGATATTTACTGTATCTTGGTGTTTCTTACATTGGTGAGGTTGTTGGGAGTCTCAGGGAGGGAGGTACCATCACCTGACTGTCTCTCTCCTGGAGCCAACCTCATCCCCATCTCCATCACTGGCTCTGCACGGAGGCCTATGGTAATACACTCATTAGAATGACATCCAAGGCTTTGTTGGGTTTTTACGGTGCAGGATTCAGCTGATCTGGGATAAGATCAGCTCAGTTTACATGTACTCCAGTCAGATTTGGGCCAGTGACTGCAGGCAGCTGATTGTATCACAATGTACTGGAAAATCTACAGTATGAAATAATATCTGCCACACTGGTGATGTAAAAGGTTATTAAATAACTGTATTTATGATAATGTTGACGGCAATGTGAGTGATAACGATTTAAATAGTGATGATGCCTCTGATCACAGCAATGAGGAAGACAGTGAAGATCTGTACCCAGGCCCAAGTGTGTGCCAATGACCAGGTCGTCTGAACTACGTCCCCTCACACTGCTCCTGTACGTGGTCCCCGTTACTCTCATGGAGCTGCTGCGGCGATGGGGCTCGTGGGCAGACTCAGGCTCGGGAGGAGGGGGAGGTGGTGGTGGTGGAACTGGAAAACACACACACACACACACACACACACACACACACACATTGGCAGTGCAGAGGAAGAGGCAAAAAAAAATCAGCACCCGAGTTTATTGCACTTCAGTGAAGCGGACAAATGTATTACACATCCCAGCCGGAGGGATCTTCTCACAAACAAACTTCCTGTAGTTTACACACACAAAACTTCACAAAAATGTAAAAACCAAAGTCACATCTAACAATGTGGATGTGAGCTCACACACCTGATGCTTTGAATCCAATAAAGCGTGAGATCTTGCTCTGGCAGTGTTCCTGCTCCTCGTACGTCAGCAGCTGGTAAACAAACTGCCAGATCACCTGTTTGGCTGGAGTGTCCAGCACCGGGAACACATCCACGATCAGAGTGTCAACATTCCTGTTTTCAAGGAAACACAGGCAAGGTGACAGAGATGTTTTGTACTAATAAGAACCAATTCTACTTCCTGATCCACGTCTCCTATGTAGCACAGACCCACCTGATTTTGAAATCTTTATATACTGACAATAACACTCATGAAATGGTAATTTCCAGCATCTCCACAGCCAATTGTGGTTTAATTTAAGTACAATTCAACTTGCACTGAAAAATATCAACAGTTCAGTTATACCTTTGACTTCAAATTCACCCTCTGACTCTATTTCCTCCCAGCTTTCCTTCCTTCTAACGCCCCACTCTTCTTCCCACCCGATTGCTCACCTGTGCTGGAAGAAGTTCTCCAAAGCCTTGCAGATGGTGTACCTCTCCTGGATGGTCAGCAGGTGCTCCAGCTGCTGACCGAAGGTGCGGCCCTGAACCCTGATACTGGGAGGCAGAATCTCCGCCACCCACTGCAGGGAGCTGAACACAGGGGAGCGGGCACGTTCTGGAGGACCACCGCCCCCTGCGAGGTCCTGCTCTGCCAGGCTGTAAGTGGACGAACCGTCCTCCACTACCAGAGTGGGCATGGCACCACTGCCCTGCAGCATGGTCACCACCTTCTCATGGGAGGAGGTCCTACACACACATGCACACATACACTAGATGGAAGCCTTTTCTTTAAAAACGTCTGTATTATGTATCAGGTTTAGATTTGCTTCAGTAAATGCATTGTTTTCTGCAAAAAAGTCAAGTTAATGTGAGTGGGAGCTCAACCTCATGTCCAGCCCGTTGAGAAACAGGATGCGGTCTCCTGGTTTCAGTCCTGCTTTGTCTGCTGGGCTTCCTGCAGAACAGAAAAAGAGAGTTTCAGCGATTCGATGATTTGACCAAGGAAAAAGCAAAGATGAGGAAAAAGTCAAGATATTACAAAAGTCCCCTTGAAAAAGAGTTACTTGACTATAATATGTGAAAGTACTAATCTGGAACTGCAGCTGGCACATTTTACATTTGCACAGACACAAATGCACAGACAAGTGAACGTACCAGGGATGACGGAATCAATCCACACTGGAGCATGACCTCTAAGAGTGAAGCCAAAACTCATGTTGCCTTTGCAGACTCTCACCGTCCTGAAGAGACAGAGAAAGATTGAGCTTTACAGGAATAACCAAATGTTGTAGAAAACAAACAACAACAAGTTACCATAGAAACCCTGTTAGACATCTCATAGTGAAACCAAAGTGTATTTTAGTAAAGGTGGTCTATTTATTACTGTGGACTGACACAGTGGACCTCCAACACACTGCCATATTCAGCAGACTACTTTAAATTCACATCCTGCATGACAGAGTCTACTTCAAAATGGACAAGACGTCCCCGGGGAGCTGTAGAGCATCTTCAAAGACCTGGGCCACTGCAGAGCAGATTCCTGGGGAAGTTTATTCCTAAAGTTTAAACGGATGGTGATAGGATGTTTGTAATCATGTTGTTTACGTGTTTTGAATAGTTATAAAATCCAGATGAATGTGAGCAGGAGCTTAGCAGAGAGGAAACATAGAGACACGTCGGCAGATGAAGACAGGAAGGAGGAGGTCAGGCATGACTCGTCCAAATAGGTTTATGCTTTATATAGATTTAGGCGTCACCACCGGTGGGTCTGCTTTTCAGTTCACTCCTCCACATTTCCGCTGGCATTAATTCCTGACACAAAAAGACGTATCACAGCGGTTCTCGTGTGGAGTGGTTACAGATTTGATCAGGCAACGGGAGAGGAAGAGTTATTTCTGGAAAAGGGTCGTCTTTGAAAACTGACACGACCAGTTAGGGCTGAGCGAAGACTTCATCGTAAAGATTTTCACATCAATCAATATCGATAATTATCAGGATAGTTGTCACATTATGTTTTAAGACTGATGAAGGTTGGGGGTTTAAACTCTTCTTCATGGGCAAAGAATGACTCTTTGCAAATCTGAGGTGGATCAATTATGTGTGAATCCTCCTCACTGTGCACATTGCATAAGCATAAAATCAATATATACAGTAAATTGGACTTTTGCTGTATTGCTATTGATGAAAATTATAATTTATGATATTGTTCTATCGCCCAGCCCTAAAACCAGTGTTGCTTAAAAATAAAAGCTGAGACTCCTGCTGATAGAAACACACAGAAAGGATGAGTAATTAAATATTCATGAGCCACAGTAATGGGTGGGGCTGCAACATACACACCTGCAGTTGGTGGTGGTGCCACTGGAGTGGCCGGCTATTAGGGAGGTGGTCTTCCTCATGCCCCTGGGTGGTTGGTTCCCGCCCTCCTCTGCGTGGGTGCGTGGCACTGAGCTGGCGCGCGTGGACACCAGGAGGCGCTCGGGGTGATCCTCGCTTCGGCTGCGGCGTAGGCGGTTGCGGCTGGGGTCACTGAAGCTCCGCCCCTTAAGCCGGCTCATCAGGCTCTGGGAAACCACCTCGTCAAAACGCTCCCGGTGCTTCTTGGGAATGAAGATCCTGGCAAACATTGTGAAACCAGAGTCAGAGTAAGGAGAGCAGATGTGGAGCAGCATCCCGCTCAGCTCAGGCAGTGAAAAGACCAATTTTTTTGTTTTATGCACAGCGACAAAACACAATCACATGAAAAGCAACATCTCAGCCACAAAATCCACGACTCTGCGTTTCCAAAGAACATGGATTCTTGCTCTGGATACATATTAAACCGGCTGGGGATCCACTTAATTGGTTCAAAAACTGTTCAGTCCACATCGTCTCATGAGAGGGCCATGGCATGTAGAAGAAACTGGTCCAACGCTATAGATGGTGTGTGTGTGTGTGTCTGTGGTATGTGTGTGTGTGTGTGTGAGAGAGAAAGAGGATGAAAGCGATAAAGGATGAGCTTTGGTGTGTGTGGTCCCGTATTGGCGGCTGCAGGTAAGAGTGTTCAGCATCAGTGACAGCCCACAGCTAATATGCAAAGAGCAGGAAGAGCAGTGCCGGAGCCACCTCTCGGAGAAAACACTCCACTCCCTCCATGAGTGTTATTTTCTCCTCCCATCATCAGCTCCCGATGCCTTCTCCCCTCTCCCACCCTCAGATACTGCTGAGTTTGATGTGGTTTGCTTTTCATGGGAGTATTTGTAAGCCTGGCTCGCTCACTTTCCTCTAGTCTGCTTTGTGTGATGATTATAAGAAAGTGTCCAGTCATTAAAATGAAGACTGGAAAGAGGACCAGCAGTAGTGACTATAAGTGCAAACGTATCGGAGAAGGCTCGTGTCTTAAGCAGCCTGAGGCTTGGTGGCAAAATTGGTGTCGTTGCCTCTTCTGTGTAAGATGGTTGTCTTTTGTTGCTTTTCAGCATCAGCACAGAATTGTGAAGAAGCTCTTTGTTTCCCATAACTAGCAGTCAAACCTGTCATTCACCACTGATGTTTTAGACTGCTCGCAATGCCTGCTCCCATCAAACTCCCTTGTAGCTGCACTGCATGCCATTTATTTTTGGCCAATTATCTGCGAGAACAAGAAAATAACAAAACAGAACAACAGAAATGACCCAGAAAGGAAAGAGACGTTGCCGATAACTGTGTTTTAGAAGTGTTTGATTTCATGTTTCCTTTAAATATAGGACGCCTGAAGCCTCCCTGATTCTGTTTCCTTCATCTGGAGATAATTGCACACAGATAACTGAGAAAACCTCCACCTCACATGCACGTACACACACACCTCATTTGTCACTTTTGTCTTTTGCGTATCTGCCTCCCCATCCCACCCACAAGATGATGCTGCCTCCATCCTCATCATAAGCCTCTCTCTATCGTTCCGTCTTCAATGTGAATCTCCAGGGTTCCTCCGCTGTGCATTGGGGAAAAAAAGAGTGCCTTGTGTTTTTTTGAGCCTGCACAAGTTCCAACGTGCATCCACACACACGCAGCACAGCTCCTTACGCAAATGCCACAGAATAATGCTCAGCGATGCAGATTCGGTATTAAAAGCGGCTGCAGTCAGTTTGCAGGTACATTTGGGAACGTTGTTTGGAAGCAAGGAATACATGTTCTGGTTTTAGATTTGAATCAAGAGTCATAAAGAAGCTGAGCTGCCTCCATACCAATATCTAAAAAACAGATTTCTGCCCTCTGGAGGAGACAAAATGCTGACGCGCCCACACACACACACAAACACACACACACACACACACACACACACACACACACACACACACACACACACACACAAACCAAAAAGCATGCCTGTAATTACAGCTAAAACCAGGCAGCCTCACTTTGATCCAGTCCAGGTTTTTCAAATCAGGTCATGGACTCTCAGTCTGTAAATCCAAGTTAAACCACTCGTAACCAATTAAAACTAAGTGCGTTTTATGGTGTTATATATATAACAATATATTGAATTCAATACACCGTTTCAGTAATGTAAGATTTTTTAAGATAAACCAGGCTGCTATGAAACGGTGGCACCACACACTTGCATCTTAGGGTTAGGGTTAGGGTTAGGGTTAGGGTTAGAGATCAAGATGTGATGGGAATCCTGAGCAAACTTTCAAATCACTTTGTGTGTGTGCATGTGTTGTGTATGTGTGTGTGCATTTGCGTGTGTGTGTGTGTGTGTGTGTGTGTGTGTTTGTGTGAGTTAAATGATTAATACCTGTTTTTTGTGAGTTCACCCAGCTGTGGAGGCACTGGTTGCAACACAAACCACTATATTCTTACAACAATAACTGCTTATTAATTAAGCCATATAATGGCAGTAATGAAAGACATATTAGTGTTTTGTGCCAAGGTGAAAACCAACAACTGATCTCTCATCTGGATTCACTGTCTCTTAAAACTATTGATTAAGTTATGAGAGGAGTGACGTGGTGGTGCATGTGTGGAAAATGTGTCAGTACAACCCCGATCAATCAGTGATCTCATTTTTGAGGTGATAATCTTCTCTATGGATTCAGATTTATGTTCTTACATCCTGAAAAACAAAAGCCAAGGGAAGTAGGGTGTCTAGGTGACAGTGATTAAGTGCACGATGTGTTCATGCACCAAAAAGGCAAAACTTCACCCGAGGGCTACAACGTGCTCATCTGTGACGCCAAGCTGCTCTGTGGTGTCATCTCGAGGGTCAGCTTTCTCTTGCAAGCAGAGAAGTAGTGAGAGACTATGGCAAAAACATAGAGTGGGGGGAAAGAGATAGAAGTTGGTGAAAGGCAGAACGACAAGGAGGAGGAATCAATGGAATGATTTGAAGAAAGGCATTAAAAGCCAATATGAGGATATAAGCGGTAAAATATGACAGAGCCAGAGAGAGAAGAAGTGGAGAACTAGAGCTCTTTCTAGGCCAGGGTCATGGAGCTACTGGGAATGAAGCTGGGTATTCTGCGCTCCGTACGCTATGTAGGCCACAGAACTTTCCCAAACAACATTCATACATCACCACAGTGACTCGGACAAACCGCGGATAGGGAGAACGAAAAAGAACAGGGCCATTCATCGTTTTACAGCAGCATCATGGCTCCATTTCATTTGATCAACCATCGACTTCGGCTCCAATCATCACCGACAGCTCTCGAAGTTGAAGTTTGGCCTCGCTGCGCTGCCATGGTACCATCTAAGCGAAGGAGCATTTCAATCGCCAAATCTTGTAACCCAACCAAACACAAGTGAGCAGAACTTCACAGCCGCCTCCACTGAAGTTGGATGTAGGCCTCGGGATGCCCTCAATTATAAGGAGGACGAGAGGAGCCTATAATTAGGGTCGGAGGGGGGGGTGGATCGAGGACAGGGCGCGCAGACAGATGAATGACAACCGCAATCAGCTGGGAAACTCATTGCAACAACCATCAGACCCACTTCTGATCAGACATTTTGACAGCAGGGCCAAGCATGAATTTGCAGACATGGAATTAAACCGTCTCAGAAATAGAAGAACCCCAACAAGATAGAGTCATCAGCAGAAGTAGAGCTGAGTTTTGCTGGAACCTGCAGTTTTCCTCTGTGTAGAGACAGCACAGATTTTCATATATTTGCTGGCAGAATAATTGTCAATACAAGCCGTGGCAACAAACACACAGAACCGTTGCACGACAATACTCCCGCAACTTCAGATACGAGTCAGCACAAACAACACAAAAGCAAAGTGGAAGCGCCATACCGAACGTGTCTGGAAAGGCTCCTGTCCCTTCCCATGGCTCTTTGGGGGCTTTGAGGAAGTGCCTGCGCTCAGTTAAGCAATGCAAGTGCCTCCCCTGTATCTCGGTGAGTCCCCATCTTATCTGAACAAGCAAACTCTCCAGGACAAAGGGAGAAGAGGAGAAAGATGGAGGAACAAGAAGGCGTCCGGGATCTCAAAACCGCTCACTGCAGACTCGGAAAACAGCCAGACGAGGAAAGAGAGAGAATGAGAGAGAGGGAGGGAGCAAAGTGCAAAAATCCCTCCACACCTCCAAAACATCCTCAGGCAGCATCCTCAGCTGTTCTCCAACTTCATGTTTGGGGCGGCACTCTCCCCTCGTCCCCATGTTGTTCCCTCTCTTTCGGGGGACCCGTGAAGCCAGGTCACCACAGGGTGGTCTTCCCGGGCACAGCTACGGGACAATCCTCATCACCTGAGTCATCCATCATTTGGCAGAGGAAAGAAGTGAGTGACAAATCATCTCTTCCCTTAGTGGAGGGAGGAGGAAGGAATGAGAGGAACAGAGGAGTAGGTGAGGAGGGAGAGAGGAGGAGAGAATCTGAGAAGAGACGAGAGCCCCGGTGGAATTTCATAGGCAGGTCAGAAAAATGACTGTGTGTGTGTGTGTGTGTGTGTGTGTGTGTGTGTGTGTGTGTGTGCGTGTGTGTGTGTGTGAGAACCACTTATATGAGTAACTGAATGTACGAAAACGTTTACAGTCATGTCTACATGAATGACATGCTTGACACATTTATTTCTACACATATGGCTGAGCAATAAAGCAATATCAATAATAACGCAATATAATTTTTGTCGAATAGTTCTACCCCAGAATTGTCAAATATTGTGTTTGTTATTCTCTGCCCATAAAGACAAGTTTAGCCTTCTCTCAGGAGCTAAATTCACTCTTTAAACTTAAAGGAAGTAATAATGTGATAGTTATCCTGATTATAATCAATATCGTCTGATATGAACATTTTAATCTGAATTTAAGTTTCTGACCATGTTGCTCGGCATCCGTCCTAATCTGTATAAATACCTCGAGCCCACAACAGCTTCACTAATCCTCACTAATCACAGAAACACATCAAACAGTGAGGAAAAATAAAGAAAACAAATGCGCTGCCTCCCAAACCCTGGGTAGAGAATGCACCGGTCTAATTAATTCCCAGCTTTGAAGTCTATATACAGATACACAAAGGCTGTAATTAAATTCAGTTACAACAACACGACAGAACAACACAAACTAAAGAGCTAATAGCTGTTCCGGGATTGTCTCTAATGACACTCAGGATACATAATCCTCTGCCTGATTTCCAAATTGTTCAAGCACTCGCTAAAACTGTAACCCCTGGGTTTTTGGAGCCATTTAAAGAAACAACACTGGCAAGTGCGTCAGAAACCTAAGAGAGAATTTATTAAAAGAAATAGGCTGCATATAAATAGAACACATCCTCTGGGAGGGCAGGGCGAATCGGCGAGGGGACCGAGGCCGACGGAGGGGAGCGTGGCCCCGGCTGGTCAAGTTCTACAGGGCGTACATAAGAAATGACTGATGTTAGGCTCACATCCTCTAACACAACCCACTAAGAACTGGTCTTAGTTGGGGGCGGGTGGTGGAGTGTGTGTGTGTGTGTGTGTGTGTGTGACTGATGTGACAATGATTGAGGCAGGAGAAGAGAGACTGACAGGTTGGGGGATCAAGCTCCAGACACATTGGTTCTCCAAGCCTCAGACGACAAGAGTGACCCCCAGCACATCTACAATATAATATCTTCAGTGGTTTGCTGATGTCTTAGAGGCTGGATGCCAAAAAACATATGCATTCAATATATATTCCAATATTGGAATAGAGAAAATAAAAGTAAATACAGCTATTGACACTTTCAGACCAGCTTTAACTTTGGGTTAATATCAACAAGACTAGTTTATCACGTTAGCACGCAACCACTTGATATGTAGACACTATACAGGGGAGGTTATTGGTTATTCGGTCACAACCCATTGTGTTCAAAGTACTGACCTTACTAAGGTGGCAGCCATTTGCACAAACCATTGCTCGTGAACAGCCTGGAAGCAAACCTCCACAAGGCTGCTGCCACAGAAATGTGATGAGAAGACTGCTGAAAACATCACCATCCTCAAAGAAATATTTTTCACATTAACGCCTTTCAATGTTCAAGCACACGTGAACTTTACACAGCAGGATGAAGCTATGGGTAACTACAGCTGTCTGAAGTTACAGTAGATTTATATAAAAAAAGTACGGCTCTTACTGGGACAGTTCCTCGCTGCCTGAATGTGAGGGAAACAGTCATCAGGCCTCTGTGGAAACAGCCAATGCATAATTAATGTCACTGCTGTGCAACACAAACATTACGAAGCATTTTCACAGGCAGCTTTCGAAGAAAGGAAATCAGAGCTGTGATGAAGAGGCGGCTTGACAACAGCTGGAGGAAGAACAGATTACTCAACATTAATCTGTCACTGGACAAGCTGAGCACTAATTGACAGTAACACGACTGCTCGTTCAATATACTCCAACTGCACCTCTGCTCATTTCATGACCAATCACGGGCGGCGACACAAGACGCTCGGACACCAAGCTCTTTCACTGCTCACTGCAAAATCTGCAAATGCACAATGCCATGTCAAATTGATTTTCAATACTCACTTGAGGCAGCAGAGCATAATTCCTCCCAGCAGAAAACTTCAGAGCAGGGACCATGTGCATGTGCGTGTGAGAGACATGCAGTGTGAGGATCTGCATGTTGTTGTGCTCTGTAAAGCACCAGCAGCAAACTGGCTAAGAGCTGTATGCAGAGGAGGGAATAAAGAGCATCCAGTGATGAGATCCACGGGAAAAAAAAGAAAACGGTGCATGTATCAAAGGGTGCATCACAGCTGACAGGGAGAGCTGGGAGAGGAAGGGACCAACAGAGAGAAAGTCAAAGTGAGAGCAAGTGACTGAAGGGAGGGGGGGGCTGCCAAATAGAGTTTGCGAATGTGTGCAGAGGTATTGTATTTTCGATTCTGATTTCCAGATCAATGCTGAGTCGGGAGAAACGTGATATTCTGCAGTGATTTTCTCACCGTAGCCTCGTGTACTGTTCCTAAGAGGAGGGAAACAGGACAAAGTGACATTTAAGCACCCGAGGGCAACACCCCCCATATTTCACAGTAAACTGCTGAGGGGGCGATTCTAAAATACTGATTTCACAGGGCAATTAAGGAGTTTGAAATCCCTCTCTGCTCCTTTAGCTACATAATAATATGCTGTACAGTGAATCTGGATATAATGTACCACACATCTGACTATAACTCTCCCCTGTGCGCTTTTACAAGCTTTCTCAAAATCTAAAGACTAGGAGAGCAAATGATTGAAACCAACAAATCCACAACCTTATCTGAGTCTGGTTTTCAATTCATGAAAATACAATCAGCTCTGGTGGGAAACTATATGACAATAGACTGAATGAATTCGGAAAAAAATTCTGTATTTCGAAAGACATTAATAATTTATCGAAACACATATTGTAATGTAAACGTGGTTTCATAAGGGGACTGGACTTTGGTAGAGGTCTTTGCTCCCCTGATTGCAATCTTAGTTATGTTAATGTATTATAGTCAAGAGCTGCAGAAATCCAGAAGTAATTTACAAAAGGCCCAAGGACCACTCAAGTAACAATATACAATCCAAGCAATATTGAGATATACAAAGAGTTTTGGTTGTTTGGAAAAATTTCCGTACTAAGAAGCATCACAGTTATTCCCCAACAATGCATGAGAGGACTTTTCGTGCACCCTCATGAACCCTCAGCTTCAATTCTGAGCTCACGAGCGAATACAATTCCCCCTTTCAGAGATAAGACTGGAAACAGCAGTGCTCACTAAAACATGAATGCTTTGCAGTGGGATCCAGATGTAAAGCTGTTGCAGAACTTTGTCACACAGTGGATCGGCCCTGGTTTTCACGGACTGCAGAGTGTTGAGGGTTTTCAGTTATAAGAAATTCCCTTGTACCTGACAAAGCCTCTTAAATCTTCCCATATGTGGTGGCTCAGACTATTAAACATGAAAAGCTGTGCATGTGACCTCTGAGTGCGACCAGCCGAGCAGCTACCTGACGCTGTCGATCAGCTGCTGGTGCTCCTCTGTGATCAGGATGTCAGGCAGCGCCTCGGCCAGACTGTCCACATCCCTCTCGGCAGCGTACTGCTTCAGCACATCAAACAGCTGCTCCTTCACATCCGGTTCCTCCCCCAGCACCTCCTCCACCTGACGGATGAATACATTCATTAATACACACTATTGCAACAGCATGTATGCCCTCTGAGATGCAGCCATGCGTTTCACAGGCACCTTCTTATTGAACTCCATGGCCTTGTGGGCGCGACTGTCCCTGACGCTGTCCCCGCTCTGTGACAACACCCTCATGCTGCTGCTTAACCGCTTGGGTCGCCGGGCCATACTGAGCACGCCCAGACGCAGAGGTCGACCCTGAGCTGCTTTGATCATGGCCGCTGCCGTTTCGTGATGCTTCACTGGGATGCCGTTGACCTCCATGACGTAGTCTCCGACCTTCAGGCCACTGCGCCCGGCCGGGCCGCTGGGCATGCAGTCCTCCACCATCAGAGGGCTGTCTCCAACGATGGTGAATCCAAAACGGCCATCAGGGCCAGGGGTGATGTCGATCTAAAGAAGGGAAAAAGCATGGCTGAGTGACTTTTTGTCACCAAATAAAAACACAAAATGCAGATTATTGTGTGTCAGCTGACCTGTTCAAGCCGTGACACTACTCCGATGCTGGGTGGGACAGTCTTGAGGGTCTGAGCCAGGGCGACTAGCGCCGGTGTGCTGAGGTTGGTCACATCCTGGCCCTCGATGTCCACCACCTGGTCGCCCGGCTGCAGGCCAGCCAGGTAGGCACTGCTGCCCTCCACCACGGAGAGGATGTAGCTGGGCCCAGTGCCACCCAGCCGGAAGCCAAACGCCTCTGGCCAGTTCTGATTGGTGGCAGGGAGACCAAGGTCTGGTGGGATGGATGGAAAGATAAAACTCAGAGAGGTTCAAAGGGACGGACACTGTAATCGGCATATTTTTGGAATGTATAAGTAAAACAGTTCAGCTCAGTTTACAGAAGGTAGTTTTCTTTCATCAACACAAGAAATCAGCAAACAGGGACTTTTTAATGCTGGAGGATACATGAGCAAGTATTAACTGCTTATCTGGAGCATGCGGCTCATGGAGAGGAGCAGGTTGTGACTAAAATGGAGGTCAGAATGTCCATTGGTTTAAATAGGGCACCTCAGTGATGGAGCTGCCGACTTGTCCCAGCAAGTGCACTGGTCTGTTTAATGAGGCCACGGATAAAAAGACACGGAAGAATAAATAATCTATCTTTCAGAATGATAGATTTGTTTTCGATAAATTCAACGACAGTTAAAGAGAAATAAAAAATGACTGCAGGTTATTTTGGACTGATGGTATCGAACCCACATGTTGAACTGCTGCCCTTCCCCTGGTCACTGGCCTCATTCTACTGCAGCAGGAACAGTCCCAACAGGCCCATTTAATCTGATCTACAACCATCTGGATCATCAAACATATATTTATATATACACAGTAGAATTATGTAGGACATTACAGGGATCAGTCTATGTGATGGTGTCTGTTGAAAATCTCTCACCAAACATTACAATCTCGCTCCATAATCTAGATCATAAACTGATAAATCTAAATATAATTTTTAAGCACAAGTACTTGCCCTTAGTTTCGTTTAAATTCATGTTGTTTTCCAATCTCGTTTCGCTGTGATTTAATAAAAGCTTAGGTTGCAATGACCTGAAATATAATTACTCAAATGAATAATAAAAATAACCTCAAGTCTCAAGTCGAGGCTGCACTACCACTCCCCAATGATAATTATCTTAATCGCCCCCAGAGTGCAAAGCTAAAAGAGACACCTTGACATTGTGGGATGAAAGAGAGCTCATGAAAGAAAAAAGTAAGTGCATGCAGTGCTTCATCGAACCACGAGAACTAAACCAGTCTTTTTCTTCTTGTATCTGAACGGAGGCAGAGAAATATGGAGGCAGTGAGAGTGAGACAAACAAAATTAGATATAGAGATAAAAGTTTTTTTTTTAAGTGCACAAGAAGTGAGAGAATAAAAGTCTTCAGATCAGCTTAAATGCAGAAAAAGACAAATCAGATCTTCCTGGACCACAGGGCAAAATAGTCAGGGAGGGCTGTGGCTGAGTGAATAAGTCCAATCAAACCAAAAGGCTCAACAAGGCGCAGAACTTTGGTTCAGACTAACGAGAGGAAGCATCAAACTGTAGCCGATTATTGATCTAAAATACTTTGGGAAATCACTGTCGTGGAGCAGCAGTCTTTCCTCCCTGACAGAACACAAGCTGCACTCAGAGGATTGTCAAGACTTTCTTCAGTACTGTTCTCTCCAACCTGTGCCCAAGATACACAATCTCAGCGACCCTCCAGCAGTTCAGGACAGCTTTGTAAAAATTATGAATCTGAGAAAAAGAAGACTTACAGAAATCCTTGGAGGCACTCCGGGTCCCGGACTTGCTCTGGCGAAGGGAGAAGCGGCCCTTCCTGCTCAGGAAGCGCCTCATCCTTGCCCGGCTTGCGGCAGGGCACGTTCCAGCCAGCCTCCTTTAACCCCCGTCCAGGGGGTCGATGCAGCCAAAGAGTGCCCTCGGACACTCTCGTGCTGCTCCTCACCTGACCTCACCTCCTCCGAAAGCCTATACCCGGCTAGGCAAATCAAGGGTACCTTAAAAGGTCACATCTGTAGGTAATATAGGCCAATACCATCCCCTGTTCTCAATCAAAGAACCAGTGCTCTGTAGTTGAGGACAGGGAGGCCAGAGGAGAGGGGAGAGCATCTGAAAATCAGGCTCTCCATCCTGGATGAGGCAGCCCAGCCTCAGCTTCAGTCCAAGCCCTATGGCAGAGCGGTGATCAGAAAACTGGGACACTCTCACTTGGTCCTGAAATGGTTCTTTGCAAGAAAAGGTACTGCAAAGCCCCATTTTTCTATAAATACCTATCCCTTTCTCTCTCTCTCTCTCTCTCCCGCCCTCTCGTTCTCTCTGTCTCCCTCTGTCGCTCATGTGGATGGGGGCCCTCTCTGTGGGCTGAGGAGTGACCCAGAAACTGTGTGCTGTACCAGCCAGGGACACTTCTCTGATTATAGAAAAATTGTGTTAACCTCAGTGGCGGAGCAGCGGTCACAGAGATGTAACCTGCGGATATGCTCAAGGTTACACGCACCAAGCAGAGCCAATCAGCTGTGGGAATTTAGCATAGGATCGTCAGTAAGACTTGGAATATGTGAGATACAGAGATAACTAGCAGTGGGCGCTGTGTTTTCAAAGCAGGTGGTGTTCCCATGATGAGGTGATAGATGACATTCACACTGTAGCCACACACACACACACTTCTAAAAATAAAAATGACATTAATTTAACTCAGCAACAGAGAAAAACCATCACTAACATTGGTTGATCATTTCAGCTTTGCAACGTAGGAAAGAAAAACGGCTGATACTGAAGCATTTTTCTCTCAAGTTTAGGAAACAATTATAATAGGTGGATTGGTAAAAACCTAACATGCTACAGACAAATCTATGTGGACCAGGGAGATCAGTACAGTGGATTACTCTCATTGAAAACTTTGATGTAAGCAATTTGGTTGGTTTAAGGCAGGGGTCTTCAACATTTTTCAGGCCAAGGACCCCCTGTTGAAGACCTCTGGTTTAAGGGGTCAAAGATTCTTATTCTTGAATCAACAGGGGTCCCAAAAGACTGTTTTGCTAGATCGACACATGCATTTGGTTTGTGTTGACAAAATAAGGTTTGGCATCACATAGACCTAGTGCACCAAACAATCACATCCTGAAACGTCAGACAAACGAGGTTTCATCAAAGATAACATGAAGTCAGGTGAAAAATAAAATAGCATTTATTTGATGCAAACTCTGCTTGAGTAAACTGAACACATTTTCACGTTTACCGGCGTATCTGTCATGCTTAAAGATGCATTATCACGATTGACCATCTTAGAAGTGCAACACTGTAATATGGGGGATTGGTTGTGTCCCTGAACGTCCTCAGACGGGCAGGAACATGCGCACAGTTTAGGATGATCGGACTTTTGAGGGCTCCACGAGATGTGGAGTTTAGAAAAACTGAAGCCGACCAGGACAACAGAGAGCACATGAGAGAACTGCAATGAAATCAGGCCATATAAGGCAGTATAGGAAAAGGAAACTGAACGTTTGAAATAGCAAATATAATTAAATATAAAACTGTTCAGGCATTCAGAATGAAAACGTCACACAATTAATCTAGTTATTCTTTTAAGCTGTCTGCACCTATGAGTTCAATTAGCTAGTAGATTGTATGCAGTGCTTCATTTCAGTAAACCAATCAAAAATCAAAACACATGAGAGAGCTAGTCCACATTGGACACGGTTTTTCTATCTACTTTGGCCTCTGTTATCATGTGTTTTAATATCACACATGAAGCTCCTACAAAGTAAAATACAGTAATCTGCTACCCGGGTACAGTCGAGCCCAAATGCGACAGTCCATAGTCTGTGTCCTCCTCCATCATACGATGACAGTTTGAATCTCCACGTCCTCTGGGGTGGTGATGACATATTCCTCCTGCTGCTGCACCACTTCTATTCCCTCCTCCCCTGCTTCCTCGCTGGTAACCATAGTAACTGTTCCGTCTGCCGTCTCCACAGTCTCCGTCGCGGCCAGCAGCGTGCCGTCGCTGATGGCGGAGGCCAGTGTCATGGCCACCTGCTCCGTCAGGCTCTCGGGCGTAGCGATGGTGATGGTGTCCCCACAGTCGGAGATGGTCGGGCCCTCCTCGTCCCCCGCCACGTTACGCACAATGATCTGATGGCTGCCCGTGCCGCCGGCGCTGCGGGACTGGTTGACAATCCGCTGCACCACTTTCATGATGTGGTTTCCCATCTGGCAGGGAGAGGTTTGATATGATGCATTAGTTATAAAAACAACACAAACATCACTAGCAATTATATATAATGTATCTTAAATAAGTGTAACAGTGAGAAAGTTATTGTATGAACACTGAGATTAAAACCTTTACATGTGTACTGACCTCATTTTGGCCGTCTTGGATGAGTGTAACTTCCTCCTCGTGCACTTCCTCGTCCGTTTGAGTCTGGAGAACCAGACGAGCAGATTAAATTAGTAAAAGAAAAGCGGCATACTCCTATAAAGTCAGCTACTGCCTCAACAAGCTATTTATTATTAAAAGTAAATTATAAAGTAAAATGTATTTGTTAGAAGAAAGTAATCTAAAGGTTATATAAGTGGTTAACTCTTTTGGGGCCCCCTCAAGCCTCGTTAGCCTTCTCTAAGCATATTATTCGCTTGAGCATGATCAAATATTTGACAATTCTCGCCTCCCAGTATTGTGTAAATTAAAATTCACTGAAGCCAGTATTTGTATTTCAGTCGATATATGTAAACAGATGAAAAATCTTAAAACTACCAGAAATCAGGTTTTCTCCTCACTGTTGGGTTCAAACTCTGCACTCTGCACTTGGCAAGGGAAAGATTTGAGTGATTGGTTCCCAAACAGCAAACCATTCAAAACCCCATAGATCAAATCATTCTGTACAAAGTGTGTTGCACTCCAATCAGTGATGCACGTATTTAGCTATTAATTACTAATAGACAATATTTGCCGATACCAGGGGTGGGGTGTGGACAGATCTATAACACTCTTCAGAGCTTGAGCACACAGACTGTGTTGTTGTTTTTCTCCGCTCAATAAGAGGCAACCACTCTTTCCCTTTGCTCTAATCCCTGTGGATCTCACCTTGATGATGTACTCCTGTGTGTCTGCCACCACAGAGGAGAACTCCACCAGGACAGCATGAGGGTCCTCTGAGATGATGGCTGCTGTAGCGAGGCTGTCCACTGACGTCTGCTCCTCAGTTACTTCGACCTGCGACTCACAGGAGTCGTCGTTATGGCAGCCTCCTGGTGGAAATCAAAACCAGCTCGCTTTAGGACCTGGTAATATCACTTGCTTTAAATAATAACAATGATTTATTTTGATTTCCATCAATCACACTGACCTTTAGCACGCATGTGACGATTGAGGGTTCCGTGCTCAGCAAAACCCCGTCCACACTTTTGGCATTTAAAGGGCTTCTCTCCGGTGTGATGGCGAATGTGTCGCACCAGAGAACCTTTCTCCCTGAAGCCTCTCAAGCAGAATTGACACACATAGGGTTTGTCCTCACCATGAGTCCGCTGATGCACCTGCAAGGCATTCTGAGCAAGAAAGGAAGGGTTAGGAAAAAGCTAAAAAATACCATCCAATACAAAAAATGATATCTACAAATAGTAGTTGTCACGTACACTGAACTCACCTTGGTTTTGTATCCTTTGCTGCATCTGCCACAGTTGTAGGGTCTTTCGTCCGAGTGGGCCCTCATGTGCTCACGTACGTGTCCTACAGTTTTGTACAGCTTACCACACTCGCCACACTTGTATCTCCTCTCACTGACGTGAACTTCCATGTGTTTCTTCAGCAGGTAACCAGTCAGAAACTCTTTTTGGCAGAGTGTGCACTTGAAGGGCTTATAACCTGCAAAAAGAGACCATATTTATCTTTAGGGCAGTGTCCCATCAACAGCTCGCTTAAGTGATTGTTGGATGGTTACAGAAAGCATTCAGTGAGTCTTCGTCACTAGTTGTGGACCTACCCAAATGGCCCTTGACATGAAAACGGAAGTAGTTTATTCCCTTGAAGGAGCGATTACAATGTGGACACGAGTACAATTTTGGCACATGACTGTCTCCATCTTCGGTTTCCTGAAAAATAAACAAAGGAGAAGGTCAGTTAAAAAAAACAATGTTATGAAAATAGTCGTTAGTTGATTATGATTAGGAACAGTTGCCTACCTCTGTCTCCCTCTCTACAAACTCCTCTTTAACCTGGATCTCTGTGACCCCCTCATCAACATCAGGACAGTCAGAGACCATTTTTTCCATCTCCTCAGTTTCCTCGGAGATCTCCTCAACTACTGTTTCCTCCGTCTCCAGTGCAATACCAGAGTTGATGATGGCCTGACAGATGAGGTTGTCGCCTGCTGCTGCAGCTGCAGCCAGCGCTTCAGCCTGAGACTGCTCCACCACCACCTGGACAGGTCAACAACACATAAAGAGAACAGGTTGGAGGGGATACAGGTAAATCTGAAAATAACTAACAAAAGCCTGATCGGTAAAAGCCCTCACAGGGCTTTTTATGAACCCGCTTTCTCCACTCACCTGTTGCTCCTGCGTCGTTCCATCCACCTCCATTGTGAAGTGGACCTGATGCAGAACCTCTTGGGAACCAGCCTCTACCACGCTGACGACAGCAGTCTGAGCCTCCACCATCTCCTGCTCCTCTGGCTGCTGCTCCACAACCACCACCTCCTGCTGGCCAGCCCCTGCAGCATGATCAGCTTCAACACCTGCTCAATGCACACAAGCCAGTCTGTGACTAAATGGACTGTCACTTCCTAAGGTATTCTGAATCTTTGTTTAAATACAGTACTACACAATGGACTATGAATGTGAAACCCATGTTAGTTAGTCTGACCTTTCTGTGCTCCATCTTTGCTGACCAGGATCTCCTTGTACTGAACGAAGCGGATCTTCTCTGTGCAGGGTGTGAGGGCCTTCAGGTGTCTAGTGAGGGCCCCCGACTCTCTGAAGGACTGACCACAGAGGGTGCAGCGATATGGCCGCTCATCTGTAAGAGGACAGGAAGAAAGCAGCGTTATCATCACGTCAAATTTTAGAGGACAGCAAGTCAATACAGAACAGTGGCTAAGTTTCCGCTCTGTACCAGTGTGACGACGGTTGTGGCGAATCAGGGAGCCTTTGGTACGAAAGGAGGTTCCACACAGGTCACATGAGAAGTTCTTCTGGTCACTGTGTGTTTTCATGTGAGTTCTCAAGATGTTTGTCTATTGGGGGGCGGGAATAGAGTCAACACGGGCAACATAAAGTAACATAAATAGACGGGCTGGCATCACTTAGCTCATGATATTATAAAGTATAACATCTTTTAATAAAGACAAGTGAAAGTGGGACTCACTGTTTTAAATGTCTTTTCACACAGTTGGCAAATGTAGCGTCCATCTTGGCTGACTTTGTAAACAAGCTTGTCACTGTCGGCATTATCAGATATGGATTCTTCGGCCCCATCTGACAGGTCAGTGACTTTAAGGGAAGCTGTTCTTTTCCTGCGACCTCGACCCAGCAGACCGCCGGTTTCATCTGAGTTTAAAAAAACAACAAAATGACCAAATAATCTAAGATCTAATTCACAGGCTAAAACAGAGCAGACAAAAGCTGACTGGGGTCTTAATTAATTATTATTGAATTAATCATTTTAATTGGTGGAGATGATGCCTTTCTTTGACTCACATGGTTGTAACTTTGGATAAAATCAGGCCACCTCGTCAGTAGAGAAAATTCTATGACATGTTATGCAATAAACAATCTATAATGAAAAGCCTGATTCAATAATGGTCAAACTAACAAATTATTTGATAATTCCCGCTGCACATATATTAACCATTTGATTTGTAACCTTTAAGAAATATCACCATGATTTCCTCCGGCACAGGGTGACGACATCAAATGTCATGTTCTGTTTGGCCAACAGCCAAAATCTCCACAAATGTCAATTTAAGATTATGCAAAGCTTCATGCAGGAACGATTTACTGCAGGGCTGGTGTATTAGACCTCATTCGTTTTAACTGGGTGTTCGTAATAAGCTGAAAAATAAGAGTATTCAGTAGATTGTTAGCTGCGGCCATTGTGTTGACCCACCTTGAGTGGTCTTCTCTGGCTCATCCGAGGATGCACCTTCAGCTGTTTTCACCTCAGGGGAAGGGGTCCCGACGGTGGCAGTAACCTAGCAAAACGCAGGGATCCACATTTGTCCCAGGTCTGCAGTTCACAGTGCTCAATACACAGTACAACAAAGCAACACAACACAGCTCGTACCTCCTGGTTGTTGTCGTCGCCTCCGCCGCTCTCCTCCCGCCGGCAGCCCTGGTGCAGCTTGTGCTGGATGAAAGCTTCCAACGTGGAGAACTCGGACTGACAGCGTCCGCACCGGTGCACGTCCTCATCTGAGGAGACACACAGACCAAAGCTCTTTACGCGAGGGGAACTTTCGAGCAGCATCAGTGCTGCAAGCTACCAGCTAGCTCACGTAAACACAAACACTTTGCTGGACCGATGACGCTGCGGCGGGGAAGCCAAGCTGCTAACGCTGCTAACGGCAGCTAGCTGCTAGCAACGTTTCACGGTGGAAGAAGTTAGCAAAGGCCCAAATGCTGCGGCCAGGGAGTGTTGGTGCGGGCGGACTGACCTTCGTCTCCCAGCGTGGTCTGGATGGTGATTGTCTCGGTGCCGTTCTTCGTTTGCTCTGTTTCTGCCGTAAGATTATTTTCTACATTCATGTCGTTCGAGTTCTGCGTCTCTGTCGCAACGCTGCTCCGCGGAGGGAAAACATGGCGGATTTACGACCCCGTAGTCATAACAACAAGGAGAGCGCGTGCGTGCGTCCCCCCACAGGCAGAGAGGAGGAGAGAAACTTTAGTTTAACTTTAATCATCTTTAAAGCTTTTAAATGCTATAGCTTCCTGGTGGTAATGTTATTTCCATACATGTATAATCATCAGTTCTCCACATTGATATTATTGCACCTTTATTTACATGACTGATTCTTGTTGTTCTGGGGCTGTACCCTCATGGTGAATGCACTCATTGTAAGTTTAATTAATACATTTTTGAAATTGTGTTTTATAGTTGGTACTTTCAAGGGTTGCACAATCCTGGTTTTTATTATTAATTTTTTTCAGGCAAATTAATTGTTTTTTGTTATTATACATTTTTTTCTTTTTAATTTAATAATAATAAAAAAAAAAAACGTTTACCTCTTGCGCAGAAGCGGACTATGAATCTCCTGCGCAGGATTAATTTAATTTAATTTAATTTTTAGGGCCCGAGCACTGACCAGTGAGGCCCTATTGAAATTGTAAGGATTATTATTATTTTATATTATAAATTATTCTTACAAAAATTGGCATAAAAATAGTTTATTTTCTATTTCCTTTCTTATAAATGTCATTTTAACATATTCTTATGTTACTTCAAATGTGTTCTCTTATATTCCTTTTTTAGTAGTAGTAGAATCGCTATTTTTATTATTATTATCATGCAGAGCATGTGAGATACCAAAAGACAACATGTGGAGGTGAACATAGGATAGCTGTGTGGGGTATTCACGACACAAAGGTAAACAACAAACACTTTACGGCATCAAATATGGCGTCGCACTTTAGCGGTGTGCTCCAGTTGACCGATCTGGATGATTTTATCACCCCCTCTCAGGTTGTGGAACTTGTTATAACACGCTGTAACGTTTTATAACATTATACGTATTCCCGCATGGTTAGAACCATAAACTCAGGTCGCATTGAAACGCAGCGAGTGGCGGACAAACATACAGAAGTAGCGGACATGTTTACTAGCTATTAGCTGTTGTTGTCGGTGTCTGTTGTGTAAGAGAAAGAGCCCGCAACTTAATCCCCCACCACCACCACCGAGTGAAGCTTATATTGTTATGGTTTTAACTACTTGGTTTAATTGTTACTGGTAAAGTGAGGCTGACCACTGTCGAGGCGTAAAAGGCGAGGAGGTTTAATCCGTCACATGTATGTAGTTAGCTGGCTGCTAATGCTAGCTCTGATGTAAGCACCATGAAATAACATGGTTGGTAAAAACGTGGTTTAGTTGATTTTGGCAAGTTTTTCTTTATATTAACAGACAATGCAACACTGCAGCTTGACTCACTGAGTTCTAATTGTAAAGCTGAATGTCTTTGAGAACTATAACTATAATTTAGTTTATCACCTGACTTATGTGGCAGTGACACTGTTCATTTGCTTTTTTCAGTCCTTTCTCATACAAATGTGTCGTCACTCTCTGTCCTCTTTAAGCTGTATGAAGAAAATAAAATGCTACTGGAACTAGGAAGAAACCTATCTCTCTATTTGTCATGGTCTATGTTTGTTTGTTGAGTATTTTATTTTCTATTAACTTATTTCCTTCTCTTAGTTCGTACTCAGTTCTCCGAGTTGCCTTGGGGATGTTGCTTGATCATTAAATTCTTTAATAACATTAAGCACCAGTTGTTTTATAGTTTGATGTCAACTCTTTTTTTCTCTGTTTCACAGGAATGTGTCAAACCTGTGAAAGTAGAGAAGAAACAAGGTAAATCTGTGGCCAAAATTCAAATAGAAGATGATGGAAGTTACGTCCAAGTCAACCAGGTGGGTTTTTCAGGCGGAAACAAAACCTGTGTGTGAACTATTATGATAGTGGTAGCGCACCAACAGTTATCTTGAAGTCATTTGCTTTTATGTCTGTAGGATGGTGGGAAGAAGAAGCTGGAGAGAGCAAAGATCACACTGAACGACTGTTTGGCCTGCAGTGGCTGCATCACCTCAGCTGAGAGCGTCCTCATCGCACAGCAGAGCCACGAGGAGCTTTTGAAAGTGCTGCAAAACAACAAGGTACAGTTGGATACATGCGTTTGAGGTACTGTGTATGATGTGTCTGCCTTTGGAAAAATGACGGGTGAACATTTTGTGTGTCAGGCTGACGTGACTGATAAGAAGGTTGTGGTGGTTTCGGTGTCACCACAGTCCAGAGCCTCCCTTGCAGCACACTATAACCTCAGCAGCGGCGAGGCAGGCAAGAGACTTACCTCTTTCTTCAAAAGCATTGGTGAGTTCAAATTTTGGGTTAGGGTTACAACTCAAAGTAAAACAGGAAATGAAAATACGATGAGTTGATTCAGGCATGTACAGTGTCCCCTGAATATTCATTATTCTTATCATTTCATTATCTGTGTTTCAGGGATTCATCATGTGTTTGACACCAGCTTTAGTCGGACCTTCAGCCTGCTGGAGAGTCAGAGAGAGTTTATGGAGCGGATACAGAGGAAAGAGCAGGACAGCAAAGCCCTGCCCATGCTCACATCGGCCTGTCCAGGTATTTCACTAAAAACCCTAAATGTATAATTTCGGATTAATGTATAATGCAATGAGGTCAACAAGTTGCATCAGTGGCTTTAGTGTTATAATATTTACATGTTTTTAATGTTTGTACTCAGACCATCAGCAAGACAGCGTTCCAATATGTTTGTGTGCGTGTTCTATACAGGTTGGATATGTTATGCAGAGAAGACCCATGGGGAGTTCATTCTTCCATACATTAGCACCACTCGCTCCCCCCAGCAGATGATGGGTTCACTGGTTAAAGGATATTTTGCTGAACAACAGGTAAAGTTGTAGAGGAATAACAGATGTGAGAGTAAATCCGTGAAAAATCCAGTGCGGACATTGGACTGCTGGGAATAGAATACAGAATACAGAGTTGCCATTAAGTTGTCTATTGTGTGTTGTTAGGGCCTGAGTCCACAGCAGATCTATCACGTGGCAGTAATGCCCTGCTTTGACAAGAAACTTGAAGCCTCGAGGTCAGATTTCTACCTGAACAAAGCTGAGACCAGAGAAGTAGACTGTGTCATCACCTCAGGTACAGAAACTACTGTCACAATGCTTTTCGTGCGTGTGGATGTGGAGTATCTTGTTTTTTATTCTTTCCATTGTCTCATACAGGAGAGGTTCAGAAAATGATGGAGGAGAAACATGTGTCCCTTAATGATGTGGAACCTACAGCCCTGGATACGATGTAAGATCTGTACCATCTTTGCTTTTTCTCAGCCTGTTGTTTCTGTGAAAATAAGCCATAGGATGAATTTCCAGAAGAATGTGTGAACTCATTCTCACACACTTCATTTACCTCTTTACCCAGGTTCAGTAGTGTTTGTGGAGATGAGTTCCTGAGCCATGCAGGGAGTGGTTCAGGCGGTTACCTCCATCATGTCTTCACCTATGCTGCCAAGCAGCTGTTTGGAGAGGAAGTGAAGGAACTCACCTATAAGACCCTCAAGTGAATCCAGTTCCAGTGCTTGTTATATACATACATTCAAACATTTTAATTGGCCTCACAATAGCTTTTGATGGTGAATAATAATGTGATTGGGGTATAAATCCTCTGCTGCAGGAATAAAGACTTCCAGGAAGTGACTCTAGAGAAAGATGGAGTGGTCCTGCTCTCCTTTGCTTCTACATATGGCTTCCGCAACATACAGAATCTGGTGCAGAAACTCAAGAGGGGAAAGTCACCTTATCACTTCGTGGAAGTAATGGCCTGTCCATCAGGTAAGGAGAACATTTCCAAAAACCTACACAGCATTAGTTTGCCACATCATAAAAGTATCACCATGGCATTGTGGTGATTCATCACTGACAGTAGGGACTTCAGTTTGCAAGGACGATTAATTGTGATTCTTTTTACGTCTTGTTGATATTCAGGTTGTCTAAATGGTGGTGGACAGGTAAAAGCCTCACCTGATCAGAACCAAAAGGAGCTCCTCCAGAAGGTTGAGGAGCTCTACAAGGCAGAGCACCCCCTGTTGCCAGAAGACGATACTCGCGTCGCTGAGCTGTATCAGTCCTGGCTACACAGTGTTGGGGAGGAGAGGGCCAAAGAGCTGCTGCACACCCAGTACCACACAGTGGAGAAGATGACCAATGGACTCACTATGAAGTGGTGATGAGTGAAAACAGAGCCGTCTACAAATAACATTTTTTGTCTCAACTGCACAAGAAACTTTGTTTTACATGGACAAAGTGGAATATAAGCAGATTTGATGTTTGCCAGCAATCTTTCAAACCACTTTTCTCTGTGTCCAAAACCTGAGCACTTGGCACTGTGGAAGATCAGGGCTTAGATTATAGATACAACGCTGTGCCAAACTGAATTATGTGTATGATGATTTACTGATTGTGCTCTGAAATGTACGAATAGTATATAATTATTTTGTGTGGCACCTGTTACACTTTGAAAATGGCAGCTGAATTAATACACAGCAGAATCATTCCTCGTGTATTTAACCTAATGATTATACATAAATATACATATATATATTTTCGAGAAACTTTATTTAATTGTAATTTGTTCGTAAGAATCTGTCCAACTCAATAAAGATTCGGGCTGATATGTTATGTCAGTGTATAATCTCGAAATGAGGATGTGAACTCCTGGGATGAAGCAGCAATTCACATTCATGGTCATGTACACGGAATCTTTCTCTACCCTTATGTTGCAGAGTTTATAACACATCAAGTATCCGCCACTTTGACAGAAATGATCTTGAATTATATTATAGTAAATCACTTGTCTATCTTTCAACCACACAAGTTAGAAAATGAGGGACTGGGAAAATATTCATACATAAATAATGAAATGAGTCAAACTGCTAAATGACAAAGCAGTGACAAGGTTTACAGACAGGAAATAAACATTAGGAGATCAAGTGTAGATACCAAGGAAATCAATTCAATTTAGACAAAGACATTAAGCTTATTATTCCACGGAAATAAAATATCAATGAAGCAATCAATAAATTAAAGAAAATAAGTTGTGGGAGAGCAGCATTTTTAAGGGAAAAGTTTGAAACAGGCTTTTATAAGAGGGTCAACCAGTCATCCAGGAATATACATTGTTAAGTCAAGGATGAAACTGGAAAATACTGGGCCAAAACTTATATCAAGAAAAAATTGTCATATTAATGATGATAAAATTCTGCTGCAGCTCAGACGACATCTCCAGGCATTTGAAACATTACATGTCAAATACAGAGTCGGTGGACGAGAAGAGAAACTCATTTACCAGAGTTTATCAGGTTCAGACTATTCTCTATTCACTTGTGATGCTGTTGAATTCATGATCCTACATATGTGCAGTGTTGTGCAAGTTCACACCTCTCATGAACTAGTTCAAAGTTCAGTTCATACAAGTAAACATGAATAGTTCATGTTTACTTGGAGGGGGCGCCATCATGATCTGGGGTGCTTTTTCCTTCAATGGAACAATGGAGCTCCAGGTTGTGCAGGGGCGTCAAACAGCAGCTGGCTATGTGGAGATGTTGCAGCGGGCATCCCTCATGACTGAGGGCCCTCGTCTGTGTGGTAACGACTGGGTTTTTCAGCAGGACAACGCTCCAATTCACAATGCCCGTCTGACCAAGACTTTTTTCCAGGAGAATAACATCACTCTTTTGGACCATCCTGCGTGTTCCCCTGATCTTAATCCAATTGAGAACATTTGGGGATGGATGGCAAGGGAAGTTTACAAAAATGGACTTCAGTTCAAGACAGTGGATGCCCTTCGTGAAGCCATCTTCACCACTTGGCTCAACGTTCGCACTAGCCTTTTAGAAACACTTGCATCAAGCATGCCAAAACGAATTTTTGAAGTGTTCAACAATAATGGTGGAGCTACTCATTACTGAGTCAGTTTTTGACACTTTAATTTCTGTTTTAGGAGGTTTTTTTTTTTTTTTTTTAGCTGTGGTCTTAAACTTTTGATCAGCTGATGAACAGCCTACTTCAGTTAAATTGTTGTTTTCAATAAATTGCCTGCTCACAACTTTTGGGCTCTTGTTCCCATTTCTTCTTTTTGCATTTTGAAACTCTACTTAGAACCTTCCTAAGATTCAACAGTGCAAAATGCAAATTCATGCAATTTTTTAACTGGTCTTAAGATTTTGATCAGGAGTGTACATCTATGCACAACGCTGCATATGTGCGCTCACAGTCGGAAGTTATCGCGACATCACACACGTCAACATGTCAAAAGACATTTTAATCGAGCCGGAAACATTCAACCAGGAAGGAGTTTTAGTTCCTGGACACAGAATGAGATCATTTATTTATGTCTCTTTCTAAGAAAACGTAAATATGTGACATTAAAAAATAGAGGAAATACAACATGGGATTATTTGGGTTGGATATTCGTTATTATAGCTTATGTTTTCATCAGCACTATGGTTTGCCTTCAAACATGCTATATAAAGGTGTATTATGCGTTGGTTGGCAGGACAAAAACTATACTCGACTGATTTAATGAGGTTAGTTAAACATGGCTGAAAATAAAGACAATTATAAAAGAAATGTGACAGAATACTTAGACCGCATCAAAGGTTTTAATATAACCAACAGCAATCCACTTAAATATAACTTTAAGGTGCTTCATTTGTGTTTTGCTGGTTTCTTCTGTACTCCATATTTGATACCTTTATTAGCTACACTGCAAATAATTTTAGAAATTGTGATGCATTTACACAGATGTAACTTTTCCACAGTGTACAAACAGTTTTAAAGCCAGACAGGACAGTTCAAGTGAGGCAATGCTGTTGATCATTCCTTTAGGTTTGTCAAGTTCGGTGACCTGAGGTGAACACAACAGACATTGGCAGACTTTTAACCTAAGCAGAGGCTCACTTAAGTGATATAACTAAGTGCGTAGTTGTGCAGGGCCTATACAATTAGCTGCACCTCAACCAGCTGCATCCAAACGCTCCCGATACATTCGTCCATGATACAAAAATCTTATTCTGCAGCATGAGTAGTTTAAATTCTTTTATTTCTACTGAACGGCAAGAAATATGTATTATTGCTCTTCCAAAGATCCTGAAGAAATAATCTTTGTATGATTTTCCTCTACATGCAAAGCAGAACTGAGGGCATCTAATGCTGAACCACCAACAGGTAGAGATTGTCACGGTCACAGAAAGCTATTAAATGAAGGAAAAATTGAAAAGCACTCAAACTCAATTATAAAATCATACAAATTTTGCTTTCATGCCAATACAAAAGACATGGAAGGAAGAAACATTCCGGGTCAGAATAAAACCGAGGTGAATCTTAACATATCAAATTATGTTGTCAATTCACAGAAATTCTACACACATTCCAAGATTTGTTACTTTAAGTGTTTTCTTGCTTTGTTTCTCATTGAAACACTGAATTAAACAGTGGTTCACCCTTGTACATAATATATTAAACATAATTTCTAAAACTCTTACTTAAAGACAAACAAATGCATTTCTCATTTAAAGCATTCCATTTATGGCCATACATTCTTCAAAAGTGTAACCGATACCAGCCAATCAAATGAAATTCAATTAAAACAAAGACTGGGAAATGTGTAGCCACATTAGTGATCAACATAGATTAAAAACGGTGTGCTTGAAATAAGAGTGAATGCAGAAAGTCTATTTGAAGTGGCTCTGAAGATGAGCTGCAGATATTTACTTTAGTACACTGTTAACAACTTGTAGTGTCAGAAGCAACTGTTCAGCAACAATCAGCGTGACTGTTTTGGGGCGTCACTCCTTGGGCACCCGGAAGTTGTCCTTTTCTTTCCGTAGGCTTCTCATGGTCTCAATCGGGTTCGTCTGCTTTACGTGATCTTGGACGGACTTCTCTCTAAATTGAAAATCAGAAAACCAATTAGGCAGCATTCTTTTTGCAATGAACTCATAAGAAGTTGCAGTCTGCTTAAATAAGTAGTGTTTGATTGAGCTGTACACACTTTACTCTCATAAAGGGGTTAAAGGTGAATTCTTCGGCCAGAGTGGAAGGAACAGTAGCTTCTCCGTTGCTGCATTTCTCCTGTGGAAACACAAAACGCACACAAATATATTGATTTCAACAGTTAAGAGTGATTGATCATCTGATGGAAGCAATGATTGCTTAGATGGGACACGTGAAACAAATACCTTTGCCCATGCGAGCTTCTCCTGAATGACTTCATTGTCTGGTTCCACATGACGTGCAAATTTCAGATTGCTGACGGTGTACTCATGACCGCAGTAAACACGCTAAACGAGGAGAAAAATATCACCATGGTTAATCAATCTGTTGTACAGCTTCACGATACTTTGTCAGTCGATTACATTTTTTAAATCACTAGGTGTGAAAATGTCTTCAGTGCTCCATTTAGATGTTTAATAACAGCTCCAACACTGACATGTACAAATAGAGTACATTTACTTACCGTTTCAGGAGGCAGTCGTCCCAGAATTTCTATCAAGGCTTTGTACATCTGCTCGGCTGTACCCTCGAAGAATTTGCCACAACCAGCCATGAAAAGTGTGTCGCCTTCAAGAACACAAACAGAACAGTGACCTCAGGGCATCGTAAGTTGGCACATGACAGAGGGTCGTTCCAGAGGCTACATAACGACAGACTCGTCAAGCTCATCAGATTAAAGGGTTTTGTTTTGTGGGTGTGTCATATGACCCAGTATTAACTTGTGCTGTTCATCTGAACTAAAAGGGTTATTGTGCTTATATGTACCTGTGAAAACAGCTGGTGGCTCAGTGCAGTTCTCCTTTGTCACGTAGTAGCAGATGTGACCAGTGGTGTGACACGGTGTAAACAGGCATTTGACGGTGAGTGATCCAAGCTGGGAAAGAACGACACCAGAGGGCACAACATCACTCATCTGGGGCTTGTATCTGGATTGTGGGATACCTAGGGTGACTGAAGGTGGTCTTACTTTGAAAGTGTGGGAATTAGAGACTTTCTTCGTGAGAGCATCTACTCGGTCGTCTCCTCCATAGACCTTGAGTCCCGGCATGAGCCTCACCATCTTCTCATTTCCACTGGCATGGTCCCTGAGAAGAGAAAATGATCAACGTACTGTAATGTTTTGCTTCAGCAGAAGGGAAGTATGAAGCAATGTTTAACAGTTTGCTAACATATTAACAGGTTAGATCATGCGTTTGTAGAATTGTAATCCTGAATATAGTGGCCAGTGTAAACCGGTGTATAGGTGAAATAAAACGGGACTCAACATGTAGCCTACCAGTGGTGATGGGTGGTTAGAATTGTTGTGAGTCTTACGCCATGTTTTCTAACAGCCTCCACAACCTGTCGAAAAGAACAAACACACTTAACTGAAAAAGTGGTGAATTGTTTAGTTGGTTAATCCATCTGAAGAACAAATTCATTAGTATTGAGGGTTCTGTCCATATTGGCCTCTCCTGATGCACCATATAAGTTTACAAAAGTTAATCACATGTTTTTATCTCATATTAATGTGTAAACTGACTAGTAATTGCTGCTGTTAAAGAAATAAAGTGTGACAGGTGGTGATGCATAGTCAAAAGGAAAGAATACTCAGGTACAGGGACTTTAAAAGCAGTGCAGACTGTACTGGAGTCAATGTAATATGTGCACTGACCTTTATTGGCTCCACGGGGTCAACAATCGCTGCCTCTTTGGAGTCCACATCGATCAGCAGGTACATGTAGTTGTCGCTGAGAGCTGGGAGAAGTTCAACCTTCATGTTTGCTTGTTGCACCAGCGATGGTTTCCTCACTGCGCCGTGAAGGAGAGCGACTGCCTGGGCCTGGACTTCCACAGGAGCTGCACCGGGGGGTCAACGAGAGGCAGAGACACACGTCAGACTGACACGAGGACACCACTTTGGGTTTGACACTTCAACCCTGTGCTGTCACGACAAGACTGACAACCCATGGATAACACTGGTAAACAACGTGTAGCTTCGATGCTAACTGTAGAAATAAGCGTTAAAAGGCGTTGGCTAGCAGGACAAACATTGATCTGACGTGACCGTAGCAGACGCGATTATGTAAGCGGAAGTGTTTACCGACACGGGCCAGCTGGCACCATCCCTCAACTCACGACAAAAAGGTAAACACGTTGGCGAAACCCCCAAAATACACAACATGCACGCACACAGGGCTAACTAGCATGCTAGCTGTCAGTGTGCTGTAGGGGGTAAAGCGTGCGGACGTACCTAGTTTGAAAGCGGTGGCAGCTCCTATCAGCGCGCACGCACCCCGGGACAAGGACCGGAATAACATCACAACAGCATTAGCAGCCTTATCACATTCGTGTAAACCAGAAAAGTTTAGTTCTGGCTCACTTCCGCATCCGCCCTCTTTTTCAACGCCGACGTCCCAGGCTCGACCAATCAAGCGCGGGGGAGTCGATCGTCAATAATCACTTTTGATAAGTTCGTTATTTGCGTGGTTTTAACGAGGGATCCACAAGGATGCGTTAGATAATATGAGAGGAATTTAGTTTATATCTTAACCTCGATAAACAACTGGAAAATGATATGATACAGTTGTGATTTTACCTTTTTTTTAGCTGCTTGTATGTCCCTCCTGGCTTTCCGTAGGTGAATCATCTGTTCCTCGTGGGTCGAAGTTCACCTGAGCTGGAGCCGACTGCCCCTGAGCGGCTGTCACCTTCACGATCCGCCGCAATGACAGCGAGAAACATATCCCTCTTCTGGGAGTGGGGCAGGAAGATCATCTGCGTGGGGAGGAACTACGCGGATCACGCCAAGGAGCTGAAAAACGCGATCCCCACGGAGCCCATCCTGTTCCTGAAGCCGCCGTCGGCATATGTCACGGAGGGCTCCCCGATCCTGGTGCCCCGGTACTCCAGCAACCTGCACCATGAGGTGGAGCTGGGGGTGGTGATCGGGAAGGGGGGCACGGCCATCCCTCAGTCCGCCGCCATGGAGCACGTCGCCGGCTACGCGCTGTGCTTGGACATGACAGCCCGGGACATCCAGGACGTGTGCAAGTCCAAGGGTCTGCCCTGGACCCTGGCCAAAGCCTTCAACACCTCTTGCCCCGTCAGCGAGTTCATCCCCAAGGAGCGTATCCCCGACCCGGGCAACGTCAAGCTGTGGCTGAAGGTGAACGAGCAGCTGCGGCAGAACGGCTGCACGTCCCAGATGATCTTCTCCATCCCCTTCCTCATCAGCTACATCAGCGACTTCATCACCCTGGAGGAGGGGGACCTCATCCTCACCGGGACCCCTAAGGGAGTGTCCGCCGTGCAGGAGCATGACGTGCTGCAGGCCGGGATCGAGGACGTGGTCACCATGAGCTTCAGAGTGGACAGACGGGAGAAGTAGTGACAGCTATCAAGAGGATCTAATCAGACTGATGAGAAAACTGTGATTTCACTGCAAACATGAACCTCAATTCTTTTTACATATCTGTTCAGTGTCTGTGTGTATCAGCAGGGGGCAGTGCAGTGCCACACAAGAGACCACATCTCTGATAAACCCACAAGGTCTATGGATACATCTCATGCTGCCATGTTCAGAGTTTGAACGAATAATCTCAGCAACATCTGGGGACTTGATGATGATGATGATCTGTTTCACTGTGGTGTTCTGTATCTTTTACTTACACCTAAAAGAAAACCATTCATCAAACACCATCTTTGTCTTAGATCTCCAGTACAGTAGAATTTTACTCAAATCAAAGATGCAATCATATTTTGATAAATAATGTTCTTGGAAATAAAGGGTAGACATACGTTTGTCTGCAAAAAAAAAAACCTGTATATATACCTGCATTCTTTATTGCTTAAGCTGGTAAATATGAGGCTAATAACCACTTCATAAACAGTTGGAAATCTGAATCTATAGTAATGAATGAGAAGTTCAGTATTAACCTAAATCTGCGAGGTAATAATTAACTGCAGCTTTAAGATAAATGTAATGGAGTAAAAAGTTAAATACTTCCCTCTGATGTTTCATGGAATCAAAGTATTAAGATACAGACAATGGAAAAACTTGATGTTGAAGGACAAGTGCCAAAAGTGGGTTTTTCCCTGTGAAATGTCGAGTAGAGATTTAAAACATTTAAATAGGGACGCTTACCTCCAATTACCACAGAGTTACAGACAATAAAGTACCTGAGAAATTACTAAGTACTCGGTTATATTCCACACAAGCAATATATTTATATACTTGTAGATGGAGCAGACAAAAGATAATGACTAAGTCATATCCATAATTTTAGATGTAAGTTAAAATTATGATTAGAATGATATAATAATAATTTGTGGCTTTCACTGACGGTATAACTGTATTTTTCTGGCTCGTATATTTCTGATAAAATCCTTCTCACACTGCAGTTTATTATTTCCCGCTGTCACTTTAAACAGCACAATCTGAATCAATGTGGTGTATTAGAAGTTAAACCGTTTATCCCTGCGGAGTTCAAGTTGAGTAAATAGTTGTATCAGTGAGGAAGCTCATGGGACTGATGGTTTGGCACCGTCCACCTGCGGTTCCTGTTTCATTTGGAACACACTGTGCTGCTGGTCGGATTAGCCGAGATGTGTTTTCCTCCCCAAGTCCGGTGGAGTCACATTCAAACAGGGATATATTTATAACTGGATCGAAGTGAAATGTGTCAGTCCATCAGTAAAAAGAAAATGTTATGACCTGTGTTAATGATTCAGTTCGTCCGGTATATTTTGGGCTTTCGCCCGTTGTGCCTTCACCATAACCGCGTTCTTCCAGGCCTGTTTAACATCTGTTCCAGGTTCAATTACAATTCTCCCACCGGCTTCCTTGTTTTTTGAGATCAGTCAGAGTCCCTGTCAACCTGTCCCAGGCCGGTCTGCTGTAACCTGAGTCGTGTACATCATCTCCCCACACCTGCAGGGCACGTTATCTCCCAGGCTCACACCTTACCCAAACCCCCACCCTCAGGGGACTCCAGGTTCTACACGTCCATCATTAGAACAGCTATGACAGATTCAATTACATTTAGGATCCGAGAAATGTAGTTGTGACCTTTCTTTCCTCCCAAGCATATTAGAGCAGAGTTGGAGCAGTGTAGGGCATGGCCTGTGCTCACAGGTGTTGTCTTTTATGAGATATGAATCATACTATTCATTGTCCCCGTGTGACTGGAGGTATTACACCCTTACAGATTTTAACAATGCCTTCAAAGCCGGAGCTCAGCTCTGGTTTAGCGTTCACCACGTGAAACGGTATGTTGTCATCGAGCAGGAGCCTTAGAAGGTGTATTTGACGCTCTCAAAGCAGTGGGGATTAGGTAGAGATCACATTCACACACACACACACACACACACACACACACACACACACACAATGATGTCATTCATGACATGAAATCAAGCCAGGTGGTAACTGAGCCAAACACTGGAGACTGGAGGGAATCCTCTTGTAGACAAAGCAGAAAGTTCCACCCCACCCTGATATTTCAGAAATAGGTGCAGATATAATGGATTTTCCATGTGAGCAGCAAGGATCAAACGATGCTGCTCCGTCCGACCACCTCCTTGGTCCACACTGAAATATCTCCACAACTATTGGGTGGATTGGCACAACATCTTTGGATTTCAGGTGACAACATTTTGACTCCCCTGGTTTTTAGTGTTGCCCTCGGGATGAATTTTAGTCTCATCAGTTGTAATATCTTCAGTTCTAGCCCAGCATCATTTTAAGGTGAAAACCTTAGTGTTTCGAGTACTTGGGTTTATGAAATACCTGCATGCCAACATGATACACTTTGAGGTTATCCATTACCAGTCCCACTATGAGGGGATTTGCCATGTTACCATAGTAGTAAAAATAGAAACATCAGTAGAAATGTAATAAAGTAACGCCACTAAGAAGGCCGTATACATCCTCTAAGGCCCAACAGCCCCTTTAAATTCAATCAAGTTTCACTAAATCTTACACAGTCATCGGTATCAGTTCCGTAAATGAGCCAGATTTCCTTCATCAACATTCATGAATTATTCGTAGAAATACTGTGAAATGTTGAAAATGTTAACTAAGTTTCGTGGTCCTGCAATCATGCTTAGAAACAAACAAACAAACAAACAAATGCAAAGGGGTGAACACAACCTCCTTGGCAGAGGTAATAAGAAAGCTAATCCACACACAAGGAAATATAAAAAATACCAAAAGTCCCAGAATTATGTGCATGTGGTCCACTACTATACTTGCACGTGCATTTTATTAGCATTACTTTGATATGTGTCTGCTGTAGGCCTCCAAAGCATCTGGATGCAAGAAGATTCCAACACTACATCTGCTGCGTGTGAGGGCAGAGAGGTGCAGAGATAGACTGTAAAACGACAGGACGGGGATACACACATGCAACACTTGAAAGTGAGGCTTGTTTCACACCAACTGTGACACGCCACATGTGACATATTACCACAGACGTGTTAAAACATCTGTTTGTAGCCGTCAGTCCGTCAGTGAGTTTATTACAGAGGAATCATGTCAGAGGTGATTGGGTCAAATCTCATGCAGGTTCACAAGGAAAATAACTTGAACATGAATGCAGGCCGGGACATGTGAACACTGTTCAAATGGAGTCTCAGGGGAAGATGATGGTGTTGGGCTTAAGTCAGACTTTATCTAAAGTAGACACACAAACACACACAGTGTGTAGTAAATATAAAACGCATAAATGCGGCGATACAGCGACTTTGTTAAATGAGGTATCCAAAAGTTTGCATTTCGTTATTTTGGAATGCATTGAAGCACCGTGCATGTTTAATAGTGTGGTAGTGTGTGTGTGTGTGTGTGTGTGTGTGTATGTGTGTGTGTTTGTACTCGCTTTGGTTACCTCTTCAGGAACTCTCCCAGTATAAACACTTGTCTTGTCAGGACCAGTAGATCTTAAGGGGACCAAAGCCTGTTCCGAACGAGCCCGAATGTAATTTCTGAGACCTTGTGTGTGTGTGTGTGTGTGTGTGTGTGTGTGTGTGTGTGTGTGTGTGTGTGTGTGTGTGTGTGTGCGTGTGGGTGTGCGTGTCTTCAGAAAATGACTTTTTGGTATGGGGTGCCTCACTTTGTGTGCAGCACTGTGTGTCACGAGGCGGTGCACATGCAACCATTGGAGGGACTGAGTCAGAGTGGATGCATATGACATATCACATCAGAAAGACGTGCACCACATGGCCACGGAACTGATCTCATTTCACTTTTTGGAAAGTCAAAGCAACGACTGCACGCTTCTGCACTGGATACGTCTCTTCTTCTGTTCATGTGTCCCAATTCATCGGCATGTTTTGACTGGTTTGAACAATTACAATGCGTTCAATGATCCAGTTTCTTCCACTGAATGAATAAGTGCGTGTTTGGCGTATTTGTAAAGCCAAAGCCATGAAGCCGTGATCTATTCTTGTGGGATAATGAATAGGATCTTTGGAAAATGAAAAGAAACCATGCATGACGGCCACTTGCAAGCTCCTTTCTTTCAGGGTGATTAACTGCACGTTGCGTGTTAACAGTATGGTTTAAGACACAGGTGGAAAACTAAGTGGGCAGTGTACCATGGAGCATAATGTCGGTGTAGCAACTAAACACAGCATTTGGTTTGAGCATCTTTCTTCCACCAGTGTTTCCAGGAGCGTTGTGTTTTTGCAGCATTACTCCTTCCATCCATTTGGCAGCAGTGTCTCAGTTAAGACCTCATCAACGTGAGCATCTCCATAAACTCAAGTTTTCCAATCAAGCCCCAATGAGCAGAACATAGCCGGTGCATTGTCGACTCTAATGGCAACAGCAGTGTGTGCTGAAACGTGTCCAGAAAAACGATGTTGTAAAATCCGATTGTCAAACATCTTAATCCCATACTTCCCCTAAAAAGTTCCTCAATTTACGTTGAGCTACCATGATCATCTGAAAATCTCCCAACCCCGAAATTACTCTCTCATCAATTAAAGCTCAGGACTCAGCAGTCACAGTTTAACAAGATGCTGCGAGGCCCAAACCACAGAGGAGAGGGGAACAAATCCCTGAGCATTTCTTCCTTGAATCGAAGGAGACTGCGGTACGGGTGGAAAATGTGTGGAGGCCTCGGTATGAACCGTCTTCATTTGTGGCTGCTCGATGGGAAACCACTTTTACACTCTAATCCTTACTTTTCTATCTGCTGCGCAAGAAAATCCCCCCCCCCCCTTTTCCTTCAGCGCAGAGTGGTTCATCCTTCCCTCAGAGTGTTTCTAATTAGCCTGACATGTGCCCATTACTCCCCAAATAAGAATCACCACACGGAATATACATCCTTCCATCCATCACGCCATATCTCAGACAGTCACAGCGGCCTGTAACTCAGACCATACCGGACATTTTTTGGTTCATGCAAACGAATCCACAATGGCCCGAGTCGATGGCATGCACTGAAGTGTGGGCGTGAGTCCTTGGGAGCTTCCGAGCAAAACAAATCGCTGTTCCCACGAGAACGAGAGGAGCTACGAACCTTTAGTTTATTGTCTTTGAGTTGTTTTAGAGAAATTCTGACCAAGATTCCTTTGTCTTTTTATATGTACACATTAACTTTTGGAGTGGATTCTTTTACACGGGGAGGCCAAGGAATTTTTATTTCATTCTCTTCAACATTGTGAGAATGTTTTGTGAATTTCTCAAGAAACAATGCAGAGATCTTGATGAAAAACCAAAATATTTAGGGGACTGGTATCTAGGAGCAGTTTAATGTGGCTTGAATGAATTGTTGGGGAGGTATGTGATCTATTTTCTCACATTTGAGCAATTAAATATATTAAACTTTTTTCTATTGTTTTATTCTGCAGAGTTGAATTTTACAATAGACTTAAGTTTAAAGACATTCAGGTTCTGCTTTCTTAGTTGTGTTTTAAAGTCCTGGAACGGCAACACCCCTGTGCTTTAGAATCATGCATTTTGTGAATTACTGTACACCTAAAATATTGTCGACAGAGTCATAAAACACGACTAAATGCTGGTGGTGTCCACGGATTCCTGTGGCAGCCGCAAGTGGAGGCTGGCTGCTCATGAGCTCATATGTGCAAACACAGAGCAGAGCCAATATTTTCAGACTTGTTTGCTCAGATCAAGTTATAGTTCAGCGAACGTGCAGTAGATCTTCACGTCCCCCTCTTAGGGCATGTATTATCAATCATTCCTCCCTTTTTCCTGCCCGTTCTTTCATTCGCCTCAGTTGGATTTCTCACATCATTACCAGCGTTAAGTGACAACGGTGGATTATGTTGAATCTCCTGCTGATTTAATGAATGTGCTCCTGCAAATACTGTCACTAACATCTTTGCCAGGTGTTGGGCTGGCACAGCGAAGAAGAAAAAAATATGTGTGACTGGTAATACAGAGTAATAAAAGTTGGCACAGATGAAGTGAGCCGAGCACATTTAGATTTTAGTGAGGCCCACTAAAAACTACTGCCAGACCTATAAAAAATAGAGGGGATATGACTTAAATACTGAGTGGAATTAAAGGAGGCGAGATGTATGGAGAGAGCCAGAGCCCTGGGTGTGTGTCTTCGGTGTGTGTATGTGAGTGTGTGTGTGTGTTTGCGTGTGTGTGTGTGTGTGTGCATGCAAACTGGCACAAATAAAGACAGCAGCAGGCTCCTGCAAGCAGCATGCTATTTTTACACTCACGAACCCCGTAGATTTCCATAAACAAAGCTCAGTCTTAATCGATTTGATTGACATTTTTTGGTTTTAATCATCAGTTGCAAGCACCGGTTTCTCCCTTTTCCACGCATTGTTATGAGAACATCTGCATTTCAGTCAGTCGGAGCATATTTCAGTTCTTAAGTGGGTTCCTTTTTTGGTCGTTCCACCCAAACAGATGCTTCTTTTTTTCTCTTCTTCTTCCATAGGGTACAATGCACCATGAAAGAGAAGAGCTCTGCTGCTAATTCTGAGCCCGGAGAGGAAAGAGGGGGCTTTTCTGGGTGAGCTGACATCTCTCATAATTAGAGGCCACAGCGCACGCAGACCTCAGACGGTCCATGTGGCCTCACTGTGTGGAGGTGGCGAGAGGAGACGCAGGGAGAGAGAAACTGACGAGAGGAAGGAAAGAGTGGGATTTCTCTCCGGTGACGGTGGAGGAGAATAAAGTTAGATCTTCATGTGAGAGAGCTTAAAGGTTAAAGACTAAAAAGATATTGTAATATTTTCTGATCAGTACTGTTGTTTACAATAACCAGCCCTCCATTCTTGATGCCAATGGATTAAGGCTGAGGTTTTAAAGGTCCAGCGTGTCCATCAGCAGGAAAGAAACATAACATTCAGAAATATGTTTTTTCATTAGTAGACATTCACCGAAAACTAAGAATCATTGTATATTCTTGAAATTTTGAGCCTTTATGTGTACATTAGGAGCAGGTCCTCTTCCCAAGGGTCCGCTTTATTCACTTTTATGTTTTTTAACCTAAACACTTCTTGACATACATGAGTCTAACAGGCGGGAGCTATATTTTCATGTCTCAAGGAAAAATGTAACATCGTCCCAATTTGATGATCTTTGCAGAGAAAAAGGGGAATAAAGTTCTTCTTTCCTACTCTTTATATATATCAAGATTTTTGGCATTTTGGCATTTATTTTGATAGATACAGTGAAGGAGAGACAGGAAACAGATTGAGAAGGAATAGGAGAGAGACTCTCAGTATATGTTCAAACTGTCCAGGAGTCGGACCAGTGACCTGCTGATGGAGGACGAGTCTCCACTTCCTTCCTCTACCCAGGAAAGATGCCAAATTATCCAGGATATGAACGCTGCCATCTTGTGGATTTGGACCCAGAGTCAGAACAGTAGTGATGGAGGCAAGTTAGCACTGGATTTATAGCATCGGATAACAAATGAACACAAAAATCACCAGAAAAACCAGTTGCCGGAATTTTGACGGGATACTTATATATTTCATATTTGTCTATGTCCCTTCCACTAACATAGAAGAGTAATTCAACGTACTGTAGTTACTAGATATGCTAGGTTTTATCACACTGATGGTAGTTAGGTCACAAACAGGCGGTCAATCTATTTCTACACCCTTGATGTTGGTTTTGGATCTCTGTTCAGCTGGATTTGATATTTGGTTTAAAATTTTGGTTTTAAATTTGTAAATTTGTAAAAAAAAAAATTGCGATAGGAAACAAAAAAAGAATGAGACATTATAGTGTGAGTGTCACATGAAATAAAACTTTACTTCACAACACAGAGCATCAGAGTCAGGATGATGGTTTTATACACCCCACTGTGATTTGCATACTTTACATATCATAAAAGCTTCAAAATAATCACAGATAGAAATAGAACAATTTATTATAAGTGGTAAACAGATTGATGTCCAAGGCAGTTGATGAAGTGGCAAAAACTACAAAAACCTACATCATGGAATCTGTGTATGTTTTGTTCTCTGATTATTGTTGTTATTGTTTTTATTTACAGATGAGGTATCACTGTTATATCTGCAAAACACAGAAGAATATCATCAACATTAAGATATGTAGCATCACTTAGGCCAACAGTAAGTATAATGAAAATATAAATGCAGTAAAAAGAAATAGTGGTTTATTGTTAAGCGTGACATTTCTCTTTCCAATGTCCTGTCAATGAACACATATTCTGTCTTGCCTTGTCTGGTAATAAATACATTTCTGTCATTTAAAAAACTGTGACTGTTGCATTTCAAATCAACAGAAACTATAAATATCATCTTATTTAATAAACAAAACATAAAGCAAGTAAAATCGATTTTCAAGGCAACGTTTTTGACTTTTCCTTTGGTACCTATTTTCTTTTTAACTTTTGTACATTACATTACAACCAAGAGAAATTGTTAAATAACTAAGCCATTAACTGTGTGTGTGTTTAAGTTGCATATTGGCAGCACTGTGCGCACGTCATCTTCGACTCTACGACAACACAGGGACATTTTGTGAGCGCTGCACGTCATGTTGATTCCATTGAGGCAGAATGGGCCAAGAAGAGTCCCAGTTTGTGGACATTGTATTCCTTTACATCCTACCTGAGAACTTTAGCCCTGAACAGTCCCTCCTAAAAGTAAGAGGCTGTCTATAATGCGTCCTCCTGTGTTAGTCCCACCCAAAGTCTTGTCCGCTTATCTGGTAGAAGTGGTGGTTGAAGGGCCTGTAGAAGTCTCTCAGTCTCTGTAGGACCTCGGTGGGGATCTGGGGATGGGGTCTGCCCTTTGACTTCCCAAGGCAGCGAGGCCTGCTGCTCCCCTCAGGCTTCTTCAAGCAGGGGAAACCTTTGGTCTGGTTGAAGTAGAAGTGTTTGTCTGAAACAACCCTCTTCAGACCCAGGAAGTCTTGCACCCGGCCCATCTCCCCAGCTGGGTCGCTGACCAACCGCTCACCACTGACAAACAGAAAGTGAGACAGGGGGAAGTGCTGCAGCCAGTTCTCCAGATGCTTGGCGTAGAGGCCGATGCGCACGGCGCTCCACGTGGTGTCAATCAGACCTGTGGAGGAGTTTTTCAAGGCCAGGCTCTGGAAGGATGGGAGGCCTGGGTTCTTGGACAGTGTCTGGGTGTAGTCAGACACCGCCCGGGTCACAGGATCCCTGACCACCACAATGAGCTTGGTTTGGCAGTTCATGGTGCAGACACGCCCAGGAGCCTCCTTTGTGACAAAGTAGCTGGGGGTTTTCTCCATGGTGATCTGCCCGTCCAGTGTCCGAGGCATCAGGTTCCTAAAGGAAAAGAAAGAACTGGTCAGATGCCACCAAATCTGATTCATCTCTTAAAACCAAAGTGAAAACTGTTAGTTCTCTCTGTGTGCATCACCACAAATTTAATATACAAATATAGATCAGTTCATCTTTACAAAGACACATTGTCTTTATCACATAAATAAACAGTTTGTCTAAAATGCACAAAAGGGAAAAAGCTACATTTAAGCTTTTTTTAACCCAAAATCTTTAAACAGAGCAACTTTTTAAATACAGGAGCAGCGACATCAAATCCACACTGACTTTGGGGGAAATAAAAATCAAGCGATAATGTAAACACATCATATACACTATACATTAAAGCACCCCCAAAGTCTGCCGTGATTAAAGCTTCGAGCGCTGTTCTGTGTTTATGCACGAGGGCCCCAGACAGGCCCTCAGAGCCTCAGTGTATGAGGCCTGCACAACAGCACCATCCACTCACTACAGGCCCGATGAGTCAAAACCACAAAGCCTCAAGAACCACTTAACAGCAATTTCCTACAGATTTCCAACCCCCCATTCATCTTGCAAGATCAGTCCCAAACACATGCACACACACACACCTCCCCTACGGGCTTCTCCTGCAAGGACCCAAACAAAATCAGCAGGAAGTGGGACCAGGATGACAAGCTGCCGAGCTCAGCTAGTGTGTTAAACACATGCCTGCAATAAGGAGAGATGCTCGGCAAGATATGCCTATGGAAATCCATTATGGAAGTTTGTTTTTCTATAATACAGAGATTCCTTTTACACAACAATCCGACAAACTGTTAATCACTAATCTACTGAATTATCATTTGTTTATCTTTTAGTTTTTCTTGAGCTGTTTTCAGAAATGAACTGTGGAAAAGGGCTTTTGCCTTTCACATATGAACCACTTGACATCTTCCTCAGCTTCTTCTACGTGCATGGCTCCTCTTTTTCATCTTCTTCTGATACATTTGTATTTCTTCAGTTTTGTGTCTCATGTTAGAAAGGTCAGCAACATGTCGACCTGAAGGCTGTTTCGGTAAGCTTAGGTTTCTTCTCTACTTTACAAACATCTGGGTGCACTATAGCTGTGAGAATCTTTTTTCACATCGATATGCTTCAACAGCATCTCCTCACAGATCAGAGTAGCTGTCCTCCATGTTACACACACAGTCTTCATTCAGGACTATCCAGCAAACAGACATGGTGGGTATCATATCCTGGAGACACGGTATGTGTCTCATTTGTCTATGACACAGATGGACTGCAATGGGCGGGCTCGTGGTCGATCAAGTATTTCTGCATGACACACGCAAGATGAGCAATGTTACAAAGAGCAAATGAATTGCCTGTAGTTAATTCACCAACACATCTTATACCCTGTTACTGGAAACAGAGATCTTTCATGTGGCTTAATAGAAAACAAAGATGGGGCCTCTGTGCTTTATGTGTTTCAGATTGGAAGTCAGTGACAAGAGGCCTTTGTGTAGATGAATGAAGGACGCGGAAAATAAATGTATTTACATTTTGTCAGTTATTAGTGAGCTGATATCAGTGATTTATAAAAGCCAGTTTTCATAAAATCCAACGGGCTAATTGTTTGCAAGTCGGTACAAAAATAACAGCTGGCAGCAGAAATGATTTTCATCTTAGGAAACTATAATTAGCTGAGAAACAAATATAAACCCAGTTCCATGCAGAACAATTGGTGGACATCTTGAGGCAGCATCATTTTGATTTTTCATTCAGCTTTAAAGACATGACTCGAGAGATAGACCCTCGAATATGTTTTAAACTCATAAGACAACAAATCAGTCAATTATTATAAATCCTTGTTGTTTTCCCTTCACGTGTCTTAGTGCTCCATTAGTTCAATATCGCTAAACTTCATTTTAAATTCTACTGGACATCTGACATTTTGGGAAACACACATAACCTGTTCACTTTCTTTAGACTTAGACAAGGAGATGAATAGTTATCAATGAATCTCAATGAAGCTTTGAGTTTCACCTCTTTCCTGAAAGTTAAGCTATTTCGACCCAACTCCCCATTAAGTGATACTCTTAATAAAAAACATTAATTGATTATTATCCAATTACAATAGCTGCAAATGGCCTCTCCCTGTCTGTCTGTCCCCTGTTTATCTGTGTCTGATCAATATGTCTGTCTCTATTTGATGGATTGCTCAACATATGTTGGCGAGTATGTGTGTGTGTGTGTGTGTGTTGGTGTATTTGTGCACACAGGCGACATATTCACACATGCAAGCACAGAGGTGTCAGTGTCAGTTAATGAGAAACTGGGCACTCATCTTCCTCTCGCCCCCCCTCCTCTCTCGTCCAAAGTCTTTGATTTGTCCTTCACTCCTTCACATAAGTGTCACTTCAGTAATTGACCAGAAGTTGTCTGTTCAATTCTCATGAATAGTTAATGAATTGTGGCCTCTGCCCCCCCACCACTCTCCTCGGGTCCCTATCTCCCTCATCACAATCTGTCTCATTATCAGAGAATCAATAAAAGCCATTTTCTATCATAAATCTACCTGTGTACGTGGTGTCAGGAGCAACTGTAAACATCTCAGGGATGATTAATATCTTGTCAATGTTCTCATACATGTAAATTTATTCTTATGCTTACAAACACACCTCGTTCACTCAGCCTCAGGAAATATGCATTTGAAACTGCTGTTGTTTGCACATGAACATGTGTAACAATGCAAGTTATACAGCAGTATGTTAGCCTCTGTGTTATTAGTAAAAATTGAATTTGGGCTCGACTTTTTGTCAGAATAAACAGAGTTCGCCTCCAAAGATGTTCATGGCCCCCCCGGCCCTTTTCATCAAATCACAATGCATATGACTCTAGACTCCAGCAGCTACTCATGTAAAGAGAGTAACTCTGGACAGGTTAGATGTTTTTCTACTAAGTGCAGCCCTGGAAAGCCTTGCTGACAAACCACATTAATCTGGAACTCCCTGCTGTTAAAAGGATGTCGAGCTTTTCCTCCCTGAAGTGTTGCACAGCACTGATTAATCTACTGATATGTTCTCTGCAGTCTGGGGCCGACGATTAAATACTAACGACGGCAACAAGGATGTGGCCAAGAGACTTCCTGTCCCCCCCTCCTGAGATTATGGGTTCTCCCGCTGATGTGCTGCAGCTACATGCCTTTCAGTGCCCCAACAAAGGGCATTGTGCACAGATATTAAAGCTGATGTTTAGATCAAAAAAGATCCTCAAAATCCAATTAGCAATTCATTTTCTCAAACAGAATAGATCTCAAATCCAACGGATTTCAGTCATTTACAGAAACATCTGAGCTGAAAGCTGATTTTTCGAGGGGGGATAACAATCTGACGGGCATCTCCACGCCCAAACGCTTTCTTAACCGAGACCCAATTAAAGTGGTGGTGGAAAAAATTAGGGCTGTAAAAATGGGAAGTGAACAACAATCTGGAGGAAAACACTTCCCAGCAGCGCTGCTATGATCCGACTGTGACAGGAGGAGCCTGAGGGTCACGGACGCCCCGTCAGGATGAATGTGGGAACCTCGATTTATGCCAGGATAGCAAATGCTGCTGTTCCCCTCTGACCAGAAAACAACAGAAACACAACAAATGAAATGCTGTGAGCTCAACAAGCAGCACATAAACAGACGTGTGGAGGATGAGTTTGACGTTTTGGGAAATGAACTCATATGTTTTCTTGACTGGAGTTCGATGAGAAGATTGACACCACTCAGTACATATCTGACTAGCTCGTAAATGCTTAGTTTAGCTTAGCATACAGACCTGGAAACCCAACCTGGCTCAGCCCAAAGGAAACTAAATAGGAACTTGTAAACCTTGACACATTCTATCGCATCTGTTTTCAGTACAAAACCAAGAGTAAACGTGATAAACTGCAGTTTTAAGTGAAGTTTTGTTTGAGATTTCTTGGCAGAGAGCATCAATATCTAGAGTTATCCACTGATTACCTGGTAAACCAACATTTATTTTTATGGCTGAACTATTTTCTTAACTTTTCAGTCAGGCTATCTGTTTCCACCGGTTTCAAGTCTTTTTGGTGAGTTAAGCTAAATGGCTACTGTCAGTAGCTTCAGATTTAATGGACGTTAGAGTAGCACCAATCTAATCTTACTCAACTCTGTAAGAAACGCAACCCTCCAAAGCCCCAAACTGACACCAAACCACTTTATTACAATCTTCTAACCACTCTTATTAAAATTGTAAACAAAGTTCATTTACTGTTTGTGGACATAAATAAAAGTACAAAAGTAAAGAGTGCAAACCCCTTCCACCATCCCATCACCATCAAATGTGTAACGTACACATTTAGACGTTATAGCCCCCAACCAACACTTTAAATAATGAAGCAGAAATGGTGCATTGGGACTCTTTAAGGAGTTTCCGACCATGATGTCATTGCAGTCTCATGTCGTAGCCAATCACAGATTTTAAGGAGGTTCTTATGAAACTTTCTTTGCCGTAGACTAACGAACGCCATTCTCTGGACTGCCCTCTCAGCTCGAGGGCCCCAGACCATTCCTTGCTTTGTCTACCCTGTTGCAACGTCCCAGGGTGAGATAGCAAATAAATGTATCGGCAAAAATGTCAATCTGTTGCTTTCACTTTAACCTGAGTAGAGTACACAAAGCTGAACATAAGCTTGCATTAACCTGCCACTGATACTGCGAGTGTGATAGTATCCAAGAACCTGAACACACAAGAGTCGTCGTCATTGTTTGGGGAACAGTATGGCTGAGTGCCGCCATGCTGTCTATGTGTTCATTGTCTAAACAGAAACCTGATGCAAGTGACAAGGCCCTGTAGTGTCTGTCGAAGGGGAACTGAAACACAAATTCAAGATGATAATGCCAAATGTAGCCCGAGGACGGGGTTCAGACTGAAAAACAACTTATAAACACATTTTCACAATATTCAAACACACACAATCGCACTTGCTGCAGTGTGAGTCAGCGTCAACCTGGAGGGGAATTTATGGCAGTTACGCTGACGATCATAACCTCGCTCTCCACAAGAGAGGAGGTGGATAGAAACCCCATGAGACTGTTGCCACTCACAGATTATAATTACATTGTTATCAGCTGTTTCCCCTCTCTATTAATTTCTACACGGGACTCTAGTTTATGTGCAACACTCACTATGCAGAGACTACAGTGTTTAAATTTACATCTGTGGTGGTGAACAGCGTTATATAATTGCAATGAGCTGGAATATGTGTTGGTTTGTTTCGTGTGTGTAAGTGTGTGTGGGTGTTGCTAGCGCATGTAGACTCTTATGTCACATTGAGAACTTGTAGGGTCGCAGGAGGGCTGGAGCCAAGCGTTGGGCGAGAGGCGGGGTGCACCCTGGGTGTGTCACAGGGCCAACATACAGAACCACACAAACTATTCACACTCATATCCACACCTACGTCAATTTGCAGGTTCCAATTAATCTAACTCGAATCTGCACATTTTTGTAGGAGGAAGCCGGCGATGGGAGGAACATGGAAAGGTCTCACAGAAAGACTAAGATCCTAACCAGCTCGCCAGCGTGTAGAATTTGGTTTGCTAAATTATTTCTTAAATGTGGTCATATCTAATCAAAGAATGTGTAAATACGAATCTGAAAAGAGATGCTTTATCAACTTTCTACTTGAATAACTGATGCTAGGTGCACAATTTGTGCCCATTTCTTGTTCACTTTTCGGCGTAATGCTCAACAGAACATTACGGTTGGGGCTCTTTTCGTCATTCACAGTTATGAAAACCAGACTCATTCTTTTAGACCATGCAATTGTTGACTATGTGCGATAAAACAACTGTTTTTTAAATTAGATTTAGGGATCCGCTGGATACGCAAGTCTGTTTTCAACTTTGTGTTTTTCTTTTCTGAAAAATGGCAACGCAACTGAGCACAAATGCCAAGCATCTGAAACATTTCATCATTCACCATTATTTCTTCACACAGCATTTTCCTCAGGATAGCCAACTGCAGCACAACTCAACACGACACGACTCAAACCTCCCCACAATTTAACAGGCGCCCCAAAATAGACCACAATGCACCTCAAATTATTATAATTCTCACCATCTGGGGTACGAGTGTGGGGCCTTTTCAAATCTTGCACCACCACCCAGACCCAACTCTCGCCAAAACCACCACCTTTGAAACAGACTCTACAGCTCAACACTACAGACACCACTTCCTGGTCTGTTACACCAATCAGCAGCTATCATTAACGGCCTCAGGGCTTGACACAGAATGAGGTGTCGGGGAAATCACCCTCACCGCGGAGGGCATTGCTCCGTGTGTGTTAGAGTGAACGTTTAGCATTTCATCTTTCTGAAGATCCAGACTGAGATGATTATTTACTTGACTCAGGCCTCACAGAAAAAAACTGTTGCAGTAGTTGTAGGATAATTTTAGTTGATGGATGTAACGTATTTTTAACAACTTATTATAAACTGCACATTAAGGAAATAAAGCTAAAGATTTTGTTCCATCTTTAATTAACAGTAAAGCTCTGATATTACATATTTAATCAAGATGAATCCATATTCACCAAAGCAACGCATTATACCATCAACAAACAGCTCCGGTTCAGTACACATGCAGATTAAATACTGTCCAATAGATTATCTGCCATGCCTAATCAATGACTTTAATTATGTCTTAGATTTTTAATGGTATTGCAAAAACAATTACATACAGACTGCAGAAATCTACTTGCAAAAAAGTTTCTAGTTTAATAACTGTAACAGACAGTAAATGTATGTTATAATATTTTTGATATAGCCGGAGGTCAAAGGTCAGTTGTTTTAAAAAGCTTATATCGAAAATTATATATATTTTCATATGTTTTCAAATTAGATAAAATGCCAAAACTAATTGAATTTTTTTTTTTATATTATAGAGTAGTTAAATTTTTTGAGATAAAACTGATCCAGCTAAAGTTAAGTCCTAGTGACCTACTGTTGGTCATATTTACATAAATCTGTATTTATAATGACCACTGTCAATTGCAGCACTGCCGACATTTCTGCTTGACCTTGAGCCGCTGCCCATAAAGGATGTGTACGATATTTTTTATAGCTATCCGATCGGGCATGGCCTTTGGTGTCAAGACAGTAAGTCAACCAATTGACAAGCTGTCAAAATATTGAAGAGCCAAGGAGGTTTTTCCTCCAATAGAAATGCATAAATGATTCATTCATAAATCAGACCAGTCACTTGGTTTCCAGGATCTTATTTTGGTTCTTGGATTCATTAACTGATCTTTTTTTGTTTCACAGTGAAACAACCGCAGCTTGTTCCGCTATGAGACAACAAAAACAAATGTGTTTATTCTAACGACATCAAGATACAAGATACAAGGGGAGAAAAAAGACTGAGTTTACAGATTACTCATTCCAGGCCACCTCATGGTGACAAAGCCGAGACAATCAGAACCATTGTGCCACGGAAAGCCGAGGTTTTTTCAGTTTTCCGTGGTGGCTCTCAAGTCCCATCTGAAACCCATCACTTCTACGAATTCCCCTTAAAACCATAAAACAACACAGAAAATCATTAAATCTTTGCTTAAATTTTTTGAATGCGCTGTTTGTGGTTTTTCAATTCCAGTAATCGGCACATATACACACATGCAAACGAGGGGATGGGGTGGAGAGACAGACGGGGTGGAGCGGAAAAATAGTGAAGAAAGAGAGGAATGAATGGATCACGATGGAAAACATACATGAATGATGTTTGTCGAAGTTTGTCTCACGGGAGACAACGCTGGTGTAACAACACGTCTACGCTGCCACGTCTGTGAAGTGTCTCCAACATGTGGATCACCCCTGGGGACAAGCAATGGTTCAATCCAATATCTGCTCTCCTCCAATCTGGAACAACTTGGTGATTGATACGTTGTTTACGAACATCTGAATCTTTCTGATATAAAATGATAAACATATTTTTGGAGGCATGTCTGAAACACAAGCATGCATGGGTCAAGGAGCAGCGTCGCACACACACACATACACACACAAACACACACACACACACACACACATACACATCACTGCTCTCCTTCCCCTTCTCTGGGGGTCACTTCAGATGACAGGGAACAGTTTTCCCAGTTCCTGAGACTCAGTGACAACAGGAGAATCGTCTTTCAGGCTCACGTTGCTGCTGCTTCTGTTGTTGAGTTAAACTTTTCAACCTGCACCTCGGCTTTCAGTTGAACTTACTTCTATTAAAATCTACTATCGTTAAATTGCAGGTTGTTGAACCACACACACAACAGATTGTGAAAGTTAATGTCCATGCAGTCACAGACACCACAGCCATTTACAAAAGCTGATCAAACCCTAATCATGACACTTTCTTGAGGGTTGAAATATTGAATGTACTGTATTTAGAACCAAATTTACCTATAAATATAATTATTATAAAACAAATGCTGAGACTTTTATTCCACGTGAGCTTCATGCTGACTGTAACTACTGAGAAATTTGGCACCAGCCTCCGTCAGTTTGGTTTTTGAATATATGATAAGAACTGAAACAATAATTGTATAAAATGATCTGGTAAGACAATTACTTTGATAACTGATGAAGGACGTTAGCTCATCTTATAGCTTCTATAACTCTTCAGTTATCTATATACTGTGTATCATTCGAGGGTCTCCCCAGTGACTGGAGTCAATCCCAGTAGACATTGGACGAGAGGCACAGTACAACCCGGGACTGGTCGCCACTGTATCCCCGAGCTGAGCTCTACAGACAAACGTCCACTCTCACTTTCTCCGTCATACAGGAGAGGGAACTGGATGTCTCTCGATTATGCGTTTAAAGAAGGAATGGTTAGGTGAGATTGATCAATAATGAAAAGAATCATTACTCTCAGCCCGTGTTATGATTGCCCTAACAATCCCAGTCAGTATTGCTGCTGTGTCACAGCACTAACAGCTTTAAGGCCGCAGTCAGGCTAATTAAAACACACAGAAACACACATAAAACATGCCCTGGAAACACCAGGTCTGCCACAGGTATTTCCACATAAAGACCTCCTCGCCACTAACGGAATAATAAGGGGAAGGGAAACTAGACAGCAGGGGTGGAAAATAAGGAATGAGAGAAATTTGTGAGAAATAAAATGGGACCGAATAATGTGGGAAGAAAGATCGGTTGCGAATGTGGTGCAGAAAGACGGCGGACGAGAGGAGTGAAATAAAAACAAGGCGCTAGATAAGGGAGGGAAGTGCTAACCTGCATGTGGTGCGTGTGTGTTTTCGCTTGTTTGTGCGTGCAGAGAGGGGGGAAAAAGAGAGGAGGCTTAACAGCATGCTAAAATTATCAATGGTGAAAGTGTTTCCATGTGTCCTTGTGTTCTCAGTTAAGCTCCAAGCGGGTAACGAAGACAGAAAACAAGAGAAGATTCAATTACACTTCAGTGTTTCAGCTACCAAAGAGCTTGTTAATCAGTGGTGTTCATGCTGTCAAAGCTCAGTCTCTCCTTATGGAACCTTTACTGCAGAACTCACAGGTCCAAACCTGAGCACTGCCACTGCTGATGAGTGTTTGATCTGCTCGGCTGAGATCTTCTTCAACAACATCTGGGGATGATCAGCTTCATCCACATACAAATCCTTCTTTAGGGCCTTGACTACACGTAAATGATAGCTCTGGTCCGCCTGGTCGCCCCTGTGAGAGTGGCAGATGAGTGTTTCATCTGTTTTTAGAACTGTAAAACTGTAACTCGCCACAAAGGCCGGACCATCTTCAATGAGCTGCTTGTATCGATCAAAGTTTTATTAGAGTAGTATTAATCACCGTGATGTTTCATCCGACCTCTTCTGGAGAACCAGTGGGAACAAGGTGAGAACGTGGACGCCATGTTGAAGTGTATAAATGGTGTTTATATGGATGACTGTCAAAGGTGATGAACTGCTCCTCAGGGACCTCACCAGCGTTTTGATCCACACACACAAGGAGAATATTGGCTGTATAGCTGATCTGAATACATCAGCCGGTCAGTGTGTGGCTGTCCTGTCTATTGACTGGAGGCATCAGCACTTCTGCACATGCAGCTGAACGGATGTCAAGCTCAAACTGACCCCTCAGCCGGACACCATACATCATCCTGCATCGACTGAGGTTTAAACTCCTCAGTTTCAAATTATAAGCTAAAAAAAACTACATAAAAACAAACATATATGTGTAAAAATTTGCACAGTAAAATCTTTAACTGTTTATTTAAGGTTGCAGTTTTATACCGTGAATACGTGTAACAGGAGTTTGTTGCACTTCTTACTGTCTCACACTGAAGAGATTGTATTACATCTGTAACATCTGGACATGACTCGTGGTATGCCTTTGTTTTCAAAAACGTAACTCAATATTTGTAATTCGATTAACATCATAACATTATAATATCATAATACCTAACATATTTTCCGTTTATTACGCTTATTGAGACCAAAAGTGAAAGTTAGATAGTGATATGTGTTGCCACCGTCCTGGATCTGTCTGACTTCTTCCAGATGCAAAGTGAATATATATTCTATAGTCCAAATAATCTAGGAGAAACTGAGAAATGCAAATATTATAGCCTACTGTTTATTACAGATTAACTCATATTTGCACTCTATATTCACTTTATGACTAAAATTATCTTATATATCCATAGGATGCGTAAAGTGGAAGCTTTTGAAGGTGTTTCCTACCTGTACCACTCCAGTCCTTTATCATAGAACCTGTCGAAGAAGTGTGGCTCAGAACCGACCGCTCTCACGTCCGGGTGGATGCGGAGAAACTCCAGCAGTGCCCGGGTCCCTCCTTTCTTCACGCCGATTATAATCGCCTGTGGAAACCTTTTGGTCCCGAAGGTGTTGGACACGGGGATGCCGCCGCTCCGCGCGCTCGCATTGGCGCTGTCCGTTGCGCGCGGAGGAAGCAAGCGTCCCGTTGGCGCGTCCATCCTTGGTGCCTCCGCGGAGTCAGTGCGGTTCCGCGCTGGTCGTAGGTCGTCCAGTACGCGGCGATGATCGTCCAGAGCGTCATAGTCCCTGTCTACCCCCCGCTGGCTGTACAGGGTCCTCGGAGCCGAGTCGCACAATCCGGCGAGGCAGTAGAAGAAGTAGGTGAAGATCAGGACCATGGTGAAGAACACCGAGGCTTTGGACAGCGCCTTCCCAAAGTTGAACCTGACTCTGCCTCCACTACATCCCATGAGTTGATCTCCTGCTCGATGCCCAGGGGCCAAAACGGAGACAGCATGCTTCTCCTTCTTCCTACATTGATCGAATACTGTTGTAAAAATTTATATCGCAGAACCTGTTGCGTAAAAGTGAGCCATCACACGGAAAAGCTCCTCTCAGAAGCGGAGTCACACAGGATTTCTCAAAAAATTACCTTCATAGTCTCTGTCCAGGAAAGTCTGGTGAGAATGAGTCTAATCCTGCTCAGTGGAGAAAGTTGTATCATTTAACATGACTCGTTTGTTTGCATATAGACTTTGACAGTCTGCTGTATCTGTGCGCTCTGAGCCACTAATCCCTCATTCAAGGTTTCTCCTCTGCGTCTCCTACGCCCCCTCCCTTTTACTAAGTCTCCACCCTTCTCTTCTCAAGCCATAGCATAAACATGCACTCATCAACGTAGGAGTGACATATGTGCTAACTTCCATGAGCAAAATCACTCCAATATAATGAAACCCATTGCACATGTGTTAAACCCACTCGCTTTGAGACCGCGTCCAAAGAGATTTACAAGATTCGCTTTTGGCCTCTTTTTGCAACACGAGCAACAGAAATCGTTCTTTTTGTGGAACTTTGTGACCTGCAAAATAAAAAATTCTAGAGCACTTTGTTATGAGCTAGAGGGCCATCAGGGTTTTACAAATGTAAACTGACTCCACGGAGGAAAATCCTCCTTGGCCCTTTGAACCCATATGATAGATGCCTCAGTCGGCCCTGAGAATAAGAGAAGCCTGAGGTTGTCTATCCCGTCGCCCTGAGACTCAACACTGAACCCACTCATAGGCAACAAAGTGACAAGTCTCCTGACACAAACCTTCAGAACAAAAGCCTCCCCCCCTTACTGACTGCTCTGCCTCCATCCCATAAATACAGTATCTGAGGCTGAGTGTGTCACCTTGGGGGCTGTACAGGAAGGAGCAGCATGGGGATGTTCCCCTGATTCTGTAAAGCTGGAGCAGGTATTGAGTTTCTTCTTGGCAACGAGATGGAGTTCAGTCGTTCAACCTGACTAACGCACCGAGGGCGGCTGTCTGGATTGATGAAGGAAGAGGGAGGAGAGGTAAAGGGAGGTGGGAAAGAGGGGAACACACACACACACACACACACACACACACACACATTCAGCCCTGGGGCACCGCTTGTTTCAGAAACAGATGACATTGGAAAACTCACTCTGTTGGCTAATGAGGATTTTATGTTTTATCTTTATCTTTATCTCTTGCTCTGTATATTCTCGGAGAAAACAGAGATTGCTTGGATATAAACGGATTGTTGGAAATTTTATTGAGTCTCTTGTTTGGGCGCCATCAGCCGGCTAGCTTAGCTCAGCACAAAGACTGGAAAAAGAGGGAAACAGCTATTTAAAGATAACAGAATCTGCCTACCAGCAGTAGAGTATTCCTGGTTGTTGACCAGTTGCCAGGCTAATAATTGATTATTGCTTATTTCCTTTCTTGCAGTTAGATGAGAAGATCAAAATCATGTCTGCCTATTAAAGGCACATTCAACATCGGCACCAAAGGCTCTCAAAGCTCATTGTCTTCGTCAACGTCTGGCGCCTCTGTTTCATGGAGAGTTTGGCATCTGTCGCATGTGAGAAACATCATCAACATGCCCATTGGCTTGCTGGGAAATTTCCTGCTGCATTCTTACACGACTCACTCAGACATTTTCTGAGTCTGGCAGGAAAAAATCTCAAGAGTAACTAACTGGGATATTTGCGTTCTCGCAATAAAATGACTTCAGTTCATGCCTGAGAGCAGCTTGAGTGTTAGAGATGCTGAAGAAAAGGTTGAGTTGTCATTGGACTAAACCATTCTAGCGGCTTCCCCCTGTTGAAGTTTTGTGCTAAGCCAAGTTAGTTGGGGTAACTTCATGTTTAATGTATATTAGAGTGTGATTAGTCTCATCAGCAAACGTTTCTCACGAAACTGAAAGAATTGGTCCCAAAATGTCAAACTTTTTCTTTAAGAAAATAACTTTTCACAGTTCAGTAGGCTATCACGAAGTTACACTTTCCACCTTGTGAGATAAAAACAGTGCTCCAACAAAGGTCTCTGCGGATACTGACATGACCCAGGCAAATATAGAATAATGACATGTTTTGAGGCACAAACAGCCATTGTACACCCGTCCAAAGAGAGGCCAGCCTGGCACTGAGGAATTCACAGCTTTGTAAATGACTGTCTGCTGGCTAGCGGCAGATTCAGTCAGAATGAGGTCAGGATCCAAGCTTTGCTTTCATCAGACATTTTATTTGCTTTTCCCTCATACTAATTGCTCTAGTTGCAGTTAAACTGACAGGCTTGGACCCAGAAATATAAACAGTGAAATTAAAGAAACAAACAGGCAGCAGTGGTGTTGAGGAAACAAATACGACATGCAAGTTGTGAACTGTGTCTTTCTGTCTGGGATTGTGGTTAGATAATCTGTCTCCCTGTTGATGTGTTTGTGTGCATATGTCTCTCCGGCTGTGTCTCAGATTGGATGATTCAGTCAGTACACTTGGAGGTAGTAGTCTGCGCCGTGTAGTACACAGTGTACTCAAAGTATTCTGACAGGGGGCAGTTTTCTCTCAAATCCAACACAGCCATCTTACACACATAGGAAATCGTGATTGCGACACGTGACTGTGATTGTCACCTTTCCTGTGTGCACCCCATGTTTCACACAAAGTAGAAATCATAATGATCCCACCCCAACCCATCCCAACTGTTTATAAAGATGGACGACATGACTGCTCCCCTAAAGTGAAGCCGCCATAGTGTCTCAATCGCCACCTAGGTTATAAATCCTGCCTCCTCCATGTTAGTGGTCGGAACATGGACCAAACAATAAAGTCAAAGTAAAATTTCTCAAAGTTCGTTTCAGTCATTTTAGGTAGTTCTTATCGCGCTTTTGGTTTTAATGAATTCTATAAATACGGGGTGAAACTTCATGATTGACAGCTGAGACTGACTAGCGATTAATTGAGTATGTGAATCAGTGGGACATCTCTACCATGGCTCCAACCCCCCCAATCGCTACTGTGCTAGACTCTGGCTCCAAATGCGCAAGATGGCAGCGTTCCGATCCGGAATGTTTTGGCTTCTTTCCTGGAAAGTGGGAAGAAGTGGAGACGATTTGTCCATCTTCTTATACAGTCTATGGTGTGAACACACCTTATGCACTCTAAATAACAAGTGTGTGTAGGGAAATTTGCAATGTGAGGCACAGTAATTGTCTTTGTACACTTTACCGTGTGCTCACATTCATGTGTAGGGCCGTTGTGGATGCGTGCGTGCAGTCCAGACATTATATATCCAGCCATGACAGCAGCAGGCAGGTAGGCGCTGCTGCTGCTGCTGCATCTCTGTGTGAATCCCTGATAGAGATTTCCATAGCCAGAGGCCTGCTGGTGGCGGGTACATGTGTCAGCCATTACAGCAAATTACAAATCCTCTCGAGCGAAAGCAGAATGTTCCACTCTCATTTTGTAATTTCCAGTATGAGGAAGAACTTGTCGGTGATTTAAAATAGCCGCAAGATACCCGTCAGAATCCTTAAAGCCATCCTGACAGATCTTTGAAACCACAGACCAGGAGATGCTCATTTAGCGGTGCAGAGGCATGGCTGTAGTTTCCTACAAATGGAAGCTCATGCTTTCTGGAATGAATATCAATGAGATATTTACTAATAATGAACTCCAGATTTGAAGATGTACAGAGTGTTTTTCAAATGTTTTGTGTTGGATGTAGCTTCTATTGAATCATATCCCAACTCCCCTTTCATCTACTGTTCTCGTCAGTGATGTGGTTCATAGATTAAAGCAGGGGGTTATCCCAAAACAATTCATTTTATAGATCATACTGTGGTGTCTGAAGTGCAGCTGCTTTGAAGAAAGAAAACATGTCACACACACTCTGCAATATGTCCGCTGCTCGATTGTTGAACCCTCAGGTAGTGAATACAAAGGCGGACAACAAAGCCACGGTGAGGCCCCACCCTTCTCCTGGAGCCGTCCCAACTTTCATCTGCAAATTGAAGCAAAAAACAGTAAGACTGATGGTTGGAAGAGGAGACGGAGGAGGGAACAAAATCACTCTGATCTCTAAAACCGTACACAGCCTTCTGGCCCGCACGTCTTCCTGGACTCCTCCCAGCCGTCTGTCCCTCGTGTCCCGCCACCTTCACACAGGTGCATCGATCTCTGTCCCCTGCAGCGGGACTTTATAGAGTCGCAGTTCTGCCCTGCAGCTTTATCAAGACATCAGTGAAAAGATGAATGTGCCAAAGATCAGAGAGGAGACATGGTCGCAGCTTATGCATCATCCTCAACGGCCTTGAAAGAATTAAACAGTGTGAGACCCACATTAGGCCTCAAGTTTTACATGGGAGTCATTTAATATCTGAGGAAGAGTTTGCTGAGATTCATTCCAGCTTCATGTGGGTTAGATTTGAGATCTGCCAGGAGGTTCAATTATGTAAATAATATACATGTATAGAGATATAAGCCCAAAGATATTTTTCGCATAAACAAAAATGCATGCAAGCCATCCTTGACTGCTGGGAAACAGCTGCACAGAACTATTTTCAATGTGTCTTTCATCCTGGCAATAAAAAACAAAATGCCTTTCCAGGAAACAAGTCTGTACAGGAGTCCCGTGTTTTTTCAAACAGTTATTTACCTTCTCTGGGCGCTCTATTGAATCGAAAGAGCACAGAGGGAATAGAACTGAATGACAATCATGTCATCACGCAAGCCACAGACCATTTGGGAAAGGCCTTCTCTGCTAATCCACAGCTCTGTGGTGAGAAGTGGGATCTGGCGGTCGGCTCCTAAGTGGTATTGGGTGCGTTGGGACGGGTGGAGGCACAGGGAGAGCAGGGAATGGCAGTAGTGTGTTTGTGTGTGTGTGTGTGTTTCTGTTTGAGATGAGATGGGTGTGAGTGAGGGTTAAAGAACAGACAACCGTGATAGGTTCAGTGTTCAGTTTCATGCCTCCCAGCTCACTCTGGGGGGATCCACTCAAGACGTGTGGCTGCAAATCTGACAGAGCTGATGTGGAGGTGAAACGTTCTGGGCAGCAGCTCGCGTCTGGCTCCACATGTGATGCGTGTGCAGATGCACGCATGTGCACGTGGAATCCCCACTGTTCCACTCTGCGGGCAACATGTGCCACTTGTGTTACCCCCATCCAGAAACTGTTACTTATACTGAAACGTCTCTGTGGGCTGCTCCTTGTGGCTTTCTCCCGTTGAAAGTCCTTGTCGTCTTTTAAAAGGTTGATTGCCATGACGTCAGCCTCAGACCGCGGCCTTGCCCTTCAATGTGTCGCTGTCACCATTTATTTCCGCCGTGCGTGTGAAAAACAACTTTCTTTCTGTCCCTGCGAGTCCCCCGACACGGACAGTTGGGTCGAACACTGTGCTTCTGTTAGCGGGCCAGAACCGACACCCAAATATGGACGTGCTCATTAATTTTCAGAGTCGCTCAGCTCCCCCCCGAAACAATCGAAAGAACTAAAGATGCGTGTGAATGAGCGACTGAGGGAATGTCTCATTATTTGACTGGTTTGAATGTTTTCTTCCGCGTAAACAACTCAGACCTGCACAGTCTCGGTAAATAAAAACACAAACAGTCATCAGATGGGTGTTAACAGACTGTAATTACTGGTGTAAAAACCGCAGCATTTCAGTCTTTCCGCTCTCTGGAGTTTCCCATGTTTTTCAAATTCCAACCTTTCACATCGACTGTGAGAAACAGAGCTGTCATCCTGAAAAAACAAAAAAAACAGTCGTCCGTTGCCTCAGTGTTGAGTCGGGTCTGCTAAAATAGTATCACCTATCCTGTGAGATCCTCCAGGCCAGAGGGTGTGTGTGTGTGTGTGTGTGTGTGTGTGTGTGTGTGTGTGTGTGTGTGTGTGTGTGTGTGTGCACGTGTGCGTGTGTCAAAACTGTTTCATGCGCCAGAAACAGGAGATGGTTCTTCTACCCCGTGGGGGCAGTCTGCATTTCACAGGAATGTGAAATCATCTGCGTCTCAAACAAGCAAACCACCAGCTAAGGTACTGATGGTTGTTTTGGCCACAGGGGACAGGAGTGTACCAAATATGTGACCTACAGGGGGGAAACAGGCCGGTTAGGAGATAAATGAGGTGTAAAAATTGGATATTCCTTTCAGGAGATTGACATGTTATTCAGGTCCAGACATTTGAATTATAACTTGGACCAATACATAAGCACAGTTTTACAGCAAGAAGACTTGGCTGGGGAGGAAGGTTAAAGTTTGATATTGGCAAATATCTAATATGCTCTGATGCAAAGTTAAGGCTCTGTGCAAAGGTCCAAAATCCACCGACCAGCTCACACATTCATTAGTTGTATTTCGTTGGCATCAGAACTGATGTTTAAAAATGATTAATTGTCGTTTTACAGGGGACAAGGTGCCCTATGCTATTTCTTGTTTAGTTTTTGTACAAGTTAAACAAATAAGACATAAGATGTTTTAGATTTTGGACAGGGCCAGGCTAAGTGTTTCGCCCTGTTTCCAGTATCTATGCTAAGCTAAGCTGCTTCACATGAGAGTGGAATCAAAGTTCTAATCTATTGTCACTTTCAGCGAGAAAGCAAAAAGTGTCCTGAGATGGACGGAGATTTCCTTTTACACATCAGCTCAGATTTAGTGGTTAAACTGAACATTTGTTTGATGGAGTTAACACTAAGACCAAACTCTTCTGGGTTTTCTGTGAGCTTCATTCCTGTGAGAATGTATTTTGAGGCTTCTTTCAAAAAGCCCTAACCAACACACACACACACACACACACACACACACACACACACACACACACACACACACACTCACCAATCTTCCTCTCCTTCCTGTGTCTCTCATCTGGTCTCACTTTTGGTTTTTGAGGTCTATGTTTTTCGGGGGCTACAAGGAAGCTGCTGGTCTGAAAGACGGCAGGAAGGGCCTTCTGCAGACTTCCCCAAAATACACTGAAAATTAATTTGGATTCTGTTTTGACCAAGCAATCACTCATTTACTGCAGCGAGTGTTACAGATACACATGGAGGAAAACCCAAAGTTCTCCCAGTGTCTCTCACTGTGTCTTTAGTTTTGGCCCGACAGTGTGTTCTCCACACACGCCAGCAGGGAGAGGCTGCAGGGATCAAGAGAAACAATTACTGCAGAGTGACTGACAGGTGAGATCAGAGCGTGTTTGCTTTACTGGCACAAAAGTAAAAGCATAAAGTGTAAAGGTGGGGAATTAAAGTTTGTGTGGGCCAAATATTAATGCGGAAGAAATATTAATCATGTTGTGAGGATTATTTTTGATATAGTAAATCCCCCGATAAGTGATAACTCTTGAAGGATTGTTGGCTCTAATGATACATACTTTGAGGGGAATAGGTGTGTGTGTGTGTGTGTGTGTTACACAATAGGTGCTGAGGGCCATAAAGCTGTATAGATGCATGGAATTCCCCTCATTCACTCGTGAGTGGTATCCACACAAACAAACACGCTAAACACTTCATTTAGATCCAGTTATATTAGTATTTGAGGTGAAATTCAGTATAACAGATGACAGAGGACATTTTGAGAAACACGCTTATTTGCTTTGTGTTGGAGCTTAGCAATAAGACTGTAAACAGGGCCGAACAGCTAGCCTGGCTCTCTCAAAAGGTAACACAACCCACCTACCAGCACCTCTGAGGCTCATTAATCACAGTTTGAAGTTATAGCTCATTTGATCTGTACAAACACAAAGTGTCAGCGGGACCAATTTAGATTTGTGGTTGGGGACAAGAGAACGTTCAAGATCCACCTGGCAACTTTGTTTTGTTTGTTTCAAAAGAGCGTGTGTTCAGTGAGTGGGATAAAGCAGCGACACATTCTTTCAACAGATTTCGGCAGAAACGTAAATAGTTGTGTAGCTTTGTGTATTACATTTCCCATGTAGCCTTACAACATAAGTTCAATGTAAAGTGTCACATTAAATTACTTTTCTATCATGTTGAGTGAATGTGAATAAATCAAATAACTTGAAAGTAACTTGATTAAATTAAGTACACAAAAGTTGTAAAATGAATGAATAAGTGTTACTTTTATTTATTCACATTCAAATGTGACCATTAACATTGAATTTACAGTAACTGATAAGGTTGCATGAAACTGTGAATGTAATTTAAAACCATCACAAACACTCAAGATTACTAAAGAAGACATTCAAAATGTTTGCCAAATCAAGTCAAAAATACCTCCATGACGGCTTCAGGATACTACATACGATGTAGATTATAGGTTCCTGATTGGGTTATAATCACTGAGGAGAATAAAGAGCTCAGGCACCTCTGAACAACTTCTGCACAGAAGTTAGCAATCAACATAACCAAAGGAGCAATTTTGACTATTAAGACCACCCATCTGGGGCCTGTGGGGGGTTTCAGGGTTCACAAAATGTATGTAGAGACCATATTTATACATGTGTTGCAAACAAAGAGACGTGTATGATCATATACGGAAAGGAACATGCACAACTGGTTGTTGTCCTCATTCTTATTCTCTCCTTGGCAGATCCACATAACTTGATGTGGATCTCACATGAAGCTGGGATTACTGAACAAGATGACAGAGGATGAGCAGCCACAAATTGCAGGGAGCCGGGATTAGCTGGGTGCAGTTTGGACGAGAGGGAGGGAGACAGCCTGTGGCACAGTACCCGGGGAAAGACTGAGGCAATTACTTTCTTCCCCTCTGTAGGGTTCAGCCTCTGTCTGCATTTTAGCGTGTTTGCATTAGAGTGCCGTGAACCTCTCCAGGCGTTGGGCGAAGGCCTCTGACATCTCCGGCCACGCGCTGACACAAATAGGGCATTTTCCACAGTCCACCGCTGCCCCGGCTATCTCTGAACCGAGCCTCCATTTAAATCACTCAGCTGAAATCCAAAACCGCTCCTGAGATTTCCATACTCTCTGAAGACGGCGTGTTTGATGAATGCTTCCTGGCCTCTGGCACACTTTTGTCTGGGAATCCATTTGATCATTCTCACCAGCCCCTGACTCTGAAACTCATGCAGCAAACGCAAACTAGGAATGAATTATTTTTTTTTGACACGACAGACACAGCTTGTCCACAGTTTCTTTCTGGATTATGGTGGCTCCCTTTGAGGCCTTTCAAACCCCCTGTAAGTCCGCGATGGAGGCAGATAAAGAAGTTGACATGTGGGCATAGAATCAGCCAGTGGTTAAAACCTCCTCTGTTATCCCTCACTCAGCACAGCCTCCCTGAAAATAAGGACCTCTCTCCCTGATCCCTGCGAACAAAGCCAGTGCCACACACCTCAAGTATTCTTTTGAAGTTTCAGACCAACCTGCGCTGCTGTCTTGGGGTCCTGTCTCCCTGAAACAGATCAGAACACAGATAGCGAGCGATGTTTGAAAATACATACGTGTTCAGAACCCCTCTGTGTTATTGAAGCTGGGGGAGCTCTAAACAGGAATGTGCTCATGTGTTAAAGATGACAATAAAGCAGCCGAGGCCATTGAAACTTCGCTTATTGTTTATTTTCTCACTGGAGCCCTCATACTTGGGATTTTACGAGGCGCTTTTTTGGCCTCACCGGGCAACTTTGCATCTCTCACATGTTTTCACCGTTGACTTTTTGACGGAAATTACAGAAATGTGAGGTTTCCCATTGTTTTTTCCTCATTGTAATTGTGTTTTTATTACTCCTCATTCCACATTTACAGTGTTTATAACCAATACGGCCCATAAAGATATGCGTTTCATACACCCGCACCACATAAAATCTGTTTATACACTCTGTAAAATACACATCATTTTATGTTGTGGTTCACTGCCGGGCCTGCCAGAGAGGAAGGGCGAAAACAGAATCCTCCTTTTGGTTTTCACGGCCTCCGTCTCTTTCAAACACATGTTGTCCGGACAGAATTAGAACGATGCCCAACTGGACCTGGACCGGCTGAGGTTTCCAGAACTTTCTTTTGATCCAGAGCGGAAATCACATTCCTGTGTCATGTATAAAAACTTTGTTTGGCCTTTCATTCATTACTCAGAGGGAGACAGATGTTTGGCCTGTGTACGTACTTGTGTCTGAAACATGTGGAGGGCAGCACCACTATGTGTGGACGGAGACACGTACATAGACGGCAGATATTACTCCTTGATGAAAGGCGTTTTCTCTCTTTCTGCTACAGTCCCGCTTTCAGGAGCTTTTTATTCCTGCCACAGAGCGATCACAGCTTCTGTGGCGTGTGAAGCAGAGCCGCTGGATGACAGATGTTTTTGGGGAATGTTGCCTCAAACGAACGAGGGTGAACTGCCATGGCATGTGAACGCAGAACGAGACACCACCACTTAAAAACAGAAGCAGGTGCAGTGCCCGTAAACATCCACATCCAAGCGACGAGCTCACATAGGTTACGATTAAAACAAGATGTCCCCTGAATGAGTCAGCCTGGCACGCATATGTGCAGTCGGACCTCGGGGCTCGGCCTTCGGGAGCGGGGCAGCTTTGGACCCATCCTGGTTTAATGTAGTTAAGGAACATGTCTGCATGATGAGCCCCAGAGGTCAGTGGAAGAGAAGTGGGGTCTGTCTCACGATCCTATCAAAGGATTACCACTTCCTCCTTCCTGTTTACTTCCACTTGGCCATACAGCTGCGCCCAGAATCCGACCTGAAGGAGTGTTCGTGCAAATAGGCAACGTCAATTACAGCCCTGGGTTCAGAGCCATTTCCTCTTCATCGCTCATTCTCACATTTAGTTTATCTAGTTTTTTTTTGGTGGATTTGTAACTTCCTCCAGACCCCCCCCCCCCCCCCCCCCCCCCACCGAGGACACTTCAGTCTGTCTGTGTGCCAGCTGTGTGGCAATACAACAAACAATGCACAACAACGTCTGATCAGGCACTAATGAAGAACTTGAGGTAAGGCAACATAAGGATTACAGACAGTCCATGCACTGAACTTTGCTTTATTCACGTAAGATGATCGCACTACTCGCCTTGTACTTTCTACTAGACTTTATTTCTGACCGTGGTGGCAGCTGATCATAGACTATGACTAAAATTAGACTGCTAATTATCTATCTATGTGTCTGTCTGTCTGTCTGTCTGTCTATCTATCTATCGGCTGCTCCCGCTGAGATGAAGGGAGAAAAAGAACAGTGTCTATCACAGGAAATGAATGCTGTCTATGCTTTAAAAAAAATATTTTAATACCACAGAGCACTGCCGTCTATGAATGTTTGCACTTCCTCTCTTAATCCCCGGGCTGCCACTGAAGCTTTCATCTCCTTCTGTGATCTCTCTCGCTCTTTGAAATGAGCATCTCCACACCTGCTCATCCCAGACACTTAGACAGCATCGGAGCTGTTGAACGTTCTCTCTCTCTCTCTAACCCTAACCCTAACCCGGCCAAGAAATGGTTTTCTGAGTTACCTGAAAAACTTTGCAGAGTAGAGAAACATAGAAGCTCCATACATCTCCTGACATGGACTGAAATAAGTCAGTTGTTCTGGTGCAGATGAGTTTGTGAACAGGCCCGTGGCTTTTGGTGGGGAGGGGGGTGGGGAGGAGCGGGGGGGGGGGGGGGGGGGGGGGGGGCAGCAAGTGGACACATTTTCCTCACTTAAAACTTTTGCCCAGCTCTGTACATCTCTATTATTTCCCCATATGTACGTCCAAAGTGATGCATTACAGCACAAGAGGATAGTTTTTAGGACAAATAGCACCATCAGCTGAAAGAAATATGCAACTGCACATTTGAGGAACGCTTTGAGGTCTGTCATGTACATTTCACATGTGGTAGATTCATTTGAGCTGAGGCCTGCAAACAATGTGCAAAACTAAGAGAAGCGAGCTCCGTATTCTCGTAACCATTAAACATCTTAAAGTCTTTGCCAGAGATGGAGGTTAAGCATTAAATCACACAGTACAAATTAATGTGGCTGAGTCTACATGACCCAGTTTCAGTTTTTTAATGGTTTATAAAAAGTAACTCAGACCGGTCTGTTCTTCCTGCTCAGTGAGGCCAGGGTCCATCAGTGCCCTGGAGACCGACATGTTTTTACCACAGAGTACGTCATCAACTGCCTGTACCTGCAGCAACAGAGCTTCTCTTCTAGTGCTCACCTTTCGATCCATCAACCTTTTCTGTGAAGGGAAAAGAGGTTCAAACAGTGGGTTAAATAGAGGACGATAATGAGGGTGGTGAGCTTCATTCGAACTAGCCACACAGAAACAACATAGACGCACTCACCCATAGGGATCAACCACAGTGAGCTGCTGAATATTCAGAAGCGTGACAGACCCTCTCTCGGGCCGTCATACAAAAACTCATGGCCCAATCCATTGCCACACTTTCCACAACAAACCTGGGACCGAGAGATCCAGAAGATTCAAGTCAAAACACAATTCCTTTAAATCACAGTTAATAACAGTCAACTGTTGAAGTAAATTCCACTTAGTCTTCATTCAACAAATATTAAGTACTGCTACTTCTGCATTATCTACCTTTAGGGGTCCCCATGCTTCAGGCTCGTTGGAGACACTGTCCCCGTGGATTGTTTCTGAGAAAGCTGGCCAAGAAGACAACTGCTCAAACTTTGACCTACTGAAAAATAACTTGTTCCCACATTCAGAAGAACACACGTATAAATACCTGAGAAACCAAAAAATATTTATTTTTGTTGTTGTTGTTGTGATACAGCGGAGGTATCCATTCCCCTTGACCTTAAACCTTGCTCTTGCTTTTTGTGACTCACCAGGCTGGAAGTGATTTTTCCCTTCCTCTTCCCCAGAAAAAAAACAATATGACATTTCATCCAAGTCTCAGCCCCTTAAAACCAAGACTAGTTTCCCCTCAGCTAGTTCAGCAACATGAACTTTCACAAAGAACCACGTGGCCTAAAGGCCACTATATGCTACTCCATTTTGACTGAGACGTACACATGGAAACGCCTTCGCCAACGTGGAACGCCCTGTCCGATCACCTCGGAGAGCTCAACGTACACCTGGGGAGTTTCAACTCCAGGAAATACTAATATATGTTACGTGCAAATTATGTTTCCGAACACGCCCTTCTTTAAAGATAGCAGCCAAACGCTGCACTTCTCTACAAACAAGAAGAGCCTGGATAATATCTGTTTGTTATTTAAGATTTAAATGCCTCTGTGATTCATCATTTCCGTCTCAATCTCTTGATTCGTTAGTTGTTGCTCTTATTTGTTGGAACGACGGATCAATCAATCTAAAAAGCTTTTGTCAGGTAGAGAACGAGGAGATTTAGCTACCGGGCAGATGACAGTTTTTCTTGAGGGGCTTTAGGGCAAACTGCCATATCCAATTTTTCCTTCTACATTAATACTGCATCATTTTTGAAGATCTCACATGTTTCTATATTTCTTGACATTCATTTACTGAGTGACTTATTAAATAGCTGGATAATAAACCGGTGAATACAACACCTCCACTGTGCTGTAAGTGCAAGGTCATTCTGGGACAGTGTTTCTGCATCTCAATGATTCACTGCCGACCACCGGGGGCAGAGTACACCTCTATCATAGATAATCATTATTTAGCTGCACCTCTAATTTTCTGTGAACTTTCAGGATAAAAGAAAAACTTTTTAGCAGATTTGATGATTAACCTCTCTCTCTCTCTCTCTCTCTACGATTTTCAGTAGTTGGGCTCCACAGAGGTCCTGTGAGGGATCAGTGGGGATTTTAAGGCGGGGGAATGTGACACCATGATTTGTAGAATTTAGATCTCAAAGGTAAACAGTTAAATAACAAATACTCATGTAGACTTAGGGTGTTCACCTACATTTGTTTTTCCTAACTAACTCTGCTATTTATACATAAAATCACGAGGAGCAGTTTAACTGGTGTCAAATAAAAGCAGGCATAATAAAAATCCACATGTAGATGTTGTACGTCTTCAAATTCTCCGTTTATTACGTTTATAAAGTACAAAGTCATTCCAAATAGTTCCAAGAGATTTAACTAGAGTTAAACAAGCCTGAAAGGATAACATTGATTTGACTTTTGTTAAAAACAATTCCATTAATCTGCTTCCTTTCTTTCCAATCAGGTGTTGACATCATCAGGCGGGCGCTGCGTATCCCCGCCATGACCATCGCTAAGAACGCCGGCGTGGAGGGTTCACTGGTGGTGGAGAAGATCCTCCAGTCATCATATGAGATCGGCTACGACGCCATGTTGGGAGAGTACTTCAACATGATGGAGAAGGGCATCATCGACACCACCCCTACCATTTAAAGAATCTGCTGAACCAAGAGCAGAATCTGGAGATTCTGACGGGTTTTTTTGACAGGAGGCTTTTTACACAGGTCGCGACTCTTTTCTCGACCTCTGGTTCCTTCTGCCGAAAGGAGAGAAGCAGCAACTCTGGACAGCCCCACATCGTACACAGGTCCTTGAACATGACCTTGTGGAGTTTATCCATGATTTTTGGGATCATGTCAAAGTCAATATCTTGGACTTCGGCCCATGTTTTTTCAAACAGGTTTCGAGAGACGTCTTTTGGTTCACCAGGGAGAAAGGTCACCTTGGACTTTAAATACACTCGAGTGACGAGCTGGTCGATGAGGAGACTGAGATACTTTTTTTTGCGGGACTCTTCTCGTTCATTCGCAGTGTCGATCTCTGAGACCCGAGACACTACGATTGATTCAATCCCCATTAAAGCGGAGGTCACCCTCTTGGTGTAGTCACCGGCCTCTTTTGAGAACCACCAGTTCATCAGGGGCAGCGAATTTTTCACTCTCTCCTTTGTGTCCGCGTACATCTTTCTGTGGGACTTAGGAACAGACACTTTCGTCACATCAACTGGATTCGCCTCGAAAGTGTCACATGTGATGTACCTATAGAGGACATTGGAGAGGACGGGGGCGTTTTCAGGTGAAACTCTGTTCTTGGTCTCTGTCAGAAGCAGAGACCCCACACCGTTCATCAGAGACTTGACTGACTCCCTGCTCTGGACTTGGGTCCCCTTACAGAACTTCTTCCGGACTTCTGTCCCCATCTTGAGCATCCATGCTGTGCCAAAAAGCTTTGCAAAAAGCTTCCTGATCTTCTGCCCCACTCCTTTCCAAAACCCTTTGGGGCTCTTTGAGAAGTTGGAGCCTCTACACGAATCAGATGATTCACTGATTTTCGGACAGATTTCATCTGCAGTAGATTTAAGCTCCAGAGACGATTCAGTTATCAGCCCACTAAGGTCCGATTCGGCCATTTCATCCACAAGGAGTTCGATAATGCCTCTAAACTCCTTCATAAGGATTTCCTGGACAGCCTCACTTTTTCCACTGTCCCTGCTGCGGACGGTTGATCCTGAGGATGATGCTCTGTCAGAGTAACGACTGTGTGATGTGGAGTCAGAGTCTGAAGAGGTTGAGGTTGTTCTACCCTGAGAAAGCTTATTTAAAAGATCCAATTTCTTTTGACTACGTAGTCTTGGCTTGGACAAGCTCTTGATGTCCAAAACAGAGTCCCTAAATACTCTGCAAAGACAACTGACCATTTTCTCCACTTTGTTGGCTGTGGTCTGGTGACACCATGGTGGTCCACTGGACTGTATGCTGGTGGAATGGGAATGCAGGCTGGCGTTGATGCTCTCTGTCACCTCCTCTGCAAACAACTCTGTGAATTCATCCAAAGTCTCACAGTTGGTTGAGCTGCCCAGTGCAAAAGAGAGGGCGTCTACCAGAGTGGACTTGACCTTTTCTACGGTCACGGACATGCCTTCATTTCCAAGAGTCGCTAACAGTTTGGAGGAAGCAGTCGATGTCATGTTTATGACAAGTTCTGCCAACAGAAACCTTGTGACACTGTTCGGTGCACTTAATTTTAACAGCCTCCAGTCCTCCGCTATTAGGTTGTTAAAGACATTGTCAATGTGCGGGCGAATAGTTTCAAATGTTATATCGGGTAGCTCTAATTCACGAGATGGACCCATTGTGAAGCTGAATCAGAAACCCTTAACTAAAATCTGTCTTTTTACTTATCTATTGCAAGTCCTGCAAGCTCTTCTTAATAAATCCTGTTAGTAGTTCGGTTGATAGTCAGGTGAAAACCAACATCTGATTATGCCACATCTCATCATAGACATGTAAACGGTCAAAGCAAACTTTAAAGGAAGCTATGAAAGATCAGATCCTATATATAGTGACACACAGATAAGCCCCGCCCCTATGACAGACATCTTGACAACCTTGTTGGTTCAACTAATTATTTTGCTTTCCTCACATAGGGTAATAAGGGATAAGTAATGCACCCTGACATTGGATGCCACCTGCCAATGAACCGAACAAAGAAGCAGCAACAACAGATTTTTTGTATATAACAATAACGAATTAAGATTAATTCAATGAACTTGAAGAGCTGTTTTGTATGTGAGGTGTATGAGTGTTTAGCTGCTTTCAGACATGCACTAGAATCCAGACATTTTCCTGAAATCTCTCCAAGGGGCTGTGTTTGAGAAAGCAAATGAACTTGTCTGTTGCTCCAGTCATTTTCTGGAACTTTTCCTCACAGACCCCAAGTAAGTCCTTGAGAAAATACAGCTGGAAAAGATAGCGGGGTGAGCGGATTGATGACGTCTGTTACACGTGACAGACGTAAAATTGGAAGAACATAAATATCCCAGGATAACAATGAGGAACCATACATGCAGAAATAAAGAAATGAGCCGATGATCATCAAGATTCACTTCATCAGTGAAAAGCCTTGAGATTTATTGTGACAACACAAGGTGACCACTGGGGGCGTTGTTGAGATATATACCGGCTCTGATACACAAAACCCATTAAATTACAAGTTTTAAGTACATTTACTTCTGGTCTATGTAATGCAACTTAAAAATCCCACTTACCTAACTTCAAGATAGACATATTCAACACAAATCAGAAACTAGTTACTTTAAAAATGTAGCTGGTGTGAGGTAGACATTGATTATTAAACGAGTGATATCCAGGATGGTTGCCTCCAACTTTTAAATACATTTACAGTTATTAATTATGTAGTTTTACTTTTCTGAGTACTAATCCACAATAATAATTATAATATGGCTGCTTCCACTCATGTGAAGCGTCTTGATTCTTGTTTGAATCGTTAAAAAAAGTATTCAGATATAACCAAACGTTAACTTCTATGTTTAATTTCTCACTTAAACAATTCAAATCATCCCCTAATCAAATAACTAAAATAAAAATGCACAAGTTTAACTTTGACTTAAAATGTGATGGAAAAAACTCTGTTGCCATTTCCGACATCTTATCTGTGCGAAGCAGGGTTTTCTGCTGTGACCGCAACCAAAACGAAATTACGGAGTAGACTGGACATCAGCAACACACTTCGGGTGTCATTGTCACCCTTAGCCCTAGATGGAACCGCTTTGTTGCAGAGAAACAGGCTCAGGGCTTCCACTGATTCAGCGTTGTGGTTAGTTATATGTTTCATGCACTTTATATTTGCTTTTTATTTGTGATTTATTCATTGCTACTCACTGTTGTGTTGTTGGTGCCATGTTACGAGGACGCTGCGAATAAAGTTGCATTAGTTACACATCAGTATCACATTTATTATTATTAAATTTTTTTAAATACCCCAGTTTTTATGCTAGTCGTATATCATTTTATTTTGTCGTATTTATCCGCCCTCTAGTGACATTGGTGGAATTTTATTAAATTAACGAATTAATTTCCAATTACTAAATAGCAAAAAAATCTCTCCAAAGCGCACAGAGGCGCAGCGTGTACGTAATGGAGCTTTGGTATCCGTCCCTCTCCGTCTTGCTGGTAACTTACCATCCAATAATTCATTTGAGGCCGCGTATTAACAATTCGTTAATTTCGTTAAATAAAAAAATCTGCTTCCGCTGTCACCAGAGGCCGTACCAGAGGGCTTCCGTAGTGAGGGTCCGTAGCCACACCTTAAAGGCCGGTCCGTGAAAATATTGTCTAACATCCAACCGGTCCATAGCGCAAAAAAGGTTGAGGACCGCTGCTTTACACAAGGTGGTGTGAGGAGAACTAGTTGCATAAAAATGTTTTGATGATGAATTCTGGTGAGATAATCTCCCCACCGCTTCAATTTTAATCATGATCCGGTCATTCTGGATATTGTGCAAATATAATCGAGCATTAAAATCAAGAAGTTTGTCAAACAGTAAAGGCAGCAATAACACAGAGTAGAAAAACTCAGTTTCAAGATAAATTCCCCATTAAGCACAAAGTATCCACATTATGAGTAACTACTAATCATTATCTATATTATTTATTGTATTATACTTATTGCTGTATTCATCTGCATATTATATAAATGCCGCTCAATGGTATTTATTGTGTATTGACACAATATGAATGTGGTAAGTAACTGATAGTCATGAAGTAACCAAGCACAGTTATGCAAGTAGAACTTTAATCGGGGTTGTGCTTTATAATAATCACCTCTAGAGTACTTTTCAAAATCCACATTAATTGCTTCTCAATGGCAGCAAATAAAAACTAAATTGTCAGTTTTGTGTAACAATCTACTCCATCACCTGTTAGCAGCTAACGAAGATTCAATGAATCTGACTGGGATAGTGACTTAACAATTTATTTTTATGGGACTATGTTGGCAAAACTGGTTTCTCTGTATTACCGTCCACATTTAAGAGTAGGAACTAGTACTTGTGGGTATTGTAGTTTTATCGATGACTCCAAACTATTATCAAAACAGCTGTCAATCAATCGACTTATTGATTAATCGGCTGATTGATTCAGCTCGAGATCTGAGCTTTTTTCATCGGCAAGTAAAGAAGATGACATGAGTGTAAGTCTTAATCTTCAATGACGCAGCATGTTTAAGGCAGAATAAGAGATTTAAAACAATACAGACTCTCGACTTTCTGTCTGACTGTTCCTGAACACTTCATTCATTGCTCCATGTGGTTGCTACAGTGACTGAAGATTTTAATTATCTGCGCATGTTCTGTGGATGGTTCCGCAGACCCACTTGTCACGAGGTTGTCGGTTCGATCCCCGGCGACACCCCCCAAACCTTCCCTCCTCCTTCTTTCTGTCCACCGTGTTTTCACATCTTATTAAACACGATGTTAAACGAGTCTTTCAACGGTTTGACCTTGTCAGTTGATGTAAACGGCAGCTAACGTTAGCAGCTAACGCTAGCAGCTAACGCTAATAACACCACAGGATGGAGGCGTGTCTTTTATTCCCTCGCTCTCTAGTTCCATGGAATCTTTAGCGTGTCTAACTATATTTGTCTGGACGTGTTTGTGGGTCGAGGTTCCTCGTGGATATGTAGAATATGTAGAATCTCAAAGGTAAACAGTTAAAAAACAAATACTCATGTAGACTTAGGGTGTTAGCATGCATTTGTTTTCCTAACTAACTCTGCTATTTATACATAAAATCACGAGGAGCAGTTTAACTGGTGTCAAACAAAAGCAGGCATAATAAAAATCCACATGTAGATGTTGTACGTTTTCAAATCCTCAGTTTATTACATTTATAAAGTACAAAGTCATTCCAAATAGTTACAAGAGATTTAACTAGAGTTAAACAGGCCTGAAAGGATAACATTGATTTGACTTTTGTGAAAAACAATTCTATTAATCTGCTTCCTTTCCTTCCAATCAGGTGTTGACATCATCAGGCGGGCGCTGCGTATCCCCGCCATGACCATCGCTAAGAACGCCGGCGTGGAGGGTTCACTGGTGGTGGAGAAGGTCCTCCAGTCTTCAGATGAGATCGGCTACGACGCCATGTTGGGAGAGTTCTTCAACATGATGGAGAAGGGCATCATCGACCCCACCCCTACCATTTAAAGAATCTGCTGAACCAAGAGCAGAATCTGGAGCTTCTGACGGGTTTTTGGGACAGGAGGCTTTTTACACAGGTCGCGACTCTTTTCTCGACCTCTGGTTCCTTCTGCCGAAAGGAGAGAAGCAGCAGCTCTGGACAGCCCCACATCGTACACAGGTCCTTGAACATGACCTTGTGGAGTTTATCCATGATTTGTGGGGACATGTCAAAGTCAACATCTTGGACTTCGGCCCATGTTTTTTCAAACAGGTTTTGAGAGATGTCTTTTGGTTCGCCAGGGAGAAAGGTCACCTTGGACTTTAAATACACTCGAGTGACGAGCTGGTCGATGAGGAGACTGAGATACATCTTTTTGCGGGACTCTTCTCGTTCCTTCGCAGTGTCGATCTCTGAGACCCGAGACACTACGATTGATTCAATCCCCATTAAAGCGGAGGTCACCCTCTTGGTGTAGTCACCGGCCTCTTTTGAGAACCACCAGTTCATCAGGGGCAGGGAATTTTTCACTCTCTCCCTTATGTCCGCGTACATCTTTCTGTGGGACTTAGGAACAGACACTTTCGTCACATCAACTGGATTCGCCTCAAAAGTGTCACATGTGATGTACCTATAGAGGACATTGGAGAGGACGGGGGCGTTTTCAGGTGAAACTCTGTTCTTGGTCTCTGTCAGAAGCAGAGACCCCACACCGTCCATCAGAGACTTGACTGACTCCCTGCTCTGGACTTGGGTCCCCTTACAGAACTTCTTCCGGACTTCTGTCCCCATCTTGAGCATCCATGCTGTGCCAAAAAGCTTTGCAAAAAGCTTCCTGATCTTCTGCCCCACTCCTTTCCAAAACCCTTTGGGGCTCTTTGTGAATTTGGAGCCTCTACACGGATCAGATGCTTCACTGATTTTCTGACAGATTTCATCTGCAGTAGATTTAAGCTCCAGAGACGATTCAGTTATCAGCCCACTCAGGTCCGATTCGGCCATTTCATCCACAAGGAGTTCGATAATGCCTCTAAACTCCTTCATAAGGATTTCCTGGACAGCCTCACTTTTTCCACTGTCCCTGCTGCGGACTGTTGATCCTGAGGATGATGCTCTGTCAGAGTAACGACTGTGTGATGTGGAGTCAGAGTCTGAAGAGGTTGAGGTTGTTCTACCCTGAGAAAGCTTATTTAAAAGATCCAATGTCTTTTGACTACGTAGTCTTGGCTTGGACAAGCTCTTGATGTCCAAAACAGAGTCCCTAAATACTCTGCAAAGACAACTCACCATTTTCTCCACTTTGTTGGCTGTGGTCTGGTGACACCATGGTGGTCCACTGGACTGTATGCTGGTGGAATGGGAATGCAGGCTGGCGTTGATGCTCTCTGTCACCTCCTCTGCAAACAACTCTGTGAATTCATCCAAAGTCTCACAGTTGGTTGAGCTGCCCAGTGCAAAAGAGAGGGCGTCTACCAGAGTGGACTTGACCTTTTCTACGGTCACGGACATGCCTTCATTTCCAAGAGTCGCTAACAGTTTGGAGGAAGCAGTCGATGTCATGTTTATGACAAGTTCTGCCAACAGAAACCTTGTGACACTGTTCGGTGTACTTAATTTTAACAGCCTCCAGTCCTCCGCAATTAGGTTGTTAAAGACATTGTCAATGTGCGGGCGAATAGTTTCAAATGTTATATCGGGTAGCTCTAATTCATGAGATGGACCCATTGTGAAGCTGAATAAGAAACTCTTAACTCAAATCTGTCTTTTTACTTATCTATTGCAAGTCTTGCAAGCTCTTCTTAATAAATCCTGTTAGTAGTTCGGTTTATAGTCAGGTGAAAACCAACGTCTGAGTATACCACATCTCATCATAGACATGTACACGGTCAAAGGAAACTTTAAAGGAAGCTATGAAAGATGAGATCCTATATATAGTGACACACAGATAAGCCCCGCCCCCATGAAAGACATCTTGACAACCTTGTTGGTTCAACTAATTATTTTGCTTTCCTCACATAGGGTAATAAGGGATAAGTAACGCACCCTGACATTGGATGCCACCTGCCAATGAACCGAACAAAGAAGCAGCAGCAACGGATTTTTTGCATATAACCATAGAGAATAAAGATTAATTTAATGAACTTGAAGAGCTGTTTTGTATGTGAGGTGTATGAGTGTTTAGCTGCTTTCAGACATGCACTCCAATCCAGACATTTTGCTGAAATCTCTCCAAGGGGCTGTGTTTGAGAAAGCCAATTAACTTGTCTGTTGCTCCAGTCATTTTCTGGAACTTTTCCTCCCAGACCCCAAGTAAGTCCTTGAGAAAATACAGCTGGAAAAGATAGCGGGGTGAGCGTGTTGATGACGTCTGTAAATGTGACAGATGTAAAATTGGAAGAACATAAATATCCCAGGATAACAATGAGGAACACTACATGTGGAAAACGCAAACGAAGTTGTAAACTTGGAAAGACAGACAAGATTCAAGAACATTTTGCAATACAAGCCAACTTCGGTGTCTATGGGCTCATAAAAAAAACGAGTCATATACGTCATGTCCTGTCTCCTGCTGCTCTACCCATAGCCACCTCTCACCTGAATGTTTTCAAAAAATGTCTGATTCATGTTGCGATCACATCTGACCTGGATAATCTCCTGCTGTCTTTTTCGTATATGAAAAGTAAACTCAAGAAACTATTCGGACCCAATTTTTGGGATATCGTTAAAAAATATAATGTCTGACCTAACTGACCCTAACCCTGGGAGAGTTTTATAACTGGACTATGTCAGCAAATTAAAACAAAAAATTCCCACCATTAGCATTTTGCTTTGCCGAATGATCCATACATGTGAGGTGTATGAGTGTTTAGCTGCTTTCAGACATGCACTAGAATCCAGACATTTTGCTGAAATCTCTCCAAGGGGCTGTGTTTGAGAAAGCAAATGAACTTGTCTGTTGCTCCGGTCATTTTCTGGAACTTTTCCTCACAGACCCCAAGTAAGTCCTTGAGAAAATACAGCTGGAAAAGATAGCGGGGTGAGCGTGTTGATGACGTCTGTTACACGTGACAGACGTAAAATTGGAAGAACATAAATATCCCAGGATAACAATGAGGAACCATACATGTAGAAATAAAGAATTGAGCCGATGATCATCAAGATTCACTTCATCAGTGAAAAGCCTTGAGATTTATTGTGACAACACAAGGTGACCACTGGGGGCATTGTTGAGATATATACCGGCTCTGATACACAAAACCCATTAAATTACAAGTTTTAAGTACATTTACTTCTGGTCTATGCAATGCAACTTAAAAATCCCACTTAACTAACTTCAAGATAGACATATTCAACACAAATCAGAAACTAGTTACTTTAAAAATGTAGCTGGTGTGAGGTAGACATTGATTATTAAACGAGTGATATCCAGGATGGTTGCCTCCAACTTTTAAATACATTTACAGTTATTTATTATGTAGTTTTACTTTTCTGAGTACTAATCCACAATAATAATTATAATATGGCTGCTTCCACTCATGTGAAGCGTCTTGATTCTTGTTTGAATCGTTAAAAAAAGTATTCAGATATAACCAATCGTTAACTTTTATGTTTAATTTCTCACTTAAACAATTCAAATCATCCCCTAATCAAACAACTAAAATAAAAATGCAAAAGTTTTACTTTGACTTAAAATGTGATGGAAAAAACTCTGTTGCCATTTCCGACATCATATCTGTGCGAAGCAGGGTTTTCTGCTGTGACCGCAACCAAAACGAAATTACGGAGTAGACTGGACATCAGCAACACACTTCGGGTGTCATTGTCACCCCTTAGCCCTAGATGGAACCGCCTTGTTGCAGAGAAACAGGCTCAGGGCTCCCACTGATTCAGCGTTGTGGTTAGTTATATGTTTCATGCACTTTATATTTGCTTTTTATTTGTGATTTATTCATTGCTACTCACTGTTGTGTTGTTGGTGCCATGTTACGAGGACGCTGCGAATAAAGTTGCATTAGTTACACATCAGTATCACATTTATTTTTTTTATTTTTTTTAAATACCCCAGTTTTTATGCTAGTCGTATATCATTTTATTTTGTCGTATTTATCCGCCCTCTAGTGACATTGGTGGAATTTTATTAAATTAACGAATTAATTTCCAATTACTAAATAGCAAAAAAATCTCTCCAAAGCGCACAGAGGCGCAGCGTGTGCGTAATGGAGCTTTGGTATCCGTCCCTCTCCATCTTGCTGGTAACTTACCACGCAATAATTCATTTGAGGCCGCGTATTAACAATTCGTTAATTTCGTGAAATAAAAAAATCAGCTTCCGATGTCACCAGAGGCCGTACCAGAGGGCTTCCGTAGTGAGGGTCCGTAGCCACACCTTAAAGGCCGGTTCGTGAAAATATTGTCTAACATCCAACCGGTCCATAGCGCAAAAAAGGTTGAGGACCGCTGCTTTACACGAGGTGGTGTGAGGAGAACCAGTTGCATAAACATGTTTTGATGATGAATTCTGGTGAGATAATCTCCCCACCGCTTCAATTTTAAACATGATCCGGTCATTCTGGATATTGTGCAAATATAATCGAGCATTAAAATCAAGACGTTTGTCAAACAGTAAAGGCAGCAATAACACAGAGTAGAAAAACTCAGTTTCAAGATAAATTCCCCATTAAGCACAAAGTATCCACATTATGAGTAACTACTAATCATTATCTATATTATTTATTGGATTATACTTATTGCTGTATTCATCTGCATATTATATAAATGCCGCTCAATGGTATTTATTGTGTATTGACACAATATGAATGTGGTAAGTAACTGATAGTCATGAAGTAACCAAGCACAGTTATGCAAGTAGAACTTTAATAGGAGTTGTGCTTTATAATAATCACCTCTAGAGTACTTTTCAAAATCCACATTAATTGCTTCTCAATGGCAGCAAATAAAAACTAAATTGTCAGTTTTGTGTAACAATCTACTCCATCACCTGTTAGCAGCTAACGAAGATTCAATGAATCTGACTGGGATAGTGACTTAACAATTTATTTTTATGGGACTATGTTGGCAAAACTGGTTTCTCTGTATTACCGTCCACATTTAAGAGTAGGAACTAGTACTTGTGGGTATTGTAGTTTTATCGATGACTCCAAACTATTATCAAAACAGCTGTCAATCGATCGACTTATTGATTAATCGGCTGATTGATTCAGCTCGAGATCTGAGCTTTTTTCATCGGCAAGTAAAGAAGATGACATGAGTGTAATTCTTAGTCTTCAATGACGCAGCATGTTTAAGGCAGAATAAGAGATTTAAAACAATACAGACCCTCGACCTTCTGTCTGACTGTTCCTGAACACTTCATTCATTGCTCCATGTGGTTGCTACAGTGACTGAAGATTTTAATTATCTGCGCATGTTCTGTGGATGGTTCCGCAGACCCACTTGTCACGAGGTTGTCGGTTCGATCCCCGGCGACACCCCCCAAACCTTCCCTCCTCCTTCTTTCTGTCCACCGTGTTTTCACAGTTTATTAAACACGATGATAAACGAGTCTTTCAACGGTTTGACCTTGTCAGTTGATGTAAACGGCAGCTAACGTTAGCAGCTAACGCTAATAACACCACAGGATGGACGCGTGTATTTTATTCCCTCGCTCTCTAGTTCCATGGAATCTTTAGCGTGTCTAACTATATTTGTCTGGACGTGTTTGTGGGTCGAGGTTCTTCGTGGATATGTAGAATATGTAGAATCTCAAAGGTAAACAGTTAAAAAACAAATACTCATGTAGACTTAGGGTGTTAGCATGCGTTTGTTTTCCTAACTAACTCCGCTATTTATACATAAAATCACGAGGAGCAGTTTAACTGGTGTCAAACAAAAGCAGGCATAATAAAAATCCACATGTAGATGTTGTACGTTTTCAAATCCTCAGTTTATTACATTTATAAAGTACAAAGTCATTCCAAATAGTTACGAGAGATTTAACTAGAGTTAAACAAGCCTGAAAGTATAACATTGATTTTACTTTTGTGAAAAACAATTCCATTAATCTTCTTCCTTTCCTTCCAATCAGGTGTTGACATCATCAGGCGGGCGCTGCGTATCCCCGCCATGACCATCGCTAAGAACGCCGGCGTGGAGGGTTCACTGGTGGTGGAGAAGATCCTCCAGTCATCAGATGAGATCGGCTACGACGCCATGTTGGGAGAGTACGTCAACATGCTGGAGAAGGACATCATCGACCCCACCCCTACCATTTAAAGAATCTGCTGAACCAAGAGCAGAATCTGGAGATTCTGACGGGTTTTTGGGACAGGAGGCTTTTTACACAGGTCGCGACTCTTTTCTCGACCTCTGGTTCCTTCTGACGAAAGGAGAGAAGCAGCAGCTCTGGACAGCCCCACATCGTACACAGGTCCTTGAATATGACCTTGTGGAGTTTATCCATGATTTTTGGGGACATGTCAAAGTCAATATCTTGGACTTCGGCCCATGTTTTTTCAAACAGGTTTTGAGAGACGTCTTTTGGTTCGCCAGGGAGAAAGGTCACCTTGGACTTTAAATACACTCGAGTGACGAGCTGGTCGATGAGGAGACTGAGATACATCTTTTTGCGGGACTCTTCTCGTTCCTTCGCAGTGTCGATCTCTGAGACCCGAGACACTACGATTGATTCAATCCCCATTAAAGCGGAGGTCACCCTCTTGGTGTAGTCACCGGCCTCTTTTGAGAACCACCAGTTCATCAGGGGCAGCGAATTTTTCACTCTCTCCTTTGTGTCCGCGTACATCTTTCTGTGGGACTTAGGAACAGACACTTTCGTCACATCAACTGGATTCGCCTCGAAAGTGTCACATGTGATGTACCTATAGAGGACATTGGAGAGGACGGGGGCGTTTTCAGGTGAAACTCTGTTCTTGGTCTCTGTCAGAAGCAGAGACCCCACACTGTCCATCAGAGACTTGACTGACTCCCTGCTCTGGACTTGGGTCCCCTTACAGAACTTCTTCCGGACTTCTGTCCCCATCTTGAGCATCCATGCTGTGCAAAAAAGCTTTGCAAAAAGCTTCCTGATCTTCTGCCCCACTCCTTTCCAAAACCCTTTGGGGCTCTTTGTGAATTTGGAACCTCTACACGAATCAGATGATTCACTGATTTTCTGACAGATTTCATCTGCAGTAGATTTAAGCTCCAGAGACGATTCAGTTATCAGCCCACTCAGGTCCGATTCAGCCATTTCATCCACAAGGAGTTCGATGATGCCTCTAAACTCCTTCATAAGGATTTCCTGGACAGCCTCACTTTTTCCACTGTCCCTGGTGCGGATGGTTGATCCTGAGGATGATGCTCTGTCAGAGTAACGACTGTGTGATGTGGAGTCAGAGTCTGAAGAGGTTGAGCTTGTTCTACCCTGAGAAAGCTTATTTAAAAGATCCAATGTCTTTTGACTACGTAGTCTTGGCTTTGACAAGCTCTTGATGTCCAAAACAGAGTCCCTAAATACTCTGCAAAGACAACTCACCATTTTCTCCACTTTGTTGGCTGTGGTCTGGTGACACCATGGTGGTCCACTGGACTGTATGCTGGTGGAATGGGAATGCAGGCTGGCGTTGATGCTCTCTGTCACCTCCTCTGCAAACAACTCTGTGAATTCATCCAAAGTCTCACAGTTGGTTGAGCTGCCCAGTGCAAAAGAGAGGGCGTCTACCAGAGTGGACTTGACCTTTTCTACGGTCACGGACATGCCTTCATTTCCAAGAGTCGCTAACAGTTTGGAGGAAGCAGTCGATGTCATGTTTATGACAAGTTCTGCCAACAGAAACCTTGTGACACTGTTCGGTGTACTTAATTTTAACAGCCTCCAGTCCTCCGCAATTAGGTTGTTAAAGACATTGTCAATGTGCGGGCGAATAGTTTCAAATGTTATATCGGGTAGCTCTAATTCATGAGATGGACCCATTGTGAAGCTGAATAAGAAACTCTTAACTCAAATCTGTCTTTTTACTTATCTATTGCAAGTCTTGCAAGCTCTTCTTAATAAATCCTGTTAGTAGTTCGGTTTATAGTCAGGTGAAAACCAACGTCTGAGTATACCACATCTCATCATAGACATGTACACGGTCAAAGGAAACTTTAAAGGAAGCTATGAAAGATGAGATCCTATATATAGTGACACACAGATAAGCCCCGCCCCCATGAAAGACATCTTGACAACCTTGTTGGTTCAACTAATTATTTTGCTTTCCTCACATAGGGTAATAAGGGATAAGTAACGCACCCTGACATTGGATGCCACCTGCCAATGAACCGAACAAAGAAGCAGCAGCAACGGATTTTTTGCATATAACCATAGAGAATAAAGATTAATTTAATGAACTTGAAGAGCTGTTTTGTATGTGAGGTGTATGAGTGTTTAGCTGCTTTCAGACATGCACTCCAATCCAGACATTTTGCTGAAATCTCTCCAAGGGGCTGTGTTTGAGAAAGCCAATTAACTTGTCTGTTGCTCCAGTCATTTTCTGGAACTTTTCCTCCCAGACCCCAAGTAAGTCCTTGAGAAAATACAGCTGGAAAAGATAGCGGGGTGAGCGTGTTGATGACGTCTGTAAATGTGACAGACGTAAAATTGGAAGAACATAAATATCCCAGGATAACAATGAGGAACCATACATGTGGAAAACGCAAACGAAGTTGTAAACTTGGAAAGACAGACAAGATTCAAGAACATTTTGCAATACAAGCCAACTTCGGTGTCTATGGGCTCATAAAAAAAACGAGTCATGTCTCCTGCTGCTCTACCCATAGCCACCTCTCACCTGAATGTTTTCAAAAAAATGTCTGATTCATGTTGCGACCACATCTGACCTGGATAATCTCCTGCTGTCTTTTTCGTATCTGAAAAGTAAACTCAAGAAACTGTCCGGACCCAATTTTTGGGATATCGTTAAAAAATATAATGTCTGACCTAACTGACCCTAACCCTGGGAGAGTTTTATAACTGGACTTTGTCAGCAAATTAAAACAAAAAATTCCCACTATTAGCATTTTGCTTTGCAGAATGATCCATACAATAAATGGTTTGTATTTATATAGTGATTTTTTAGTCTTGATGATAACTCAAAGCTCTTTACAGTACAGTTATACTTTCCCCCAGACACAGTCATGCAGTGCAATCTATGAGCAGCACTCTTCATTCTGATGGGCAATCTGGGGTTCAGCATCTTGCCCAAGAACATATCAGCATGCAGATGGGTAAGACTGGGATCGAGCTGCCAACTTTTGGTTAAAGGACGATCGTTTTACTCCCTCAGCCACAGCTGTCCAAAAAGCACTGCATTCATTACTGGCTGAACAGAAGCCTTTTTCTAATGATACCGAACTCATACTTGACAAATATCTGGCGGTGGTGGAAGTAGGCATGAGAGAATATCCTATAGATGCGATGACAGCCGGAGCCGAGTTTAGCCACTGATGACTCTTTAAAGCTCACCCTACAAGGACAATCAGACATAGATGGCAGCTGTTTAAACTATATCAAGTCAGGATCGGGTCAGTTTTCTTAAAGCAAAGTGCCTATTGGATCTCCTGTCAAAGTCCAACCTTCTAAGATTCACTTCAAGACTCTGTGAGCAGCAGATTCAACTGAGTATTATCTGTAGGTTCATCACTACGAGCCAAACGTTTCACATTATTACACTGACATTTAATACTTTATCAATCATAGTGGCTCAGCTGCAGGAGACTGACCTGCTGGGGAAGTATGTGTTGCTATTGAGAAGACAGGCAGCTCTGTCCAGCGTGTGCCTGGTGTAATCAATGGCAGGTCACTATGGATGAAGCAGAACAAAACCCACACACTCACAACTGTGAGTAAGAGCGGTTTCTACTTGTTATTTACACACAGGCAGATACAAATAAAAGCAGAGGGGTTCATACAGGACGGACTCACCTCTTTGGGTGTCTTGTGGGCAGCACATCAAAAGATCCACTGCTCTGTGGCCGTCATCTGGGTGCGGGTGTCTGGGTGGCACTCGCTCTGCAGGAGGAGAGACAGTACAAAAAAAACTAGTACCACAACGATACTAGTCTAGACTTGTCTGCCTCAGGACAAAATCCTTTCAGTCAAAGTGTGTATTTATTCAGTATGATCACTCACCTGCAGATTTACAGCTAGTCCATTGAGCTCCAGACAAAACTGGCTGAAAAACCGGACATAACCAGAAAGAACAAAACACAGGCATGAGAGTAATTCTGTCAGATTTTATTTTGAAACCAGTGGCTTGTCAAAAGTTTGAGATCATTGCAATTATGCAAGACAACTGGACGGATTGTCTCAAAACATTGAAGGATGTGGTATGGATCAGGAAAGAACCCTTTGAATGATTCTATATTATAAGTTATTAAAAGAAAAGATTACACCTGTAGTGGTACAAAATGGAATATGGTGGGGGCATTTTAGGCCTTTATATGTCAAGACAGGTGTGAAAGGGGGCGGGGGGGGGGGAGGCCGCCAACGGTCAGGAGCTGGAGTCGAGCCCGGGCCACTGCAGAGGCATGAAGCCTTTACTTCAAATGTGGGTTAACTAATGCAGGCTGACGAGACCATATTCAAAAATGTACTCAAAGTACTTTTTGCCCCACTTACCTGAGGTGTACTGTCATACTTCCACACCCCCTCACCCTGACCCTCCAGAGGTTCCAGGATTTTGTCGATATTGGAGCAATCTGATCTAATGTTCTGCTGACTGTACTGAAACCAGAGCCAATAAACACATATTAGAAGACATCCTCATTCAGCCACAGCTTTTAATGATGCGACCGTTGCGTTTGTGTTTGTCAACCAGCCCCTGCATGTCCAGGTCATGCGTCAACAGCTCCCTTCTGCTTGTGAAACACCTCATCTTATTCTCTTTGCGTCCACATGATGGCAGTGCTTACATGGCTGAGCAGTAGTGGCCATGTAAAGGCCAAGTGGGCCGTCGCGCTCTTGAAGATTGGTTATTGATAACAGTGCCATTTAATAAATATAATGATCACATAATTAGTACGCCAATTATTAACAAGAAACGGAAAACTTGAATTAGAGCGCTTTCATTTCCTCCAGGAAAAAGAAACCAGATTAACAGCATGAATTTTAGTGTTGTTTTTTATTCAAAGATATTTATTCTTGTTCTTTTTGCATATTACTTAGTTTGAACCTTCACATTTCAGGGGTGACGGCAGTAGCCAGAGACACTGTTAGCATTACCGTCAGAATTATTTCATTTGAATGAAAATGTGATTTATATATCGTGATTTTCTACACCATCAAACTGAAACACATTGTTGACAATTTAATTAATTAAAAACATTGTGAGTCCATTTGTAAAAGGTTAATCTCGTCTTAGATTTCAGTTTCCCAGTGAGATATAGCTATACAATCAATGTACATCAGCATTCAGTTCAAACTGTTAAAAGTGACTGCGACATAAGGAAGTGTTCCGGTTTACTGAGTGTATGTTGATTGCATAATACAAAAAAGCTGCTGAGACCCGTCTTCTGTTCTAGCTGTCCAGTGAGGCCATCCATCCATCAGAGGCCTGGAGCTCCCAGACCGGGCTTTCTTCCAGGACTCCTCATCCGCTGGCCACACCTTCAGCCGCACAAAGACACTGCTACAAGTCCAGCAACGCTATCTCCACCCACCAGCTCACCTTACTGTCCATCAACCTTATCTGGGGAGAGCAAAGAGAGGCAGGGACATGTGGGGTTGTGAAAGAGAAGTTTTCCGGCAAGTGCATCTAAATCTTTACCATCTGTCGAGTCGGGAAAGACGGTAACTGTCTATGACAACTTTGGGGAATAAATGAATAATCAGGTCGACTTTAACTGCGTCATTTCATTTATGACACATACAAAATAAGCGTCGAGTTTGACATAGTTTTATAATAAAGTATATAAAAATCAGTTCACCAGCCTGAATTCTCCATTAACAATTATTTTACATGGTATATCGTGGAAAAAACTAAAAACTCGATATCAAAACACATTTAAAGAGTAAAAATGCCTGTATAGGAGGCTGCATTACTACACTCAAGTTATTTCTGCTCAATGGAAACGTACACAACTTATGATCTGACTGTTGTACCTTTAGGGACGAACTTCAGTGAGCTGCTGAATATTCAGAAGCGAGACGACCCTTTGGATGGCCCGTCATTCACAAACTCATGGCCCAGTCCATTTCCACACTTCCCACATAGCACCTGGAACAACACGTCACACACACGTGAATCAGGAGTTTTCGTCACGCTAGAGTTTTACCCTCCACATCCTCGGAGGGATTCAGGTTATCTGAGGGTACCTTGTACGCTCCAGGTCTCTCCTTGTGTTTGGACACACTGTCTTCCTGGACGGTCTCTGTGAAGGCCGGCCAGGGGGACGAGTGCTCATACTTGGAGCGGCTGGAGAACAGCTGGTGATCACACTGGGAGCAAACATAAACACCTGAGAAGTAAAGGATGGGAAGTTATTATGAGAGTAAATATAGGAAAAGCTATCAGACTTCAAATTACTTTTACACAGGGGGCTATATAAGGATAAATACATTGAGGTAACCTGTGATAATATGAGGTTGCTGTCACTTTGGAATATCTTTTAAATGAGCTTAGTATATTAATGCATCACAGCTAATATTCCCTTCTACTAATAGTAGCTTCTTATGTTAATTTTAACGTTTGCCAAGTGTCTTCTAGAACTGTGAAAAGCGCTCTATAAATACAATTTATTATTATTACTATGAACATTACATTTGTGTTTATTTAAAAAGGTGAGTTTCTTTAAAAGTTGGTGCAACTTCTCGTTACTTAAGTTAACTAACATCCTGTTTTATAACACAGCTGTTGTGTAACAGCAACATGCGTAACCAAGGTCTAGGAGCTAACAAAGTTTCCTCGCTGTTTCCCTGCCTGTAACTTCATTTTCTGTCACCGTGTAAAAAGTGCCACAGCTCCTTAAAGGTTTATATCCATCGCTGCAGTCTGCAGGAGCACAGAGGGAAGATACAGACAAATACACACTGATGTGTACAAAGTTATTCGCTCTCACAGGTGGTGGCTAGCTAACTGTGCTGGTTATGGTTCACTCCACGTCTGCTGAACAGCAACTGTTCCGCGTGGAAACTTGAAGCAGAGTGAAGTCGTGAAAGTTGTGAACGTACCTGGTTTAAAATGGTCTTTAAAAACCTCCCCGCCGAAGAAGGAGCAGAACGACATCACTTCGCCGCTGAGTTCGTCTGAGGAGCTTCTTTCTGTGAGCGGCGTAGACACCGGTGGCAAGAACACCACTTCCGGTGGATGAGTCCTCCTTCAAAATAAAACCATTGACCGCCATGAAGCCGCATGTGTGTGTGTTTGTCGGGTAACCATGGCGGTGCGGTCATGTGAATGAATGACGTCACATGAAACTGGCTTCACTTTTCATTTTAAATAAACGATATTCACAAGGTTACACATAGTACAACAGTAAACAGAGTACTGCACCAACACAGAGTACTACATTACAAAGGGCTTGTGCACGTGCAGTACACAGCGTACTATAGAATACAAATAATTACAATATACAGAGTACTACCCTACACATAGTTCTACATTGCATTTAGTACAGCAGCACTCACAGTATTACAGCTACACAGAGTAACGCAGTACGTAGATCACTACAGTACTAGGAGTACTACATAACACAGAGAACGGCAGAACATATTAGAGTCTTACAGGACACATAGGACTGCAGTACAAAAAGGAGATCATTTACACAGAGTACTTCAGTACACATAGTATTAAAGGTACACATAGTACTACAGCTGCAAGAGTACTGCAGTGCATATGGTATAGCATTTACACAGAGTGTTACAATCACAGTGAAGGCAACCATCCATTTTGATATGACGCTCTTATTGTGAAGGATGGAAACCTGATCCCGCTTCCTGAACAGAGCCTGTGTGATCTTGTTGGAGCTCGGCTGTTAAGAAGAGGATGAAACAGTGGATCTTGAATATTTAATATTTTCTATTTACTATTTGAGCCATGAACCCCTCCAGGTTTAACCTGAAGTCCTTCCTCCACCAGCGGCTGTTCCTGGCGGGGGAGGAGATCGTCGGAGAGATGGAGAGTACCATCACCTCAGCGAGACCCGTAGCCGGAGTGAGTGTATCCACGTGGGGGTTGGAAGGTGTGGGACACCGGCGAATGGCGGCAGGTGAGTGGGTGTTTGTTGCAGGGGGACGTTGTTGTTGTTGTTGTTGTTGTTGATGTGGCTGCAGAAGTAGCCTAGCTTAGCCTAGCAAGTTGGCAGGGAGCACTTCCTCTGCGCATGCGCACCCCACCCCACTCTCATATTGACTCTGCAGCTGCAGCATCAAAAACTAAAGGTAAATCAGAGAAAGACAAGATGAGATGAGACTGTATTGATCCCACGCTGGGAAATTCCCTTATTATGGCAGCAGAGAGTCAGAAAGATGAAGGCAAGAGATTAAAATAATCACAAATAGTTAAAACCAGGGTTCAAATCAATAAAACCTAATCATGAAAAAGTTTAAAATGTACAGATATCATTTTAACACCTGTACCGTGATATTCAGCAGATATTCACAACAGCATAAGTGCATAATAAAGACTACTTTAAACACTGAGCGACCTGCAGTGTTAGGTGGTGTAGAGTGTTCAGGAAACAGCTTTGGGATAAATTCTATTCTGGAATCTGGTTGCTCTTGTCTTTATGCGCAGGCTTTGTGTAACTTTTTGTTTCTGTCTCTGCAATGGCTACAGCTCGTCCACTAACCAGCAGCACCACAGAGCCAGGAGACCAATGTGACCCCCCACTGATGCAGCAGAACCCAGGACCTTCACAAACCAGCGCAGGCCTGGACTGTAAAGACTGGAACATCAGCCCGGAAGACCCAGACCTGAAGATTTGTCAGATAAAAGAGGAACTTGTGGACGAGAGTCAAACACAGGAGATTGTTTTTCCTTTTCCTGAAATCATGAAAAGTTAGCAAGATCAGCCAGCGATACAAGCATTAACATCCTGTGACGTTTGTGGGATAGAATTCAAATCCACAAAACTGTTGGTACTTCATTTGAAGCATCTTCACAAAAATACATCGTTTTTTGGAGATTCATGAGAGAATGCATACAGACATGAAAGAGTTTCCTTGTCAGGAATGTGGCAAAACATTTAACAGTAGCCATACTTGGGGAAACCCGTATCAGTGTGATATCTGTGGAGAGACATTCAGTCAGAGCCAGGACCTCACAGTCCATAAAAAAAGCCATTCTGACAAAATGCTGCATAGTTGCAGCCTGTGTGGCCAGCGTTTTAATAAGAAAACCATTCTCAAATCACACATGAGATGCCATTCAGGGGGAAACCCGTACCCGTGTGATATTTGCGGTAAACGTTTTTCCCAACCTGGAATGTTGAAGAGCCACAGGACCACGCACAAGAGGAGGTTTGCCTGTCAAGTTTGTGGCAAGCGATACAAGTCTATAAAGACTGTTAAGGTGCATCTGAGAACTCATGAAATGTCAGATGCTGAGTGAAGACAGTTGAATTCACCTGACCTTCTCACTTTGTAACATTGTTAAGAGAAGTGCTATGTTGATAAAGTTTTAGTACTGTTATTATATGTCATAGATTCTGTGTGAGTTGTAGAAGAAAGGTTTACATGTGTTACATGATTCACCCATTTATATATAAATCATATGTTCTTACTTTACGGTCATTCATTTCTGAAAGCATACCAGGAGCTGTTAATGGTTTATATATAATATATACACACACTTGCTGATAATTATCAATATTTGGGTCTGAAATAAAAGGTTGGATCTTTAAAGTGGTCTTGTTTTACTTTTGCTTTACTTAGAATTTATCAATAAATCCATTATAAGTTATGAATTGAATGTGTAAATCAGATTAGAAGAAGTGGTAAGAATCCCGAACGTTTTTTTAAATGTAAACAGACACTGAGAAATTGACAAAAGAATTTTTAATTTTAAAACCAGTAATTTTACCAATTATGACAAAGAGAGGCAAATACAATAGGAATAGCTATTAAATATGAATAATTATTATTAGCAGTAGTGGTAATTGGCTGTGGTATCTTCAAAAGTTGTACAAGTACGTAGGCATCTGGACTTTACTTTGTAGTATTATTATCGAATAACAGCAACAGTAATAATAACTATTGTTAATAAATTATATTGTACTCAGTCCGGGTAAATAATGAAAAATAAATAACTCTAACTGTTGTTATTACTAAGGATGCACACTGGGATGTTCTGGAGCAGTACAGTTCCAGCGGGTCGGGTAATTACATAAGTGTGCGCACAGGACTGCGGAGTCAGCGGCTCAGTTTGTGTTTTGACACTGAGCCGTCAACTCCCGGCCCCTCGGCACTAATCTGGATTAGAGTTTGGTCCGTGCTGCAGCCAGGACGCCAATAATCACATTATTCTGCGGTGGTACTGACGCGTCCCGAAGCGGAAGGAAGGAGGAGCGACGTCAAACGGTGCCAAATGCCTCAGACGCGTTCAGCTCACGGACACACGGTTCGTTTGGTCACAGATCTTTTTCAACAGTTGGCTCGTATCGCGACGATCTGACTGAAGTTGGCCCCGTGTCTTACCTGTTATTTTTTTGTTGCCTGTAAACGGTCGGGGTGCGTGGTGCGCATCTCCTCCGTGTGCACTGCAGCATCCACACCGATCACTGCAGCCGAGTCCTGAAAGCAGATTCCTGCACAACCCGATGCCTTGTTTCCTCCGGAGTTCCCGCAGCCTCTCTGCCGGTGATCTCCCAGCAGCAGCCGGTGAAACATGGCAGATTCACGTGAGTGCTCTTCTTTCACTTACTCGTCTTTAAAGTGCCTCGATCCGTGCAGCAGTTAAAACCTGCCTTCATTTTCAAATAGGCTGTACAACTGGCTGTGGACTGTGCAGGTTGGGAAAGATAGAAAGAGTAGTGGTGCATTTCTTTATCTCTGGAACCTCCCAGGAAAGTTGGCGGTGATTCGCCTGATGGGATAAAGTAGAGCTTCATTAACATTGACCATGTGATTGATACCCAGACAGAGCCAGGGCCCAGGGCCAAATGGTTCAGCCAGGGTCAGACGGTAGTTTTGGAACAGCAAAGGAAAAGCTAAATAAGAACCGTGTCACGCTAAGACATGGCTTGGACGGTCTTGACATGATCTCGGATAAAAATGTATCCCCTCCCGTTTGTTTTATTTATTTAAGCCGGGATAGAGGAGGATGGAGCGGGACAGACGTGGTGGTAGAACCACAGGATTTGATCTCATGGTCAGGTCCCATCATCCCCTCCATTTTAACCTGTTTTAAGTTATACTACTCACAGAGAGACTCTTAAATCTACCTGTTACATTACAAGCAAATTTCAAACATATTCAGTCATCAAAGATTTCTCAATTTGACCTCAACCTTATCCTTCTGATTGCATCAGCACATACTGTGAAATATACGGACGTGAGCCTCTTCAGTCGATGATGCGTTGCTTCTGGCCTTAGTGTGGCCCAAACCAAATGGATGTGAACCTAAAGTGGTCTGTGGGAAAAAGTGAATATGGCTCAAATAGATTTGATGATCTGGCAAACAGGAGCGAACCGCCCAAGTGCCGTCTTTCCATGAAGTAAATGGGCCAGAAGTGAGATGTGGGCCGAATCTGGGCCAAACCAAAAAAACATGACTTACAGTTGAAACGTTCAGTTGATCGATTGATTGGTTGATACAAATTGAAGCCTTGCAAGATTACCTTGTAGCACCGAGAAACTGTGATGGGCTTTCTTTTAGTATTTACACATAATCAATTATAAACTGAGAGAGAAATATGCAAACTAATCAATAAAGGAAATAGTCTTCGTTTACGGTCCTGATGTGACCTTTTCTTCAATTTAATAAATCCAATCGTTTGTGGAAAAGATCAGTATTAAATACATTTCTATTGGACTAGATGGCAGCTCTGTTTTTCTCTAGATAATCCCCTTTTCTCCCTACATGTTTGATCAATTACTTAATATAAAACAATGATATTTGCTCCACTTTCCATGGCTCAAACCAATCGACCTAAAGGACTCCAGACACCATCAATCCCTGTGTCAGTCCTTTAGTGCTGACTTGTCTTTCTTTCATCATTTCTGGAGGAATCCACACACAGGCCCGATTGGAGAGCTTCCAAATCCCTGCCGACTTTTTCCCTGGGCGGCAAAAGTTGTCTCCTCCCTGTCAGCACCAACTGATCCAAAATGACTCTGTAGTATAAATTGATTCGAGTAATGCAGGGCCGTTCGGAGCTGGTTAAGCACTGCCGGGGCTTTTTTGGTTCATAACATTTGACAAACAGTGCAGCAGGTTGGTGCTAAAAATTCATATGTGTACCTCTGAACAGGGTGCAGGGCAGAGGGAGTCAGTGGGAGGTTAAATCAAGTCTGCAGCATGTGACTGCATGTGTCACTGCATTCTATGTGTGTGTGACAGTTAACACACGTGAATCCGAAGACGTATGTGGAATTTGAGGAAATGCCGATTGTCCATTCCTTAGATTTACTTCCTGTCTGGTGTTTTAATGTGCTGCCTGAAAATCCTCTTTAATGTGTAGGATTGGAGTTAATCTATTCTCAGTCTGGATCGAACTGTTTAGCTGTTGATTAGAGAATCCGGCTGTGCAGGGTGTCTGCTATGATACATGTCAAACAGTGACTCTTGTGAAGGGAATATTTTGGATTCATATTCCCCCCCCCCCTGATTTCCAGAAAAGACAGTTTTATTGTTACGCTTTTAAAGGAATAATGGGCAGTGGTAAGGGTCGGTTGCAGAAAGCAGTTACTCATGACAAAGAGAAGCTCCAGCCTGGCTAATTGTAACTGAGCTCTTCCTCTGAATTGTAACATATTCCTAATCTGAATAAGGAATGTACAACTGCCAAATGAGGCTCGATCACAGACTGTATTTAAAGATGGACGACATGTCTCCACTTCCTTCTACTTTCCATAAATGAAGCCAAAATATCCAACTTTCGCAGTTGAAGCCAGATGCAGTGGGGATCAGGGGATGGAGCCAAGCCAACAGACATGATGTTTCTTTGACATACATCCATACATGTCCAATTACTTAAAATAATGACATTTTTATTTGGGAGTAGCTGTGAATCTCTGTGCTAATGACTTCCTGGATTATCACAGAAACAAAGCATTGTCACCCCTAATCTTACTTCAGACTTGTGCTGTATGTGAATTGATAGCTCACACAGCATGAAACACATAAAAGCCTGTAGAGGAATAATGAAAAGTGCTGGAGAGAGTGCGTGGGAGATTATAAAAGAAAGGTCTCAAGGTGAGAGGAGACAGAAACTTAGAGAAGGGACCGAGAAGATGGAAATAGGAAGAGGGTCCGAACAGTAGGTGAAGAAGTGGCAGAGAGGTTGAATGTTTTGCTGCCATTAAAATAAATGTTGTTGAAGAAGTTTGAATAAACACATTCTGATAATTTGTTCCTGTTTCTCGTGTTCCCAGAATCCAACGTGATCGGCTCCTCGAGGAGGATCTTACAAATCCACATGCAGTCACAGACATCCAGTGATAGCACCGTGCCCCATGTTTTGGAAATCTTTTGGTTCACCAGATTCTCACCATAGTTTGTAATTGATGGCCAGCATGGAGGAGAGCAAGCTCATCTTCAGTCTGGACCTCCACAATGATGGTCCCACTGTGGCCTTCTCCAAAGACAAACCCTCACCTGGAGAGAGCCGGTCTGACCTCAGTCTAGGGATCGATCTGGACCTGAGCCATGGCCATCGCTCCCAGGCCTCCTTCCTTACTCACTCTCCTTCCTCCCCAGGCTCTTTAGCGGACTTATCTGCATCGTCAGCGGGCAAGGTCCTCACCACCAACTTGGTGAAATCCTCCTCCACGGACCTGGAACCGAGGGAGAGCAGCTCAGTAAGAGGTAAACCTCTCCTCAGCCTGGTCAAGTCCCTGAGCACAGAGATCTCGCGTCGGGTCGAGCCTGAGGTCAACCTCTCCAAGTCTGACTCCAAGCTGCATTTGCATCCCTGGAAGCAGCCTACCCAGCCAAAGATCCCCGGGGTAGGGCCTGATGCTCGAGTGCTGAATCAGTATGACGACTGGGTGTCCCCTCCCTCCATGGGCAGCATGTCGCCCACTGAGCCCCGGGGCAGCTCGCTGATCGCTGAGTTTGAGGACACGCGGAGGAAGTTCTCGGAGGCCATGCAGGATCCTCTGAACATGCTGAGTAAGATGATGGGGGATGAGAGCTCTGGCAGCCCCAAGCAGGGGAGGGCTTCCACTGCTGGAGACTCACCAGCCTCCCAAGGAAGCTGTGGGAGAGAGGGGGGCAGTGATGACACAGACTTTAAGTGCCGGAGGAGGACTGAAGAGCATAAAGGCTTGTGTGACACTCCTCTCAGAAGACTCCATAAGGGTTCATTAACAAAACCCTCGGCCTCCCCAGAACAGCACAGCCACAGCAGAGACAGCCGTTTAGAAATTCAAACTTACGGAGATATGATTCAAGTGGTGGAGCTCCAGAGGGAATCCAGAGGGACACATCGCAAAGCGTACATCAAGTCTCAAGGCTCATCGCTGCCTATTCACTGGCTCCTTCCCGTGGGTCTTCTAGCTTATGGGTTCTTTGTGCTGCCCCTCCCCTCCTATCTGTCCGGCCTGTCGGTGGGGGTCGCATGTGGCTTTATGCTGGGCCTGGTGGTAGTGTTCATTTTTGCCCCACGACGCTCAAGCGCTAGAGATAGAAAGAGCCCTCGGTTCAACCCCAACATGGATCCACTGGATGGGAAGCTCACAGATACTGAAAGCCTTGAGGTAATAAATTTGTAAAATATAGTAACATCTAAACAAACATGATTTAAACAAAAGCTTTTAAACCCAGTGATGGCTAGAGCTATCAACTTTGATGGGTTTCACTTCTTGTTCATTCGCTTAAATACAATAGTTTATTTGAAATATTTCAATCTGAAATATGTTTATTTTTTTATTTTTCTTAGATTTATTGCCAACGTGTTCTTATTGATCATTTTATTTCATGTCTTTGTGCGGTATGAAAATTATATTTGTATTATTATATTATTCAACTATACTACTTTCACAGTCTATATAAAAATCAGCTTGTTAGCGTTGTCATAATGAGCAGGTTAGCATTTACTTCCAAGCACCACAACCTGACAGATCCAACAACATGGCTGAAGAGTCTTTGTCTTTAGAAACCTCTGCAGCTGCTCCCACAGAAGGAACCTGATTTTTGCATGTGACTGATTTGCTTTTAGGGAAATTAACTTCAAATCCCAGTGTTAGTTTCACAGGGTGAAAAATCGAAACAGCAAATAACAGCCGCCATGTGAAGCACTGGATTGTACTAAAGAGAAAGCTGGTGCTCAGCATTTAAAGAGAGCTTTGACAGTGTTGCTATCTGCTACAATAAATTCAGAGAGCAGGTTCAGATGAGGTGAAGTTTGTGAGAACAGAGGAGTTACTACCATGAGGCTGAGGTCGGCCCTTTCCAAAACACGTCCACAGTGTTAAATGAGCCGGATGTATTCTCCCGTGGCTCATGTTTCTCTCCTGCTGAGCCGTATTGTCACCGTTTGCATCTCTCTCAGTGACGTTCACCTGCCAGAGTGGAGTCTTTGTCAAGTTGACATATTTTTCTGGGTGATATTAAGTTCGCAGTCGAGATTGTTCGAATTCTGAAAGGATCATGTGACCTGATTTGTTACTCACTGTGCTGCCGCTTTCATCATTTCCCCCCAGGGCTGGATGAATGAGACGTACAGCTATGACCCAGAGACCTTCCACCCCTCCATCACACACTCTGTCCACGTCACACTGGAGGGCAGCCGGCTGCAGCTGAGGCACCCGCGTGCCAACATACCTCGCTGGGCGACGTTCAAGGAGACGCCGTGCGAGGCTGCGTTTGTGTGTTGGCGCACATTTCAGCTGGCTAACAGTAAGGTCAGTGCGTATGCAAGAAGTTTGTGTTCCCAACAGAGCAGTCATGCCCCTCGGATAGAAGTGAGAGAGAGAGAGAGAGAGAGAGAGAGAGAAAGAGAGAGGCAAGGTCATCAGGGACCTCCTCACTCTCATCTCTCCTCACCCAACTTGTCATCCAACACGGAGGTGAAAGACCAGAGTGATTACAACTGAAGTGATGATGCTCTGAAGGAACTTAACCCCGTCACCCCGCAGGTCACATATTGAGGCAGGCCACAGTAGCATCCGGTGGGGGAACAGAAAATATCCGACACACAATCTAATTAGTCGGGGAGGAGTGAACTGTCAACACAGTTTCTGCCTGCGAGCATCTCTTAAAGTTTAGATTTCTGTTCATTTTTTTATCCCAGGTGTCTTTGTTGCCTGCTGGCCTGGCTCGCAAGAGGCTGTGGAACAAAAAGTATCCCATCTGCATCACCCTGGCTGAGGGGGAGGTGGGGGAGGAGAGTGTGGTTGAAGGGCAGGAGGAGGAGGACAGGGCAGAGAGACCCCCCGCACTGGACCCCCAGCTTCCTGTCACCCTCTACCTGTTTGGCCGCACTGGAAGAGAGAAGGAGGAGTGGTTCCAGCATTTCTCGTCTGCCACCAGGGCCGCGGCCAAGAACAGTGCGGGGAGTGAGGAGAACGCAGGTAAGACAGTGTTATGGTGATATTACAGAGATCAGCTCCTTCGGCTCCTCCACTCACTTCATATCCATATTCAACCTGTCCCCCTAGAAACACCATCCGGTGGAGATGCAGCTAAAGACAGCGTGGAGGAGCTGCAGGATTTGCCAGGAGCCACGAAACCGAGAACGCTGTTGGACTACGGCACCTTCATGACACAGCTGATTGGCTCAGAGAGTTGCAATCGCACCCCGAGCCCCTGCCGCAGTGAGACGGGAAGCCCCACCACCCTCAAGAAGGTCAATAAACAACACTTTTATTCACTTTTATTGTCTATAGCCTCGGTTCCCAAACTGGGGTACATGTACCCCAAGGGGTACGCGAAGTGGTTCAGGGGGTACGTGGGGAGAACATTTTATCTGCGTTTTCAAAGTGAAAAAGCCCATTACATTTTCAAACTGAGCTATAAATAATCGTGCAATATTAAATAGTCTGAATAGCCAACTCGCATTGCCAAAAATACCCATATTCAGCAAAATAATTACACTGCCAAAAAAAGTTACAGGTAGGTTAGTGACCGTTAGTCAAAACTAGGGATGGGCATAATTAATCGACAATCGATTAATTGATCCTTAAGAATTTCGTAGATGACATTATTTTATTTTATATTATAAGTCCTGAAATCCCTGACTATTTCAAAGTTTCAAGTGTTATAGACTGTATACATGCGTCGGGGGGGGGGGGGGGGGTACGTAGCTGGAGATTGAATGTCTGAAGGGGTACGAGACTGTAAAAAGTTTGGGAACCACTGGTCTATAGGGTCACAGCCGTGGCATTTGTAAAGTGATGGAAACTTTTAGCTCTCCTCCTCGCTTTATCAGATTCCAGTTCGAGAATCAATTATGAGCAGACAGCCTTTCTTCTGCTCTATTCATCCCCTGGATGTGGCGTTAATACTCCACATGACTCCCTCTGATAAAAAAAGAAGGGCGATATCAGCTATTGTTCTGCTGCTCTGCGCTTCGTATCAGCCTTTTCCTGAATGCTGGCTCAGCTAAATATCAATGTGCAGATATATCAGCTATTTCCCCACTGTGGGACTATTAAAGGATTCTATTTATCACCTGGCTGGAAGGTGCTTATTGAAATTTAGTGTGGTGCATCTGCAGCATACCTGCAAATCCTGCACTGGATGTTTTGGATTAGCACCCTTTGTAGAATCGCTCCATCTTGATGTTTAGAGGAGGTAGATGCAGAATAAGCTTCAAAGTCTACGAATATTAGGTTTGGTTGTAGATGGATCATAGAAATTGAAAAGATTACTTGTTGCCTTTTGGTTTTATCAGGTCATACATGCTGTAAGAACGCCTGTGCAAATGTATTAACCTCCCAATGTCTAATTTCTCTGCAGATTCACAATGAAGAGCAGGACTCTGAAGGTCAAGCTGGAGCTGAGTGCAGTGCAGGTGCAGGGGGAGGAGGAGGCTCCGCAGAGAGCCAGCCCACCTGGGTGAATTCCATAGTGGGAAGGATTTTCTGGGACTTTCTCCACGAGAAGTACTGGACCGATCAGGTGGTGCACAAGATCCAGAAGAAACTCAGCAAGATCAAGGTGAGGGAGAATGAGTTCACTCTTTTGTTTCAAGGTTAGTCGCCAAATCCTTGATTCTTCTCCATATTCACAAAACCATCATCAGTGTCATGATGAATAATGACGTGGCAACAGTGAGTCGACTGGAGGCCAGAGCTCGGCAAAGTGTATCGCTCCAGCATCAGTGCTGGATTGTACACAAGGTCAATACACATGTCATTAGCTAAATCGGTGCTGTGTGTGTGTGTGTGTGTGTGTGTGTGTGTGTGTGTGTGTGTGTGTGCGTGTGTGTGTGTCTGCGTGTGTGTGAGTGTGTTTGAGAGTCTGCTGATAATGCACTCCCTCCGGAATGGAGGAGCACTGATGGCACCAGAGCATCCCATTACTCATTTCCTGCTCTCCTCTCAGACATACATCATCCTTTCTTCTCCCTCTCTCTCGGTGTTGTCCTTATAAATAAATAAATGACAATGAAATAGACCATTTGTCTCGTTATAGTTGCCGTACTTCATGAATGAGCTGACTCTGGCAGATCTGGACATGGGCACTTGCTTACCTCAAGTCCTCAACACCTCCAAACCTAAACTGGACCACAGAGGTACACTGTGTGTATGTGTATTATGATTTTGTGTATATTTACCTACACTCACCTTTGCTGATTTGCTGATTTGCTTTCTTCTTATGCCTTTGTGGTGGCGACAGCGAGTGGCCAGAGTCATTTTGTTTTAAATCTAAAATCAGTTTTTGGGGAATTTCTTCAAATTGGGACCAGTTGTCACTTGGACTCAAACATGTAATGGTTATATGTCAGTGGTCAAAGGTCAGATTTGTGTAGACTGAAACTGCAGTAATTTTGGTTACTTATAGAAGTTTACCTGACAGTCTCTCTCCAGATCTTTTTGTCAGTCACATCCCTGACGTCAGCTCAGGCCTTGATCTCATTTATTTAATTACAGAGTTTGTGGTCCCTGCCTTTAAAGCTTTCTATTGTCTGCTGCTGAGGCGATTAGAAATCCTCTTAGCCCACAAGTAAGCTCAACCAACAATAATAACAGGCCAGGGCTATACTCTGTTTGTCCAATGTTCACTCTGCAACAACGCAGATAAACATGTTGTCTCTGAACCAAACTCTAAAGGGTTAGAACAAAGCTCCTTAAGCAATCCAAAAGCATTACCTGCTACCTGTTACATGTCCCCTGCTCTGTGATGAACTCCCTCCCTGTATGCCCCAGGCCTGTGGCTGGAAATGGAGTTGATGTACACCGGCTGCCTTCAGATGACCCTGGTGACGAAGATGAACCTGTGTAAGCTGGGTAGAGAGGGAGAGGATGAGGCTCATGCCGTTCCAGAGATGCATCAAGTGGGGTGAGGCCCGTCTCACGTTCATGTTCCTCAACTGAGAAAGAGAGTGTGTGGAGGCAAAGAACAACATGAACAAGCTTTGTTTGCATTAAGAGATACCGCTGGTGTGTTTTACAGCTCCAAGCCCAGGATGTGTGTTCTGGCTGATAGCGATGAAGAGTCATCCAGCGCAGGCTCGTCTGATGAAGAGGAAGTCCCTCAATTTGAGCCCCAGGGGTCTGTGGGAGATAAGAACACAATGGTTGGAGCCGATGGGTAAATTTAAAAGTTCGTTGTTGTTTTACGAACCTGGATTGATCTGTCCAAAAATCCAAGAGTCTCCCTACCCTGTCTAGTGCCCCTGAGCAAGGCACCTTACTCCCCCAACATCTGCTCCCCGAGCGCCGTACGCGGCTGCTCACTGCTCTGTGTGTCCAGCACAAGATGGGTCAAAAGCAGAGATTAAATTTCCCTACCTGCATGAGTGTGCCTTTGCATGACTGTGCATGTGTTTGGGACGAATAAATGCATCTTATCTTATCTTAAATAGGTCACAAAACTGTGAATCAGACAAGAGGACATGCAAAAGATGTATTCACAAAACTAAACAAGTACAATGTATCGATTTTAGACAGGAATGATATGTCCAGCTGCTTTTATTAATCATTTATACATGTTTGCCGAATCCAAAATATCAATTTGCTCTCACTGTCGGAGAACTTTGTTTTTTCTGTGTTTGGATCAAGTTTAACAGCCATTTGTCATATTCACAAAAAAAGAGAAATGTGTGAAAAGAAACTTGCATTTACTTTTGAATTTGCAGGATACTAATACATTCCTTATTTTATCAGGCACACTGGTGGCAGCACAGGCAGGAAATTCCTGAGATTTGTGGACAAGATTGCAAAGTCCAAATACTTCCAGAAGGCCACGGAGAACGAGTACATCAGAAAGAAGATAGCTGAGATGTCCAACATGCCTCTGCTGCTCAGTGTGGAGGTCCTGGAGCTCTCTGGCACTCTGGCCATCAACATCCCGCCTCCTCCTACTGACAGGATATGGTACTGCCTCTTCACACACATTGAGTACACACTTCACTATCGTTTAATGCATTTATTCAAATGTTTCGTCACAAATGTTCTGTCTCAGGTACAGTTTCCAGGGGCCTCCCAGGTTAGACCTGCATGTGCGTCCAATGCTCGGGGAGAGGGAGGTCACCTTGACCCATGTCACCGAGTGGATCGAGAAAAAACTGCAGTGCGAGTTCCAGGTGAGTCCGTCAATGAATCTGTTTGTCTGTTCACACAGAGTTCTGATCATATAACCCTTTTAATCCACATTTTACTGTACATGCTCTTTGTGACAGTATAAAATTAGCACGTATGACAAATTCCTGACATGTAATCATTGCTAATCAACAGAAAGTGTTTGTCATGCCCAACATGGACGATCTGTATCTGCCCCTGATGACATCCGGCCTAGAAAGCTCCCCTGCATCCCACCACTCTTCAGTCCAATCCACATCCCAACAGTCCTCCATGGAGTCCCAGGAGTACATGTCCGAGTAGTGCCCCCCCGCCCTGAGTCAGCAGATGCATTCATAATGCAAAGGAACTACTGTGCAGCTATTGTCATGACTGTCTAATGGACGCTGAGGCTGCAGCTGGGTTACGACTTATTTTTATCCTGAGCATGTTTGTAGACAGATCCCTCTTGAGAGCACAAGGTACATGGTACAGGTTTTGACCTCATGACTGTGACGATGGTGCTACACTGCCCCCCACTGTGAAGACTATGGAACTGAACCACACACGCTCTTCACCAGGGAGAGCAAAGCGTCTGCTGGATTTCCAAAAGGGATTTTATCTAATGTAAGACTGAAAAATCTGATGCACAAACAGGAAGTCTTGTTGGTGGCTGCTGTTTAAAATGAATGTATGTTGAGCTATCCATCCATACATTTTCTGATCTACTGATCTGGTTAATTTTTTCTGAGACTAAACCAACTTTAACATTAACATGTTAAAAAATGGTTGATGGTTGGTCAACCAAGCTGCCATCGTGCATGTCATATGCATGTCATATGCTCATTGGTTTATCAGTGAACAATAAACTTGTCCAAAACTTTAAATTTATGGTCATTGAATATGTATGATGCACTTAAAAGACACAACTGCTGCATTGAACTACTTTAAATGGAACAATTGCTTTGTATTTAAATGTCAGTTTTATTATTGTTTGACAATATTATACTGTTTTTTCCTCAAACATCCTCAGACAGAGGCTCCTGCAGTGTCTTGAGGGCGTCTTTTTTCATCGGCCCCTGCAGGTAAACCAGAGGTCAGAGGTCAAAATAGTGCAGAATGACAAAACTTATGTCAATGCATTTGTGCAAATAGAGGCTCTAGTCATGCAAGTCCAGACTTCCTGGTATTCACATTCGAGTGTAGGCACCAAATGTTTCACACTCACCATGAAAGCCCTCTTCTCCTGGGCAGTCTGGAAACGGCCATGACCGAATTTGGAAGCAGTGTCGATGAACTTAAGCTCAATGGTCTCATGGGACTTGCGAGACGTGTGCACGAGTAAAGACTTGGGAAAAGAAGGAACACACCGAGACGTTCATATGTTATAAACACATCTGTGATGTTCTCCAACACTGTCCGAAGAGCTGTGCTTGTTTTCTCCGAGCGGAAACCAACATACAGGGTGAGAAATGCACTGATGTCTAGAATTTGACCTGCAAAATTTAGAGTGTACCTTTCTGAGGGTGAGCACGCGTTTCTTTGTCCCGACAACGCAGCCTTTCAACATGATGAAGTCATTATTAACTTCACCATAGTGGGGGAAACCTCCCTACAGGGACAAAAACACGAAAAAAGAGAAGAGAAAAGAAAGAACGAAGGGTAGATGAAGACTATTCAGGGAGAAATGTTCTTTCAAATCTATCATTCTAAATTGATAAAGCAACTACAAGTCTTTTTGACTGATATACAGTAATACTTCCTGATATGTTATATAGACAAAAAAAAAATCCTCTGACATGCAAATAATTGCTTCATAGAAAGCGTTACTTTAAATCCAACATGCTTTGAGAATCCATTCATTTCATTATTAATTTGTCACAGAAGGATTTAAGATTACCATTGGGTTTATGCTCTTCTGGCTGGCGTCATAGTTGGTAGAGGCACTATTCCGAATCACCTTTCCGTCCTGAACATGGATGCCCTGACCCATACGGTAGATCTGAGAACACAAGTGAGGATAAGGCCTCAAGCATGGACACACACCTATATATACTCATATAAATGCTTATGATAATTCATTGGTAAAAGCTTATTTCCCGTGGGTGAAACCGAGCTCTTAACCGGCAGCTAACCTTCTTGTTGACCTCAGTGCGGTGGTTATATCCCTTCTGACCGGCACGAGCAATAGTGTAGGCCACGCGGGCGGGATGCCAGGCTCCAATACAAGCCACCTTCCTCAGGCCCTTGTGAGTCTTCCTCGGGAGCTTCTTTACGTGCCAGCGGCTCGTCACACCTGTCAACCCAAACAGCAATATAACTATGGAATTCAATCAGAGTACATTTGGTTTACCGAGTTCTTGGACGAGCGGGACCAGGAGCACGTTTCGTACCTTTGAAGCCGTGACCCTTGGTGACACCGATGACGTCAATCATCTCATCCTGGACGAAGACAGCAGAGATGGGCACAGCCTGCTCCAGATGCTCCTTCGCCCAGTCCACCTTGTCTGAGATGCTACCCCCATTTAGCTGCACCTCAATGATGTGGGCTTTTTTCTGCTTTAGGGGCAGCAGTCGCATCTGGAAATGGACAAGTTACACCTTTGAGGGCTGAAAAAAGGCTGGGAAATATATACTTTTCTATGAGATTCAAAAGCCAGAGAGTATCTTGTATTGAACTTATTGTGTTTATAAGTCTTGTATTTTTAATGAGATGTATTGTTCAGCATGAAAAAACATTTAATAACTTCAGTAGCATCAGGTATTTACCACAGCTGTCATATTTATAGGAATATTTGATTTAATCCCCACTGCACAGAGAAAGACTGGTGTTAGCGACACTGTTGGGAGTGAAGATCTTGTCTGGCCTCCATTTTCCTTGCTGCCAACATAAAGGTCCTCCCTTGGCCCACCCTGCCTGAGCAGCCAGGTTGTGCTCTAAAATGTATTTTTAAACTGCTATTTGAAACGACACCCTCAAGAGCCCCTTGGCAGCCAAGGGGTAGTGGATGTGGCAGCTTTTTCTTTCTGTTGCATGCGGCTCAGGTCTCCGCCTCTGCCCTTTTGCAGGGAGCATTTCAAGAGGAGTAGAGATGGGGAGTCTTGTGATAAGAGACCACAGGGGTTGGGTTTTTTTAAAGCTATATTTTGCTTTCTAGGAATTGGGATTCGACCGGCCCACCTGGGAATGAATGATAACCCTGATGACGGAACAGTATTTCTTCAGCGCACTAAAATCCTTATCCAGCTGTTTCTTCCCAGTCTCGTCCTGCCACTTCTTACTGTACTTGGTGAAGGCCTTCTTCTTGCACTTGTACCTGAAACACGGCACAAAACAACACTGACATTTGGAAACACCAGTCCACTGTCAAAAACCAGGTAGTACTTCAGCTGAATAAAAAACCCTCTTTATAGCCTACTTTATTCATTTAAAATTATCTCAACTTAAAATTCATGTTTCTCCAACTAATAAACATGATTTGTAGCTTCTTTTTTTTTAACCAGAAACATAATGTGTTGAACTGGTGAGTTGAGCAACTGTCAGGGGAGAGTTCAGGGAGCTCATCAAATTACATTTCTGAAGAAACATCCCATCAGCCAAAGCAGCAACAACCACAGCTGTGCTTTGTGTCAAATGAAGAAGAGACTGAAACCAATCAGTCTGACACATTTGTCTGTGTTGCTGTTAATTCAACCTAATACTTGAAATTGTTACCTTGAGTTCTGTTAACTAACCCTGTTAATGGGTTTTACATTTTTTCGTGAGACAACTTTGAATTAATTGAACTAATATTAATGTCGGTTCAGCTGTACGTGCATAGCAGCTTGACTGAACATGGAATATGCTGGGGAGCAATAACAGAGCTACACACCAATTTCTGTAGAATCTGCGCTTGCACTCGTCACTGAGGTGCTCGGCAAAGACGGTTTTAAAGGAACGTAAACCACGGATGGTCTGGATGTATCCCACGATCCCCACCACAATGACAGGAGGAGTTTCGATGATGGTGACCGCCTCCACCTCCTCTCGCTTAGCCTGTTCTATGAGAGGAACGTGGAACACAGGAGGACATGTCAGTCGTCAGTGAAACTCAGTCCCCCACTGGATTTTTACCACGAGATATTGTAGGTATGAACAAAATGTACAGCAGGGAAAGGAAAAAAAGTGCAACAGAACAGGAGGTGACATTTGAAGAACAGATTTTTTAGGCACCACCACAAAGCAAAAATGAAAATTGTATTCCATGGCCTCCAGGAGCTTAACACCATTAGGCAAGGTACCATCTCACAAACATATAGCAAGAATTATTCCAGCTGTACATACTTAGGCCGGTGCGGTGAATATCCCTGAGGGTGTGGGTCATGCCAGCCTTGTATCCCAAGAAGGCCGTGAGGTGGACGGGTTGGCTGGGTTCATCTTTGGGCCACGTACGCACCCTCCCTATGTGCGTCTTGCTTCGCTTGTGGGGCAGAAACCCCATGTGCCCGTGGCGTGGTGCATGGAATTTGCGATGAGACTATAGACAAAATATAAGCCAGAGGGCAACACGCATATGTCACAAACACACTGCAGGAGCAGTTTGCATGATGTCCAGACGTGTGACCATCCCCTCGCCATCTATTAAACTGAAAATACACGTGTCTCATTCTATACTCAGTAATGTCCTATTGGTCTCACTTCCTCGTTTTTTTCACAAATTCAGACTCGTTCAGGGTCCCCAGAGGTTGTTATCATGCAAGACATTCAAACAATATAATGCAGTCGACTTCCACAGTCTTCAGATCTCTGATCTTTCTCTCCAAGACCTGTGTTTGTACTTGATTTCAAGGTCACATTAAGAGTGACTCGGTGATCCAGCCCAGCTCTATTTATAAAGAGAACTCAGATCACAGGATGTTGGATAAAAAATAAAAATAAAGTTTCAACCATTACAGGATTTCATGTTGTATCCTCACAAGCAGCCATTATCAGATAGCTTTACTGCACCTGTCGCCTTCCCCTTGATAATCCAGATGGCCAAACAAACTCATAAATCACACAAACTTGCCCGACGTGTACAAGATAAATTTAGATTAAACGGCACCATGATGTATTGTTTATAAAAGAACCAAGAAGACAATGAGTACTGACCATGTCCGCACACTGTCCAGTCGTGAGAGAGAAAGAGAGAAGAACCAGCGCTGACGATTTTAGACGTGCATGAGCTCTAATTTGGTGATAGGCCCAGTTGGGGAGCCGTATTTGCTTTCAGACGAAGCAATCTCTGCCAGGTTCTGACAGGGGGGGTGGGGGTGGGAGAGGGGTGAAGTATTAGGTCTGAGGTGGGGGTGGGAGGGGGCAGTGGACGGGAACCATGCAACCAAGAAAGGAGAGTTCTCGTTTTCAAGGGGCCAGCCTGGTCTGCCTCCAAACTACTGCCTGCTATTCTCTGTCTTTATAGAGCAGCGATACTGAAGTCAGTCTTTGGAAACCTGTAGCAGATGCCACACAGCGTCAGAGTGTGAGAGCTCCATCATTACCCTCTGCTGCGTGTGAATGCACGTGACACTGACTGATCCGAGTGTACACTCTGCTTAATTAGGTTGACTATGGCTGGGATTTAGCCGTGTGACTTTCTCACCCATGCACTATGTTGATTGTTTATTCATTATCTGTGGGTAGGTACATACAGCAGCATCACATATAACATTAACTTCAAGGGAGAGTGAATAAGTGGCAAAGTCGCCTGCCACAATGGGTCTCTCAACACAACCAGATGACAGCCGCTCACCAGTAAACTTCTTACCGTATCTTTGACGTTCTTTTCTATATATTTGACGTTCCCTCCTGCATATTTGTGTATCTTTGTGGTTCTTTTCTGTATGTACGTAGTTTATTCTGTAGCTTTATTGTTCTATTCTCTATGTTGTAGTTTTCTTCTGTATCTTCTAGTTATTATCTGTTTCTTTGAAATGTTCTACTGCATCTTTGCAGTACATTTTTGTAGCTTTGTATTTCTCTTCTGTATCTTCGTATTTCTCTTATGTATCTTTATAGTTCACTTCTGTAGCTTTGTAGTTCTCTGACAGTGGTTGAAGGTTATTAGCACTGCAACGCCCCCTGCTGCCTTTAAACGGAACAACAACTCAACCTTTAACTGTTACCCTTCAACCTTCAGGGTTTTTAAATCATGGTTAATGGCTTCAGCTAAATTCTTAATTAAACATCAACTTTCCACATTGTAATTATTTAAGAGTAATGTAAATATATATAAAGAGTAATAAAATAAAGTTTACATTTGCTGGTCGCCATTTCCGTTCTGTCTTCTGCGCATGCGCCCCACCGGAAGGAGCGCAGCTGAGGTCGAATTGGAGGATTTCTCAAGTCTCGGCTGAAATAAGGCGAAAATGCCGGCGGACTTTGACAAAGGAGCTTACCCGGAGCCTCCCCGGCAAACCCCGGTGGTGGACAAGCAGACAGCGCTGCCGAACCCGGCGGTGATCCTGTCCAAACTCTTCTACTACTCCGTGGACCTGCCTGTCACCACATTTAGAGGTAACCGACGCTAACGCTGCTAACTGCTAACAGGACATCAACATGGCTAGCAGGTCCCCGCGGTCATTTAGTCACTAAAACACTTGTATTCAGGCATTTAACCATGTTGTTACTTCTACGAAATGTTACATCAACTCAACTACAAGCCTCTTCTATGTAGAATTAACATGATAGACTTGAGTTAATCTGCCATGTTTGCCCCTTTTAGCTAGTTGTTGTGCTAGATCCCCATGCTACATAGCCTGGTCTAACCCGGTCTAACGCTGCAAGGGACTGTGTCTCCTCTCTCATCCAGATGCTGTGGACAGCATTCGCTCGAGCAACAAGGCCGTGTACTACCACCAGAAGTTCCGCCGCGTCCCCGACCTGGCTGATTGTCAGCATGGAGATTATCTCTGCTACTACGAGGCAGAGATGCAGTGGAGGAGAGACTAGTAAGTACCACGTCCTACACACACACACACACACGAGTTGTTCATCCTAAACACAGACCAGCCTGTGTTACTCCAAAATACTCCACTTTCACTTTACGGTAGTTAGTTTAGTCCAAATATCAGGGTTAAAGCAAAGTGGAGAGTAACCCTGGAAAGGCCAAGCTATCTCTCAAACTACAGGCAGAGACAGTCAAGTTTATTTCTGTACAATATAGAATGCAATGTTATAACTGTGTCATGGTGAGAGTCATCACGTATAATGTTAAAAACCGGACTGGAGACCTGCTCACTTGATCCACCGTAACAGGGGGGCTCTTTTGGCTGAAGAGGAGAAAACACCACCAGCTTGTTGTTCAATCATCATTCTGTCGGCCATGTAGTTAATCTGTGGAGCCTTACTTTTTAAATTGTCGGCCTTTTACAATGAGACAAAACAGGGTGAAAGTGTTTTTGTAATTACAATTATTCAGGATTAAAACAGAAAATAATGGTATTTGCATCTCCCCCCCCCTCAGTAAAGTGGACCAGGAGATTGTGAAGGTGGTCCAGGAGCGCATGAGGGCCTGCCAGCAGAGAGAAGGACCCAGCTACCACCAGAACTGTGCTCAAGAAATCCAGCAGTTCAACCAGACAACCAATAACTTCCAGTCACGCTGTAAGTACTGTGCAGTTTGGAGCGTGAACATGTGTAGTGCAATACAAGGAAAACATGGAAGCAGTGATTTTGTAATAGTTAAGCAGCTCTCGTTCATGAATCATACTGACATTGTACTTGGTTTGTCCGCTACCACCCACTGGTTTTGATCTGTGACCTGCCTCTTTTCAGATGGAGATCTTGGAGCATACGCGACTGGGAGGAAATGTTTAATGAAGCAAAAAGAACGAATGATGGCACCTCAGGCCCAGAGCGCTTAAGTTCTCTTCCTATGTAATAATTGTAAAATAAATGTACTTCAAACCAAGAGTCGGTGTGCTCTGTCCTCAGTGATAAAGGTTCAGTTGCATTACATTTAGTTGACGCTTTTATCCAAAGCGACTTATAAAGTGCATTCAAGCCAGAACAAAACAAGTAAATTTTCTTCAAAAATAAAGCAAAACTACGAAGTGCTATACGTAAGCCATTTGAGTGCTACTAAATTGTTCAAAAAAAGTTTATTCAAGGTATAGCAGGAAGAGTTTGCGGCGGAAGATTTGTAAACTCATTCCACCATTTAAGAGCCAGGACAGCAGTCTTTATTTTACTTAGACCTAGTTGACTTTAGTTGACTTCAGTTACATTAAAGTTTGGATGTTATACTATGAGGCCACTTTAGTTTAATTACAGATCTCTTGATAATTTACCATATTGTGAGTTATCCAAAGCACCTATTCCATGTTGGGTGCTTCCTTCAATTTCTAAACCACAACAGTTTCCATGAGCTAAGTTCATGCAAAATGAGACTAGTGCACAGATAATTGTTTCAGAATTGTTTATTCAACGATTCATTGTACAAAAAGTTTAGGAGGTAGGCGGTGGGACAGGCTGCCCCCTCTGCACAGACACCCTGGTGTGAGTCTTGGCCAGATGGTCAGTGAACTCCTGGAATAAGAACAAGGAAGCAGAGAGTCAAATAACTTTGCATATCAATGATAGTAACGAAAACAAGTGAGTCAAAGCTGTGTACTGTACCTGGTATGGAGACTTGGTGAAGACAGTCTCCTTCCAGAGATCAGGGGTCAGGTAGCTGTAAGTCTTTGAGATGGCATCAAAGGTGGCCTTGGCTGGAAAGTTAACAAATAAATCAATTAACATGATGCTCCAGCACGTGTCTGCAGTGTCACTCTTAAAATAAACAATGTTGAGCACCGTTTGAAACAGAGGAGACCACTTAAATGTCTTTCTGCTGTGGATTACAATACTCGTTTATTTATCTCCCGATTGACGACAACTACACCACGGCAGGAGGTGCGCTGAGCAGAGCGTGGAGAACACCAGACACAGAAAGGATGAAGGTGCACAACCAATAGGAATCTTACCAAAGTTGCCGAGGGTTGCGGTGCAGCCCCTGGCAGAGGTGTAACAATCATCGATACCAGCCATCGTGAGCAGCTTCTTGGGGACAGGGGCAGACACGATGCCGGTACCGCGGGGGGCGGGGATGAGACGCACCAAGACGGAGCCGCAGCGACCGGTCACCTTGCAGGGCACGGTGTGGGGCTTACCGATCTTGTTACCCCAATATCCTCTCCTGACGGGGACAATGGACAGCTTGGCCAGGATGATGGCTCCTCGGATGGCTGTGGCCACCTCTTTGGAGCACTTCACCCCCAGACCCACGTGGCCATTGTAGTCACCAATGGCAACAAAGGCCTGTAAAACACAACCAGGGGTAAGACTAGGACACTGGATCTGTGGAAAGTGTTGAACAACAGGAAGCCTGTGAAGAATTTGCGACATTCACCTTGAACCTGGTGCGCTGACCGGCCCTGGTCTGCTTCTGGACAGGCATGATCTTCAGCACCTCGTCCTTCAGGCCAGTGGCCAGGAAGAAGTCGATGATCTCTGACTCCTGCAGGACAAGAAAAAAAGAAAACACAGAAGAGATGAGTAATATGCAGAAACAGCACAGAATTGAAAAGGAGAATAATCAGTCTTGGTATAACTTTGCATACTTGGTGTTAGGATTGATGTACAATCATTTTATGTTAACGTTACATTAAAATAATTATAGGACTTAAACTAGTACAATTTCATCACGTAATCAGCTGTTATTCTAATAATCAGTTTATAAAATCTTGAGACAGTGGAATGGTTTGAGCAGGTTTCTGTCAATAGTTACATATAAACACATCATTCAACATAGTGCTGGTATAATTTTTTTTAGAGCCCATTAGATTATCAATCTTTGATTATACATATGTTAAAATAAATTATAACTATTCTTTTGACATTTCTCCAAATTTCACATACACTGGTGACAGGTGTTATACGTGTAGTGATGCAAATACTTGCGTGTAGTGGTTAATTAATTCCATCCAGAGCAGTATTGTGCTACAGTAGCAGTAACTGTGCTGAGTACAATTGGGTCAGATGATGCAGACATTCATACACTTCCGTCTCCTCCACTCCCTTGTTAGCATTTAAAAGCAACAGTCAGCAGTGTCACGTCCGGCTCGCACACATACCTTGATGGGCAGAGAATACAGGTAGATCTCCTCCAGGGACTTGATCTTCATGTCCTTGACCAGGCGGCCCAGCTTGGTGACTGGAATCCACTGAGGGGACACAGCAGGGACTCGGTTAAACTCACCACCTCTTGAATCGGTGTCACTCTTACAACATTACAGTATCATCAGGTGTGAAACCTACTTCCTTGTCCTCGGATTTGCCCCGGGCTCCGCGGCCCCTTCCACGGCCTCTGCCGCGTCCACGGCCCCGGCCGCCGCGGCCTCGGTCGCCGAAGCCGCCACGGTCGCCGCCGAAGCCGCCACGGTCTCCGCCGCCGCCACCACCGCCGAAACCTCCGCGAAAACCTCCTCTACCACCGGCGTCGTCCGCCATTTGCTACCGGACAAATACAAAAAAACATTAAAAATAAATAAAATACTTGCTGATAATAATACACATGAATCTCTGGATGTCTCTTTAGACGTCATCTGCCAGAACACGAGCATGGCCGCCATATTGGAAGCTACACGTCCAATCAGTGAGTCAATCTACACGTTTAGCTTTTCTCCGGTAACAACTACGCAGCGTATTATACGCTACGTGTTCTCAGGTATTTTAATAAGTAAATTCAGTCTGTTTGTCTGAAGGATGCGTGAGATACAGATGGATAACAGCCAGGGTAAGAATCCGCCATGTCTACTTACGTGATCTGTATAACAGGAAGAAGAACCACGAGAAGTTCCGCTGGGTTTTATGTAGATGTATTATCGCGATGCTTCCCCCCACCCCGGACGAGAGTCTGCTCACTACTGTCCTTTAGTGGCAGTTTGTGGTCATCCAGCTTCACTGCTCGGGCCCTGTTGCTGCAAAGTTTCACCATAAACTCCACAAAAGAGCCAAATTTATTAATTCACAGAATATCAACGGTCAGCAAGTTTTATGATTTTATCCAAAGATTATATGCAACAAGAAAAATCACTTGTTCCAGCATCTCAGGTGTGAATATTAGCTTATTTAATTAGGGCCCGAGCACTGACAGACAGTGAGGCCCTATTAAAAAGTGTAAGGATTATTAATATTAGGCAAAATGCATGCAACGCTTCAAAATGCATGTGCTCGGGCCCGCTCAGTGCTGCTTTGCAGTCCTAGAAGTTTGGGTTAGGGTTAGGGTTAGGGTTAGCCCGCTCAGTGCTGCTTTGCAGTCCTAGAAGTTTTAGAAATTGTATTTTATAGCTTGAACATTCCATGGTTGAGCAATCCTGCTTTTAGTATATATTTGATTTCATATAGGTAATATCCAAGAGCACCATTGTATGTTCTACGTTATTACATATTTTTGACAGCCTTACTTAAAAGTTACTTTTATATTTTAGGTTTTGATTTATTTATTGTGAATAGATAAGGAAAAAATACTCCTTGTTATTTATACCTGGAGGCAAACTGATAAAATAGCCAAGTGATATGGAGTGCACCGCTAACTTAGATCTCGAAAGTTTGTATATTTTTAGAATAATGTTAAATGTTTGACCATTTCTTGTATTCATTCATAGTTTTCATCAGATATCAATAAATGTAATTCTCATTATCATTAACGAGTTAGCACGTTAATCACCCTTGTTCAACGTTCAATAACTCTCTCTTGACAACAGTGTGATCTTAAATACTTTATTTACAAAATATATGAAAACTACAGCACGAAATTGTGACAAATCCACGCAATTCAATCCTACATATTAAAAAAAACACACACACATCTTCAAAGAAATACACACATGGAGAAGAAACAGCGGCAGGAACTTGTCGCTCAGCGGCTGCCTAAGTTGCTGCCTGGCGTCCCCCCGGAGCTGCCACTGCTCTCTCCGAGCTCCTCCTCCTCGTCCATCACCTCCAGGCTCTCACAGATGAGCCCTATCTGCCTCTTCATGTACGCCATGGTGCTCTGCATCCTCCTCATCTTCCTCTGCAGGGCAGCAGCGATGGCCCTGTGGTTCTTCTGCCTGGCCTCGTAGTCCTGCCTCAGCTGCTTGTAGCAGTTGTGTTGGGCCCGGGTTCGGTGGGAGAGTATCGTCCCGCAGCCCATGTGGCAGGGCTGACGCCAGTGCTCACAGTGGCGTGCGTGGATGTCCAGATCCCTGCGCAGGAGCTGAGCCCGACAGCCCTGGTAGGGACAGGGGATGAGCTCATGCAGACAGCTCATACTGTGGCAGTACTGCTCTGAGAGGGGGAAGGTCTCTGGACAACCACGGATCTCATTCTTACACTGCAGACACACAGAAATATGATGTGATTTGCAAATAAAGAAAGACAATTTATTATAATGTATGAAAAAATGAAGAAGTAGAGAAATAGAGTAGGCGGAGCAAGTACTCAGATCCTTCAGTGAAGTAAAAGTAGCAATACTGCAGTGTAAGGCCTGATTTGACAACAAGAAAAATAATAAAGCATGCAAATACTACAATAAAACTTGCTTAAACTATTAAAGCTTCTCTTAATGTTCTGTGGGAAATGACCCCTATGAGTGTTTAGAGTATTATTACTGATATTGATGTCACTTACATCACTTGTAGATGGCCGAGGTGAAACTAATTTTGGCTCTTATATGAACTGTTGGTTGGTCAAACTGCAACAAGTCTCTTATTATTGTAATATATTCATCTGTATTAAGTCATGTAGCATTTGTTATCATGTACTTGAATAAAAATGCTCAGTAATAATTATAATAACGTTTATGTTCAAATGCACACAAATTCACACTATTTTCAGTTTCCCACCTTGACCTTCAAGCGTCCAATAGATTTGCTCAGCTTGAACATGACAAAGATCAAGCTCGGGTTGACGGACTTTCTGCAGCAGGGACATGTCTCCTGTCTGTTGAGGACAAATATCAGTTAGTTTGGTTTCTTTCGTGTCGACTAAACATGACTGAAACTCTAATTCAGCACAATTATACTAAGCTCTTCCTCTGTTGTACTGATCCATGTTGAGTTCCGTACCTCTTGAGCCACTGTAGGATGCATTTCTTGCAGAAGATGTGGTGGCACGCAGCTCTCACTGGACACCTGAGGACGCCCTGACATATGGTGCAGATCAGGTCGTAGTCTGGGGAGTCCAAAAACAGCTCCACATCGTAGCCCCCGCTCTGTGTTGACACCTCTGGATCCGCCTAGATGAGGCCAACACAAACACAAGTTGATCCTGGGTTATCATTCTGTATTGTTATGTGTTGTTTTTTTTTTTACATGTCAAAGATCTGACAGTTGATGGACAGACTGTGACTGGTTATGTACCAACAGCTGTAAAACATGCTCTCTACAACTGCTACAACCCGTCCACAGTGTTTTTCAACAGAAAGGCCGAAGACAACAAAAGAGAATTGTTCTGGAAAGTCATATGACTGATCACATGATAACAAAAAAAGACAGGTGCCTTCACTCTTTTTTTTTCATGTTAAAGATAGAAAATGCTAAAAACATGATATCTGTTGTAATGGAATCATTCATTGATTTCAAATTATGTATATGTTTAATTAAAACATAAGAATATAGGTTACATAGCAATTCAAACGCATTTCAGAGTTGAGAAAATATATTAGAGAGGTAGCTGTCCTAATATCATATTACAGTAACTTGGTCAAAAGCAAAGAATAAATAAATCAATAGAAGTGAAAACCGAGACTAAATAAACAAAGTTGTCTGGTGTCTACTCACCATAATAAGCTCCTGTCCTCACCGTGTTTCCATCACAGGCGGTGGTTCCCGTCCATATCGATCCTCTCACATGTCACACAGGGAACACACACACCCTCGTTATCAATGCAACACACACATGAACATTCCTGACAAAACGCGAAGGAGGGACCGTGTGTTTCTCTCTGCCTCTGTCTCTGTGCGTGTGAATTATAAAAACGAAGGCAGATACTTCCCTGCTATTCTAGCAACAGAGCTCAGCCTCCACAAGTCAAACACAGACTTTTAAACATGAATGGCAGCGGCTGAGTCCATTGTTTATGAGCGTGAGGAACAACAAATCCAAAAGTGATTATGACATTTTAAACAGTAATTATTTATAATGACACTCTGCACTTTACACGTGTTAATAACTCTGTTTACTTATGACCTTTCAAATCACAAGTCTATCCCTTTTATTTCATGGATTTCTGTTTATTTACACGTTGACAATAGAAGCGGGATTTCACTGTGAAACCGTCCAGCCAATCGCAGCGTCTTGCGCTCCGATGACGCGCAATGTGAGCGACTCGGGCCATCAACATGCGGCATGGATATGTTGACTTGAGCCAACGTGTGAAGTGAGAAATAATCATTTCATCATCGCTGCGGAAAGTATTTAGTTTGTTATTGTGGCATTTTCCTTTTCGCGAGCAAGATGGCGAACATCAACCTCCAGTTCAAGACAAAGTAAGTGTGTTTTGTCACGAGACGAGAAAACATATAAGCTAATAGCTAACACAAGCTATCAGCTAGCACACGCTCAGCTAAAGTGTCACTCCAAGTTTCCACAGTAACGTTCCTGCTCTTTTCTCCCAGTTACGATGTTTCCAGCAAGATCGAACCGTTTTACAAAGGAGGGAAAGTGCAGGTGAGTTTCCCCCACATATATTCACTGATTTCCACATATACTTTAACAATATTATAGACACAGGAATACCCCCACCCACTAAAATATCAGTACCTTTATAGTACCACATGTTATAAGAAAATAATAATGACAATCAGTAGGACATAATACAAACACGAATAAGTAGCTAACTTATGATATTACAAATTAGTAATAAATATATGTATATATTTTTCGTTTGTTGATAGTTTTGCTTGTAAAATGCACATATCTATGAGTTTTGGTTCAAATGTATATTGTGAGCGTATAACTGAATTATAAGTTCATATTTATTATATCGCATTAATATCTGATATGCACATCCTGGAGAGAGATTTTTTTGTTGGGCTTTAGTTGTTAGTTATGTAGCTATAAACTTTGATGCAACATTTTAAATATGTACTAATTATATAGATATACATTTTTTATATAGATGTGTATCTCCGTATATTAGATTTTTCTTACAGTTTTTGTCTTTTACTGGGTTTGAGAAGATTCCAGGTCAATTTGATCAAATTTGAAGAGAAACACTTTGTGAAGATTTAGTCTGTAACATAATAAAGTAGTAATGATAAAAAATATTATTAAGTATAAATACCATGCTGCAAAGTTGAGGTTTTAAGTGATGCGGCAGTGGTCAAAATGTCCTGACTTGTCCTGACCAGCTCGAGACAGTATCCTTAAACAGACGGACTTCTCCTCACAAGACATGATACAGACGTGTCCACAGGCTGACTGACCTGACTGGTGACTGCAGCTTTATTCTCTCCACCTGTTTGTTTTCCAGATCAGCAACGATGAGCAACACATCTTCTGCACGTGTGGCTCTCGTGTCAATGTTTTGGAGATCAGCACAGGAAAGATTGTCCACAGTGTCGAGCATGTGAGTCCACAAGATCTTTTAGGGCTGGAGTTACATTTCAGTCGATATCGATAATCATCACAATAAATGTCACTGTTATCATTTCATTTTATACTACATTTTAGAAACTTTTTTTTACTCCTGAGTGCTTGTTGTGGTCATTTGTAAATTTGTACTTTTGATCACCGAGATCTTTCCCTTCTTGTCTGTTTACAGGATGATCAAGAGGACATCACATCTTTTGCACTGAGCTGTGACGATGAGGTAAAGCAGACGCCTCGGCCACTTGTCATTACTTCAGTGTGAATTTTCTTGATGTTCTAATGTCAGCCTGTACAAGAGTGGTATTTATTAACCTCTGTACTGTGTCCCACCTCAGCTGCTGGTAACAGCCAGCAGGGCTCTGCTGCTGAAGCAATGGGACTGGAAACAAGCTCAGTGCACTCGTTCCTGGAGGGCCATTCACACAGTGCCTGTAGCCAGTATGACCTTTGACTCGACCTCCACGCTCCTCGCCACAGGTCAGCTGACACTGGAATAGAAGCTGTGACATTCACCTGCTGCATAGACAATTTCCCAGTTCAAAGACCGTCTCCTCTTGTTGTCCTGCAGGTGGCTGTGACGGTACCATTAAGCTTTGGGATGTGTTGAAGCAGTACTGCACACACAACCTGAAAGGGTCATCTGGAGTTGTGCAGTAAGTCCAGATATCTGTGAACCACAGCTGAGACATCATTAAGATTATTTCTTAAAATTCGTTGTTAATACAGAAGTTGTAGCTTGGTTTTGAAAAGTTAGACCCTCAGTCGGCGGGTAAGGTTAGTGAGTTTTTTCGTGAATAGTCTGCTGGAATGATAACAAATCAAGAAGTGTCACATGTTACAGTAACAGGATATAACTGGATTGCACATACAAGGGCTTTTACAGTGAGGTGATCTGTCATGAAACTCCACCAGTAAAAACTAAAGGCAAAAGGGATTTGAAAAATCAATATTTGATTGGATTAAACATAATCCCAAAAGTATTATTCAATACTTTTATGGAAACAGCTACGATTTAAGTAGCATCACATTTACAGCGGGAGTTGTCGTATTAAAAAGTTACAGATGTCACATGTTAGAGATTTCAGGTTGAAGCGGACACTACTGATTCTGTAGCTGCCTTTATGATCAAGAAGTGACGGTTGGATTAATCTTCGTGAATCTCTGCAGCCTCGTCCAGTTCCATCCAGACATCAGCCGACTGCAGCTCTTCTCCTCGTCTCTGGACTGCGGCATCCGGCTGTGGGACCTGAGCTCCAGTCAGTGTGTGTGTGTGCTGCAGAGCCATTACAGCGCCGTCACCTCCCTCAGCTTCAGCGCTGACGGTGACACCATGGTCAGGTACTGTGTTCCCACCCCCCACAATATCCCTTCTGTCATCTTACCTATAAACAGCAGACAGTTAGGATTTGTCTCTCTTCTAAATCTGCAGGTTTTAAAGCTGTTGTTTGTAACTTTGTGTTGATCCTTGTGTGCAGTTCTGGTCGAGATAAGATCTGTACAGTGTGGGACCTTGAGACTCGGAAAGCCAAGAGGACTGTGCCTGTCTACGAGGTGAGACTGTGAATCGGATCTTATTTGTTGGACGTAGGGTAATTCCTGAAAATCTTTTTGACTCCTCATGTGAAGCAAATGTTTCAGCTGTGACTCTTGACGTCTGAACTTGCTGTGTGTGTTGTCTTGGTCTCCAGGCTGTGGAGGGCGTTGTGCTGCTGCCTGAGGATAAAGATTTCTCTGAGATTGGAGTGAAGAGCAATGACTTGCATTTCATCACAGCTGGAAGCAAAGGTTCGATTTTAACATAGTTCTGAAAATCGAAGCTGAGTCCCTGTGCTTTGTTAAACTCACGTCTTCTCCCCCATCGTCTCTCCGTAGGGGTGTTAAGAGTGTGGGAGGCCAGCACGGCACGCTGCATCTACAGCCAGAAGCTCCTCTCCACCCTCAGCCCTGTGTCTGGGGAGGAGGAAGAGCAGGACGACAACCCTCGCAGTCTGACGTACCTGCTGCACCTGCCCGTCTCCTCTAGACTGGCCACAGTCACTGCAGAACACAACATAGTGCTCTACCAGCTTCCCGCCCTCACCACACAGCAGCAGGTGGGTCATACTTATATTTTTGAAATCTACATTAGATTCAATTAAAATTCCAATATATTATTGGCATGACATTACTCACTTTAATTGCTTTTTTTTTTTTAAACCAGACAAATGTCAAGTCGCAGAAACCTCACACCAGCTAACTTTAAATGATGCTTTAAAGAGGATGACATCTGTTCGCTGTCTTTTAAACATTAACAAAAAAAAGAAATGCTTTAGCTCTTTTGCTTCTTTGTCTGTAATATGCTAAACTATATTGGCACTCGCACCGTTTAATTCCTTGGAGAGACCTCGGCATCTCAGTCGGATGTTCGCTGTCACAGATTCAGAACTAATGAACGCTCTTCCTCTGTTGCCTGCCCCCCCCCCCCCCCCTCTCAGTTTGTGGGCTACAATGATGAAGTACTGGATGTGAAATTCCTGGGTAAAGACAGTCACATCGTGGTGGCCACCAACAGCTGCCAGATCAAGGTGTTTGAGCTGCTCACCAACAGCTGCCAGATCCTCTACGGACACACAGGTCAGTCCCCACCAGCAGAGGGCAGCATGTGTTGGTGTAGAGCCACATGTGAAACAATCTGCAGTTGGAAGTGTTTTTCCTGTTGACATGTGACCATACAGGTTAATAGCACAGAAATATAGTATTCTTTTGACTTTATTTGTATTTATATATTTTACACATTTCAACTTTTCGGGCGTCAAACTTTAAAGATGGTTTTGCTCCACTGGTATTACAACACTGGTAATGATGGCAACTATTTTTTGTATTGAAGTCTATGCTTATTGTTTTTAGTTAGTAGACTGAGTAATGTTGAAATTAGATGGGTTTAACACAGAAAAAGGGAAGGTGGGTTAGTGAATGATAAATATGATATAATCTGCTCAAAGTTTCAGCTTTGCATTCTTAAAAGTTGACTTGTTGAGCCGGTTGTGTTTTTTATGCATCGTACCTTTTCGCCTCTATCTTCCACAGACACTGTCCTGTCTCTGGATGTGTTCAAAACCGGCTCTCTCTTTGCAAGCTGTGCAAAGGTGAGCTCACCTCCTTGCACCTAACAGGGAACAGCAACCCAAGGATTAATGATTAGTTCCACACATTGCCCTAAAATCAACATGTTCAATATAAGTTAATCTTTAACTAGAGGACCGTTAAATAGCATTTATGTCAACATTTGTGTGGTGTGTGTGTTTGTCTTCAGGACAGGTCAGTGCGTGTGTGGCAGATGGACGGGGATAGTGGTCAGGTGAGATGTGTGGCCCAGGGCTCCAGCCATGCTAATGCTGTGGGCTCCATCACCTGCTCCAGGTAACACTTAACATTCCTCCACTCACACTTGTTTTCTTATCACATGTATAAACACAGATAGCGAGTTAGCTGGTAGACGAGTCTTTGTGAAGCTGCTTGACGGTAATGACCCTCCATCTTTGTCTCTGTGTGAAGGATGAAAGCGTCTTTCGTGGTGTCTGGCAGTCAGGACTGCACCGTCAAGGTGTGGGATCTGCCCGCAGACCTGCCCACGACAGAAGAAGACATACACGAGCTGACCGCCCGATGCACAGAGAAGGCGCATGATAAGGTACACGTCCAAAATGTTTGCACACTGTCCAGAAAGAATAACAAACCATTGTGACCATTAGTGGCTGGCACTCGCCCAATGAAAAACACATGTTTTTATAGTGTAAGCCAGATATCACAGCGCTTGGACAGTGAAGAATTTGACTTGAGAGCAGGGTTAAACGCCAAGTTTTTTAAAGCCCGACAGTGGAGACTTTACCTTCCAACAAGAGAGGCGAGCTTTCCACTTAACAAAAGGTTGAAAAGGAAATGAAACGTTTCTCCATAAAAGCAAAACAATGGACTTATGGTGACATGCCCACTTGGCTGTTAACATTCAACTAAAGTGAAGTATCTGATGCAACTGTGGGTAACCGCCAGTTATTTGTGGTAGCTCTTTATTTAATTACTACGTGGTTTCTAATGCATTCCAGTGTTTTCATAGCTGTGTCAACAGGTCAAAACATATCATTGAATTAGCGTCTGTATGCAGTGGGGCAGAGAATGTGATTCACTTTGGTGTGGTGGGTTTAGGTTTGTGACCTGCACAATCCGGATCTTTTAAATCGGTGACAATGGTCTATTCTTTAACTTAGCCCCGCTCCTTACCGGGCTCTTTCACCACTGCTCAGTTTTTTTATTTATGGAATGGAGATAATATCCTTTGCACACTTACGGCTCGTCCCATTTCCTGTTTCCAGCACTATCACTTGTCTTTGACCAATTTTCTGTAATTTGAGGAGCGAGTATTATATTCATTTCCCCACTACAATAGAAGGTGTCACTGCTGTCATAACAGCGTTAACCCCTTGGGCAGCTTCACTGAGAATCACTAGGGATTATACAAATGATTAAATGTAGGTCACACGATTTTAGCAGTTGCAAGGTGGTTCAGCCTTTTGTTACCGTTTTCAGGTGATTTTCAAACTCGTAGATTTGCCATATCTGAATATTTTGTATAATCTTTAATCAAATCAAATTAGCAACTCGTCCGTCTGTAACGTGTCACTGTCCCAGTGTCGCTGCTTCTAACTTGACAATGTCGCATGATACACAAACTGTTTAAGATTAAATGTCCTTATCTGAGAGTAACTAATGATATTTAATGTTTATTCATAATGAATAATATTGGATTACCATTTGTTAATATATATCATATATACTACTGCTACACTACTACTACTAATACTGTATAAGCCTGTTTGAACAATTACTAAATTATTATTAACAAAGATATTTACGTTAATAACCATGGCAACAATGAAAACTTTTGGATCAGTCTTATTAATCACATACAGCTAATCTCTTATTTTGTTGACATTTACACAGGAAACAAGGTCACTTATTGAAATCAGTTAAAATTACATTGAATGATTCCAGTTACTGTATAAACCTGACTAGGCCACTTTAATATTTGTATACACGGCTGTTCTTGGAGTTGTAGTGGAAACCAGTACAGGCAGGCTGAAGGTAACATTATAACACAAATTGTGGATGTGTAATAGTGTTTAAAGCCAGCTTACTTGTATATAACAGCAGCATTATATTTTATACGATTCTTTCGGCATTAGCGAGAGAGAGAAACATGTAAGTCACTCTCCCACTGTCTCATTTTACAAAATACAATGTGTAGGCTGGCTTTTCCCATCAGGAAGTGCAGGTGAAACCACTGATTACCGTTAGCAAGATGCGGGGGGAGAATGTTTACGCTCACTCAAGTTTCCTGCTGCACCTTCACACTCCCGACACAACAGAACAATTGACTGTCTGTCCATCAGCGGACCCTGGTTTCTCAACTTGTCTTTTGTTTTCATGTAAATTATCAGATCTGAGCAATGTCGGCTGTGATTGCGGAGAATTTAGACAATGCAGCTCTTTATGCCTCCAGGCTGGAAAGAGCTGTTTTCTTGTGAACATGATATCCTCTGGTTGCCACTATGCAGACTCTGGCTCCACATGTGCAAGATGGTGGTGTTTGTATCCCGGATATTGAGGCTTCTTTTGTGGATGGTGTAAGGAAGTGGACAAGCAGTTATTACGGTGTTTATCGTACCAGGAATGAGACTTTTCTTTCACTCAATTAACATACACACAAATGTACATTTAGTGTGTATGTTAATTGATATAAAATCTATAACTTTGATAGCTTCTGCTTGTAATCCTTCAAAGTCTTCACTTAAAACCTCATCAACTTTGTGAAGTCATTCCTCCTCTCCCCCCCCCTCCCCCTTGTCCTTTCTCCAGGATATAAACAGTGTTGCAGTGTCGCCCAATGACAAGCTGCTGGCCTCGGGCTCCCAGGACCGGACCGCCAAGCTGTGGTCGCTGGCAGACGTGGGGAGCCTGGGCCTGCTGGGGGTGTTTCGGGGCCATCGCCGCGGCGTCTGGGCCGTTTGCTTCTCTCCCGTCGACCAGGTGCTGGCCACGTCCTCGGCTGACGGCACCACCAAGCTCTGGAGCCTGCAGGACTTCAGCTGCCTGAAGGTGAGCCACTGGCTGTAAATGTAGTACAATGTGTATTTTATTACGGGAGCAGATGATTGACTGGATACAGTGGTCGTTTGAGCGCTCTTCCTGATAAGTGTAATAATATCTGTAATTCTGTGAAGATGACACTCGTATAAGATATGACAGAAGTGTTTATCAAAGCTTCATTAGTTTCCGTATCTTATTTTAACTGATTGTAATTCTCAGCTGCCAGAGATGGTTTTGATTGTGAGGCAGAAACGATGGGATCATGTGGTTTTTTCTGTCTTTGTCTTTCTTCAGACATTCGAGGGGCACGACGCATCAGTTTTGAAAGTGATTTTTGTGAGTCGTGGGACTCAGCTGCTCACCAGGTAAACCCATGGGAAGCATTCCTCCAAAATTCACCATATATACACAAATACACTTTTACCTACACATGCTCAGATGAGGCATTGAAATGAATGGATGTTTGATTATCATGTAATCTCAGGAGTCTGATCAGGCTACATCCACACTTATACATTTTAGTTTTAAAACGCATGATTTCTGCTACGCCGTGATGTTCACCCTACTCCGATTTTCTATCCTTAGTGGCTCCGACGGTTTAGTAAAGCTGTGGACCATCAAGACCAATGAGTGTGTGAAGACGCTGGACGCCCACCAGGACAAAGTGTGGGGTCTCCACGCCACCCGCAAAGATGACAAGATGGTGACGGGGTCAGCTGATTCTTTTATCACCGTATGGGTGGTAAGTGTGATTTGACTAATAATTACCAGTTGATTCAGAAGACATGGAGAGTGATTAGTAATAAAACCGCTAAAAACATTGATATTACCAGATTAAGAAAGAAATAAACTCAAACTTTACAAAAATGCCCCAAAAGGCTCACAGCTGTTCTTTTGGATGTTGTAACATCACTTAAGTGCATTCCTACGCCAAAGCCCAGCAGTCATTTCAATCGAGCTTGTATCAATTCTCACAACACTCATAGATGGCAGTTCCCTAAATGTGCCCGATTCTTTTCATCAGTGTCCATGAGTTATTCCCTGGGAAATAAGGAATTACTTCTGCAGGGATCGATCACAAATATGATGTTCTTGTTCTCTATCTAACTAGGATGTGACTGAAGTGGAGCTGGCAGAGGAGCAGGCAAAACAGGAAGATCAGATACTCAAGTAAGTCCACAATGTTTTAGATGTGAGAAAAGTCCTCCACTTTATCTTTTCTCTCAAACCAAAGTGATGCACAAACAGTCTTATTGTCTTATGTTGGAGGTCAGGAGTCAAGGAGTAGTGTGTTAGGCCCAGACTCCACCTGAGTCTACCTCTCCTCCTCCTGTCTGTTTGTCTGTCTTTCTCTCCCCTGATGAGTAAACAGAGGCTGTGTTAGGCTCAGGTGGGCCTCACTGGGTCGCTGGTCAGGTCTAGCAATGTTCAGAGCTGTTTGAGTGGGTGTGTAGGAATGTATGATCTGGTATTCTGATAATACAAGTGAATTTCAGATCCCAGACAATTGATCATATGTGTGAAAGTTTGTCCACGGGTTTGTGCAGTTGTTCAGGGAAATTGAAATGGCAGCGACAAATAGCGTGTCTGTAATATATTTATCACCTTTTCAAAACAAAAACAGAACTTGAATGTCATTAACATATTCCAAAAATGTACTTCTTTCATTCAGACTCTATTTTATAAAACAACTGTTAATTGTGTTTGTTGTAGTGGTAAATCGAGTGGAAGTGTAACGATGAACTGAAAGCCACTGGCATTTTTAATTCGTTAAATATAAAAAGTAAAGAGTTCAGTTGGACTCATGGATGAACTGAGTAGGGTTGGGAGTTCAGAGGAGGTTGTCAGAGGTTAGTTCAGAGGTTAATTTCACTGAGACGTCACCAAACATGTTTTTCTTGTCTTGTGAAGGCAACCTTTTCAGGAACACCTCCAAGACGTTTCTTTGAAATTGGTACAAATGTTCCCTTCAGCTGTAAAAGTTCTCAATAATTGTTAAAGTCTGATATTGTGACAGGACAGCCCTAATCTCGACCTACAGCTACTGCTGTCGATGTATTGATCTTTGTTTTGAATATTTATGTTTTGGTCGTTGTCCTTTGAGCTTATTTTCAGTGAATATTGATGTTTACTGTAACAGTTCTAAAACTGCACTCGGCTGCGTGTCGCCTGCTCCTGTTTGATACTGTGTGTGTGTGTTTGTGTGTGTAGGAAGCAGGAGTTGTCCAACCTGCTCCATGAGAAGAAGTATCTGAAGGCGCTGGGTCTGGCCATCTCACTGGACCATCCTCACACCGTGCTCACTGTCATCAAAGGTATTTAATCCGTCAAGTCTGTTCCGCCATCTCTAACCAAGAGACCAGATCAGATTCTCCTTCATGCAATCAATCTCTGTCCCTCATCTGTTCACCTGCAGTTATCTTGACACGGTGTCGGGAGCGTGTCGTCAGTCACTGCTCACTTTGAGAGTTGCATCACACTCGCTTTCATAGTGAACAGGCCCTTGAGTGTAAAACCCAAAATACCTGGATTCCACACTGCCATGGTCCATTGACTGAGAAATATGTGCTCTTTTGTTTGAGTCTTTTGTCCCTTTCTGTGAGGCACAGGAAGAACCTCAGGTCATGTCTCATAACAAGTGACTTTGTTCATTTCAAGCTGAGAACAGAACTGCGAGTGACAAAAGGTTTTCTGGGACAAATCACAGGCTGTTGATGAAGTTGGTACTGTTGAGAATTATTAGTTATGCTAAAGTTAACGCTGCTACTGTCAGGTCATATTTCAGCTGTCGAAATCTCACCATGCGCTCAGGCTTAAACTAGGCGTCCTCAAACCTTCACTTTTCAACAACGAAGCTTTTTCAACAATGGAAATGATCTTGGTTGCTCATCGTGTGCAGCTGGTGGATCAACATCCACATATTTCTGTACCTGTGTCAGACAAAAGGCAGATCAACACAGCTTTACAACGTGACGGAAAGTAGCATGAATTTTGCCAAGTCATTAAATATGAAAAGAAAGAACGTGGCCAAACCCAGCTTTGCACAATGGGATTAGGCAGAGTATCTGTTTACATAATCCTCATTTTCCTAAATGGTTGAAATCATAATTTAATTTGTGACTCCAATTGAGTTTCACCGATTTTAAAGTTTGTTCATCCCCCCCACTGATTTTCTTATATTGATGGAGAGGTGTTCATATTGAGAGAAAGAGGTTTCGGTGGCAGCAGACGAGTTTTACAGTGAAACTTCCACACGTAAGAACCATAACATAGCCACGCCCTTCTGTCTATTACATAAATTATTTTACCCTAAATGGACACGATGCGCAGGGTTTCAACAATGAATGAGGTGGAGATGCAATTAGATGTTAAATATAGTACCATGATCTCACATAGATGAGAATTAGATAAATGACAATGTGCTGGTGCATGTGTGTCTTCCTCTCTCCCCATTTCATTTGAACTGTGCCGTCAATAAAAGTGATTGTTGTCGAGTGATCAGACGCTTCCACTCAGACAGTCGGTAGTTCGATCCCCGGCTCCTCCAGTTTGCATGCCTAAGTGTCCTTGGGCAAGATACTGACTCACAAATTGCAACTGACAGTGTTGTGGGATAAGAAAAAACATATAGTAAACCTGTATGAATGGGTGGGACTCTATGGTGTGAAGGGCTTGTATTTGTGTAAATCGCAAATACCAGTGATCATCAAGGCTAGAAAAGCACTTTATACAAATACTGGGAAATACAGCTTGACATGAACAAATGTTCGCTCCTGAGCTTGGACACTGACTCTCTGCTGTCGTGTTCTCTGTTTTGTTAGCGATCCGTCAGGGGGAGGATGGACAGGAGATGCTGGAAAAGACTCTACTGAAGCTGCGAGTGGATCAGAAAGGTAAAGGATCACTGATGAAATACAGAAATAAGAAAAAGATGGGGAAAGCTCCACAACACCTTTCAACTCGATCCTGAATATCACACGTAGACCCAACACTTCCACCACTGGCTGCTGCCCGTCACTCAACCCTCTTCTCACTCCCTCTCAGAGTCACTCCTGCGCTACTGTGTGGTGTGGAACACCAACGCCAGGAACTGCCAGGATGCTCAGTCGGTCCTCCAGGTGCTCCTCACACACCTGCCACCCGAGGAGCTGCTGAAGTACCAGGGAGCCCGAACACACCTGGAGGGACTCATTCCTTACACAGGTCAGTAGATGGTGTGTGTGCGCGTGTGTGTGCGTGTAAGTGTTTAAGTGTTTAAGTTTAAGCTTCGGTGTTCAAGCAGAGTAACGTCTTCACTTCCTCCAGAAGCTCAAGTGGTGTGTGCAGTAAACGGATGAGACGTTTTTTACAGCTCATTGGTAAAGTCTGTGCTCACCTTTGGCTTTATCATCTGGTTCAACAGGTTCAAAGAATTCTTGTTTAACTCAGGCTTTAAAAATATGAAATTCCAACGAGGGCCTAGTTGATTAGACGCTGACTGATGAGGGGTTTTGCTTTTGGTTTTAATGACGGTTTTATTGACGGTTTGACAAGCTCTCTGCTTTCTGTTGTTATTTTACGTTCTTATGAATTTGAATGTTTTTCTTTCGTGTGCCCGAGTCTCTGTGCCCATGTTTTCTGAGAGTTTCTTTGTTTTGCCTGGCTGCCAAACGTATTTCCCTTCAGGGATAATGAAGCTGTTGAAGTGAGAGAGGTGATTCTGTTTGTATCTGCCTTGGAGCATTGGGTGTGTCTTGCAATGTTGTTGTGCACATAGTTCAATTGATAACCAATGGTGTTTACCTGTGTACCACAAAGTGACAGTGAAGTTTAGAGCTTAAGAGGACCTCAATGAGTCAGTTTATTGTTTGTGTAAAGGACATTTAACACTGATTCTGTGTTTCCTGGTGTCTCCTTTGCTCTTTTTTTCTGTGAGACGGTGTAGCAAAGGCGATGTGTATTATATAAACCACATTGTTGTTAAAACGGCTTAAGTTTCCTGCTGCGTTCACATCATTACCTAATCCAAAATCCTGAATCTAGTTTTGGCCGAAATAACTTCCTCTCTTCTCTCTCCCTCAGAGAGACACATGCAGCGGATTGGAAAGTTGCTGCAGGCGTCCATGTTCCTGAACTACATGTGGCAGAAGATGAGAGTGGCCGGAGCACCGTCCAGGTGAGAGAAACATGAGCCGCTGACACATTTCACATACAGGCCCTCTGGATACCTCTGGAGTTCGGTGCAGGTCTGAAAGCAGCTTTAGAGTCTCAACCTGCATGTTCAGTCTCTAAGTCTCAGACTGGAGCTCATGAACTCTTTGTCCACTGCCCTGTCTTTTCTGCTGTGAACAGGTTATTATCTTGTGATCCTTCATGTGTGATAATTAGCCATCGAGTCTGTCATCGTTGTGTCAAAACTTGTTTCCTTCTCGTGAAAATCGAGGAAGTCAAAAAGGTTTTCCCTGTTACTGAGATAAACAAGCACTCCTAAACCTTGGAATGCTGCCACATTTGTCTTTTTCACATAGAAACTTAAACTACCAGATTTGAATGATCCACAAAAAAAGTTCCCAGTATTAACTTGAACTTATTTTTTCTGTCTAGTCGCATGATAGATACTGGTTGAAAATGAATCTCCATTTAATGAATCTAACTCATGTTGTTATCTGTCCAGCATGGATCAAGATGAAGAAATGGATACCACTCCCCTTGAACAGACCCAACCTGTCTTCATGATTGACAAGGAGAAAGAAAAGGGCAGCGGCGACGAGAACCAGGATGTCGGGAGTGACAGCGATAGCGGACAAGATGAAGATCCAAATTGCCCGGTTGAAGACGAGGAGGAGAAAGATGAAGTCAGCGCCACCACAAAAGATGGGAGAATAGAAATCAAAGAGAGCAATGGAACGAATGGCAATCACCACTCTGACAGCGAGGAGAGTTCAGAGGAAGAAGACACGAAAGAAGAGGAGAAGGATCAAAGTACAACGGTGAAGTGTCTCCCAGTTTCTTCTGCTCCTCAGGGCCAGGCTCTCGCCAGCTGACAGGGATCACCGAGGAGCACGCGGTGGAAACTCTCCTGAAGAAAAACAGGAGATCCTCGTATCTTGGACCATTAGCTGGAGCGACACACTGAATGTGTGGCAGCGAAGGAAGAGACGTGTGTGGGACTTTGCTCTGATTTCTGCAGACATGATGTACAGAAAAGATGAGGAAGGAGTGATGAATGAAAGAAGGTTAAACAATCAGACAGGGTTGAGCCAGAGTTCTCTTCACGCACAGCAAATACCAGCGCCCATTGTCTGGCTCTGCAATGTTGCAAAGTCCGGATCTACTGGCTCGACCACAACACAAAAGGCTCCTTATATCAAGATTCTTTTTTTTATGTAATGACTAGAAATGTTTATGAAATAAAAATGCGTTTGTTGTCATTTAAATTTAGTTAAAATTTGTAATATTTTGTCAAAACAGGACTTCGTAAAGAAAACTGCAGGTTTTTAACCCTTTGGTTTCCTTGTGTTTTAGAAAAGGTGGGGGTGCACAGCTTTAGTATTCTCAGTCCAAACACGGGAGGACAAAGTCAATGAGCTGATTTCACACAAGACGCATGATACAAGTGTTTTTATTTGTTCCCAGCTCCACAGTAACACGTGAACACACTCAGCTATTCTACATGGTTTAATCTGGGGTTTAAAGTCAGTGTTAAGTATTTGCACACGTCCCATTCTTCAAGTGAGGTTTAGTTTTACTTCAACAATAGCCTGATTTTTTTGCAGGTAAAATAACAAACCAATCACACTCTTGCACTCAACACAGTGAACATGCATATAAGGCACAACACGGGTTTCCAGTATGGAAAATAAACGTTTTAGAGCGGAAAGTGAAGCTGTGGGCTAAGAATGTCTACCGTAACCTGATTAATCAAACTATTTATTCAAGTGAGCTGGTAAAATTTAGCAGACTTTATCGAAGTTGAAAACATAACTGAATAGAGACTCGAAGAGAAGTGTTTTTATGCAGTTTTAAAGAGACAAACTTAATTCCCGCTATATATTCCCACAATCCTCTCACACTATATGATGCAGTGACTCTTAATTCCAGTTAGTTTTCTGGACACAGTCCTTGTATTGATAAAGGCAGCAGAATGTCAACGTGTATGAGAATAAAATTAAACAAAACTCATCAGCATCTATAGAACAGGTGAGGTTCCTTGATAGTAAAAGGTCACTGGCTCAGTATCTCAGTTTGTGTGGGTGGCAGGCCTTGGCCGGCGTTCTTGCGGGTGATGGTGGTGCAGCGGGTGAGGATCTCACGAGGCCGCGGCCTGGGCGGCACCTTCGGCGTGGAGCTCCCCTTGTAAATGTTGGGATCAGAGACGCTGGGGAGCATTTTCCCCTCGGTGCCGTGGGTTGGGCTGAGGCCGCTGCTCTTCACGGGTGGAGGCGTACGGCTGTGGCGCAGCCAGTCACCAGTGGCGCTCTGGCTCAGGTCAAAGGTCGAGCTGGCTGAGGAGGAACTGAGGTCGTCGCTGCAGCTGAATTCGCTGCTGCTGCTCCCAAAGCTTGCATCGCTCTCTGCTCTCAGGCTCCGGCCACGCTCCTCCTCCCCTCCGGCCATTTGCACCATTATGGTTGGCGGAGGAACGTGTTTTGCAGGGGCGGTTGCTGTTGCGACCTTGGTGGCAGAGGTTCTCGGAGGAGCACGAGGTGGCTCAGACAGGATGTCGAGAGAGCGAGACCTCTGCATCGTGTCTGGTGTGAGCAGACGGGGGGTTGAGGACCTGGTGGGTGGAAGCTGCAGAAGGTTTCCTGAAGAGAGGCTGAGCTGGTGGGACTGTTCCAGCATCAAGGAGGAGGAGGAGGCCGGTAGCTCAGAGGAGGAGCGACGGCTTTGATGGTTGGCTGCCATGCGGACCTGAGGGTGGCTGTAGGGCTGCAGGTACATGGAGGGGATGTAACCTGCTTTACCATTGTATCTGTTAAAGGAAAGAAAGAGACGGGCAGGATTTAAAATCTTGACTTTATAAAATCGAGATACTCGTGTTTACAGGCTAAAGGACTTCAGGAGGAAAACATGAGCTCAGAGTTTGATGCACATTATCCCATCTCCTTTAACTCATTTAAGATTATGCTGCCGTTCAATTCAGTGTCTTTCTTTTCCTGAATTAAATCTATTCATCTTCAACCATCTGACCTTTCTACCATTTTGAGAAGAAGTCACTGTCCCACCATCCCCAGTAAAGACTTAACTGAATCCATCTCTTATAAAAAAAGGCCTGATTTAATAAACACCTGATGAGCCACCAGCCGTTGTCAGACTTCTGCAGGACCTCCACCATTGCACCGATGTGCACAGTCAGCTCATCGTCTTTGGTGGCCTTGTAGCTCTTGATCGCAGTGCACAGCGTTCCTGAGAGTGATACAAAAGAACTTTAGTGTCCTGTTGACAGACATGAACGCCGAGGTGTTGATGGTGTCTTGAGAAAGAGCACAACAGAACCTGTTTCTATGCATGTACCTCTTTCAGGAGTCCCATCGGTTTCATCTTCATCGTAATCATCTTCCAGCTTCTCCAGATAGGGGGCAGGGAACCAGGCCATGTGTTTGTCCTCGTTCTCCACGAGCCACCAGCCTGAACCACCAGAATGGCACATTATACTGATGCCAGCGAGCGCCTGGGCCCGTTACTCTTAATCATCAACGGACTGAAGTTTCTCTGCTCACCTGCTTTATCCTTTATCAGTACGTCCACTTTTTCATCCAAGGCCACTTTGAAAGGCTTGTTCTTGGTGTCTTTGGTCTCGTACGCGGCCACACATCTGTACGTCTCCGTGACAAACGGCTGGGTCACGTGGCCGCCGTGGCCTGTGTCGCCGTTGAGTTCATCTTCCGAGGGCATGATGATGATGCTGAGGAGAAGAGCCGCCGGTTAGTGTGCAGGTAAACACGCGTCAGTAAAACGAAGAGAGGTTATGCACGGGTCGGATTTTATTCTTCTGGCCACGTTATTTTTCTGTGCAGTTTGAAAGGTGGATAGATCCTGGTCGACTCTTCAATAAAACTAGTGCAGTGACTGTGCTAACCAGGAAATGGGCTGTTTGCTTGGCCTGTGGTGTAGTTTGCTGCTTTTATTTCCAGCCGCCCATGTTTGCAGGAGTAATCTGCAAATTAATTTTCAAGTCTGTTTGTGACAGCTTGTTATTTTTTGTGCATTGTTCAACACTTTCACACCCTTAGCATCAACAATACGGTACTATTTAAGACAAATCTGCCATTGTTTAGAAATGATACACGAGTTGGAATCTGGGTGACACCCTGAGTTTGTTGAAAAGGAAGCCCAGAGAGCTAAAAAATCTCCTCCTGCACTAAACTTTAAAAATATATCCCACTAGTTTAGCGTACCTGTTCTTAGGGAAGTCCGGCTGCAGGTCCTGGTCCTTGGGCTGGAAGAACTGGATGAGGTCTCCAGACTGAGTGACCCGCGGGTCGCAGCTCAGAAGCTCGTTGCAGTATTTTTGCAAGGATTTGAGGCGCAAGAGGGATTTCTTGGGACCGATCCGCTTCGTCTTCTTGTCTAAAAGGAAGCAGGACACACGGAGTCACAATGCGCAACAGCCTCGATGGCGCATGAAGAAACCAAACCGCAGCTGGGAATTACGCACGCTCACCTCGGAACTTTGGGATGATTCTGTCAGACTTTTTCAATTGGCTTGCTGCTGGGAATGCCGCCTTCATTTTTTTCTGTAAGTTGAGGAAAAGAAACAGCGGGTTGGAAAAAAGAAGAAGCCACTTTTACGCACGATTTTGATTTTTCCGCGCGTTTAATACCCACGTGGAATTTCTTGAACTCCCGAAAAGTTCTGTAAACAACGATGTCACTCTGGTCCGACCACAGCACGGAGGTGATGTACATCTGGAAACAGGAGAATGCAGATTTATCACACTGATGTTCTGGATGGTAACACAAACGATGGATGACTCCTTGTGCGCTTACTTTGCTCTTCTCCTTGTGCAACACTCCGGTGAAACGCACACTCATAGGATACCGCTGAGCCTCCATGGTGCGACGACAGAACCAGGACACAGGGTGAAGATGATCCCTGTTTTGACTCTGAGCTGCAGGTGTAGCCTCTTAGCCTCGACCTGGTGTGAGACCGAGGCAGTGATGGCGGGTTTATATTCTCCACAGGGGCGCGGGCGTGGCTGCCCGGTGTGAGTCAGATGGCAGAAACAAAACCTCTTAACTCCGTCACTCGCAGGAAACTCCAGGATTGCTCCAAAACTGAGAGACGTGGCTCAGGAAGCTTTGTTGGCTCACACAGGTGAGTGAGGCAGAACATTGTCCCATTCTTTGCTGATGGAAACATTCTTTAGTAATGAACCTATTGTTTCCTCTCACAAAGAATTAGAATCAGAATAATCCCCTTGTTATAACATGATTACTAAATGAGATGAGCTTCACTGTCTAAAATAAGATACAACCAACTTGAGTTTAGATAATAACGTCAACTGTAACACATCTTCTCTGCTTTGTTTGTTCTGTACAATAAAAACCAAACCCTCGAGCTCTGACAGACAGTCCAATGATACAACATGATTAATTGAAAGGACAAAAGACAAAGCAGTTCATGGAAAAAGAATAAATATATGAAGAAAAACAAGAGGATCATTCTATAACACTAGACGTAGATGAAGATTTTTCCCTTTTTGAAGTTGGCACAGGCTACTTAGTAATAAAGAATAAAAGTCACTAAATAAAGGGGACGTCTGCTCATCCTTTACTTTTTATTTTGTTTAATCTGTAATACTTAGTACAATACTAGAAGCGAATAAATCACAAACTCTTTGAGTTCATCCCTCGGGCAGGAGGCTGCGGGCCATCAGGACCAAAACCGCCCGCCACAAGACCAGCTTCTTCCCGGCTGGAGTTGGCCTTATCAACAAGGCCCGGGACCCCCACGTGACTCTGACTTTTATTCCGCCCCCACACCTCAAGGATATGTTAAATTAACACATTATATTATATTATTCTGCATTACATTGCATATTGCAATCTGACACTGTTCACTGTCTTGCATCTTGCATTTCACCTTTATATCTTTTATCTATTATATATATTTTATTTAGATATGTTTATGTCTAAATAAACGTTACTTTGTATAAATATTAGAAAAAGGGAGTAAATAAGATTGCTTTTTTTATGTGTGTTGTATTTATTATGTTTCTATGTTCATTGTATGCATCAATAACCAGAGCAAATTCCTTGTAGGTGTAAACCTACTTGGCAATAAATACTTTCTGATTCTTTGTTTCATTGATTTGCCTTTTTTTGAGATTCTGTGAATGTCTTGTTCTCGATTGGCTGCATCAGATGCTGAAATAATAAAACGAATATATTATTTTAAATCAAGGCCAAAGTGCATAGATGATAGAACGGATTGAAAGTAGAAAGCATCAGACCTGGAGACAGTGGGTGTCTTTGTCTTGGAGACAGTCAGCATTGTTAAAGGCACACAAGGAAGTTGTTTCCCTTCTTCTTTCCTGATTTGAGAAAATGTTACCTCATCTCCAGGCAGGAATCCTGAGGTGCTGCACGTACACCAAACACAAGCCACATTTATTGACATACTAAATCATGTCAAAGGCCCTCATCATTTCACTGAAGAAACCCAAACCTGTATTTAAGGGTTACAGGAACTTTCACCACATCAATTTAACCCGAAAAGGGAATGTTGACAACCTCTGCGACAATGAGGTGAGGCACACTTTACTGTGCTGCTGCCAAATGTTCAGAGGTTTGAACGTAGAACAGTTTGGTTTGATTCCCGGACATAAAAAATTACTTTTGTGGTCCACTACTGACATCTAGTGTCCGCTGCCATCTCAATGATCAGACGTACAACAGTGTAAAAGCAATACAGTATAAATATTTCTCTTTATTCCATCTCATACAATACATTCATAGCGGATTTATCACACATCTGACTTTTACAGACACACTCTCAAACAAACACGTTTCTTTACATTGCACATTTTTGATTTAGTCGATTAATTTTAAAAAAGCAAGCAAATTATTTTGAGGTCATTCAGACTGAAGTGGTCAGTCCACTTACTTGGGTTTAAAAAAAAAAAAAAAACAGTGTGTCAAGAGTTTCCCCCCCAAACAACTCCACAACTCCTTGTGTCATGCTGCGGGCCAGCAGGCCGGCTGAAAGGCTACGAGCAACACACAGGCAGGCAGAGGACATGCACTCTCCAGCACGTGGCCCACAGCAACACTTCTCAGGAGACTACTGATCAGAAGCTTTCATTTTTCTCGCAGAAATATACTTGAATATCTTCAAATAAAACATCACCAACCATATAACCTCGAGCTCTTGTATTGCAACTCTACAAAACTTTAAAATGGTAAGGCAGCGGGTTAGGTTCTATCTCCGTCACGTCTTCCAACGCGCCCGAGCCACACGAGGTGCTTCTGTTCATCACATTCCCCGGTGAGTGGAACGGTGGCACATCGTAGAAATGCGCGACTTGAATCTCCTATTTTGAGACGTTTTCAAAACCAGACAAATGTAGTGAAACAAACCAGTTCAGCCACACATGAACTACAATACACGTGACACTGATTTGGTCAGACTGCATGTGTGACATTAGATCTCCCTGCTCAATCTCTCACATGACCACAATCCTGAAAACACAACTCAGCAGCTGAGCTACGATACCCATAAGCCTCCTTATTGAATCCACCATTAAACTTTCATATACACTTTTCCTCTTGATTAAAAAAAATAAATATCTCACTCTTGAAAATAAAACCAAAGATACCGCCCTGTGGTTGTATGCCTCCGCCAACCAGTGCAGTTTCAGTCTACGTACATTTCTCTTCCAGACGTATGAGGTCACCACTGAAACATCTTTAAATCCAACTGGTCAAAATTGGAAATTTCCTAAAGGCAGACTTGAGATATCCTGTTCAAAAAGCCAAAAACACGTTTTGTGAGACCTTGATCCACCAAAATCGAAATATTTGTTGCAAATTTGAAAGGATTCTCTTGAGGTTTTCTTGAGATATTGAGCCAAGAAGAATGGAGGAACAACCTGACAACAGAGGCTCCACCAACTGGCTGCCACCGGCTCACAGACGTAAAATAATTTAAAAAAAACTTCCATTAGTGACTTTTGCATAGCGAAAATTCAACGTGTAGCCATTAACTGTTTGTGGAGACAGTGTTGAATAGAGGATCTTTGAAAATCCCAGCAGCTTGGAAAATATTAGTGATCATTTCGAGTTCTAGTTCATTTCCTCCCTGATCATCGGACCATGACTTAGTCTCACAGGACAAAGTAGATCACTGCTCATCATTGCTTTTGTTGAAAATCTCTAAAATAAAATAAAATAAAATAAAAGAGCTTACAAACCACCTCCAACACCTTTACTCTCATGTGACTCTTAACTAAAAAAGGCATATTATGCTCATAATGTCTCCACGAAAGCAAAACTGGAACTGTCTGGATGTCCAGCTACAGGGAGACAGATTCTGTGAAGAGTACACAGAAAACCGCTGCACAAAATTGAAAATAAAAACAGTTCAGAGAGAGAAATTAAAAATGAAATACGGGGCAAACATCAAGTTCTACAGCAGCTGTGAGAACCGTCTTTGGCCTTCAGGTCTTCTGTCTCGCTGCACCGTCTTTCCTTTGACTCCATCAGAAGACTGTCAGCCTTCACTTCCCCTGCTGTGAGGAAACAGGTCACCCCCCCTATTCATGGCATCATTAGCTCTCCGTCGTTCCTGTCCCATTTAAGCACAGGGCAATGTGAACTGTCCTTTACCTCATGCTGAACACCTGAGTTCTTCTTGTCACCGAAATTCATAAATGGGCACGCTGTGCTCTTGAACATGGTTTAAGATAAGAGACTGGTACCTGCAGGCGCAAGATAAAAAAAGAGAGCAATATTAACATAAGAAATATTAACAATTCTCTTTCAATCATTGAATTTAGCCTGGCATTCTGCAGCAGGGCCACAGGGAGGCGAAGTAGTTACCATTCAGAGCTCCTGTGGTAATAGTAGCCCTCGATAGTAGCTGTGGACTTCTGAAAGCAGATGTAGTAGAAGCCTGCGAAGGAGGCACCGCTGATGTCTTTGATAGTGTGGTCCGGAACCAGAAACTGCTCCTGACGGTGCAGGACAAGACGAGCGGAGGTCAGAGTTTAGCACCAACACGAGAGAGACAGGGGGAGACGTGAGAGAAACATCACCTACTTACTTTCCACCTCATGAAGACGTAATCACTGTTGTCCAGCGCTTCATAGTCAAAGTCGTCCGAGTTGAAGCTTTTGGCATATTTGTAAAAAGGCGGAAACTTGCCCTAGTGAAGAAGATATACAAACAGTTTGAGAAATGCCAGTTTCTGAAGCTGTATTAGTCGGTGATCACAAATACTAACTCAACACGGCGTACCCAGTGCTTTCTGTCCACATCCTCATCTGCGTCCCACTTCCTGGTTAAGAAAGGCCTCTTCTGACTGATAATTTCTCCAGCAAAAAATGTTGTGAGGGTGGGATACTCCTGTCACACAGAGAAACAAAGGTTAAGACGGAAGGAAAAATGCGGTGGAACATTTATACATGAGTGCAGAAGTCAGAGAAAGTATGAAAGGCTCTGTTGAACTGCTATGATGATTCAAGACTCCAGATTTTCAGCTTATGGTTTCTGCAGGATTCAATAAGTAAAATATAAATTTTTAATGAGTGAAATTTAAAGACCTTTGTCAAGACAGTTCTGAAGGAAGAAGCTGATCCTAAACATCTCCATTATTGAAGATAAGGTGAAGTAGAGAGTAACCCCTTGATACTCCACATTATCTCACAAACTACAGGCAGGGCAGTAGATATCTGTAGTCTATCCCACAGCCAAGCCCAGTGAACTGCTGATAACCTGTGTTTGCAGACAGTTATCAGTCCCACGTTGGTCTTGGTAATAGTTTTATTACAGCATGATGATATCTGTATCGTTGACAAAGAGCTGCAACACAGATAAGTTCCCAACTATGCACGGAATTTTTACGATGGAGGAATAACATTAAATGAACTTTAACATATCTAAGACCAAAGTGAATTTTATACCACAAACAACAACCTGTCAGCAGCTTGTGTTTTGTGCAGCAGGAAATTTTTAAATAACCGAAATGTTGGAAATGATTTATTCCATAGGAATTTATGATTTATTCCACTCGTCTTTCACTCCACTCTGCCTGAGCCAACGTCCCCCCCGAACCCTGCTGACCTTCTCTCCTGCACATGTTGCATAATGAAAAGCGGATTTGGTCGACACAAGAAAAGAAAATAAGAAAAAAAGACTAGTCTAAACACATATTTGTCCGCCCTTTAATCTTTATCACAGTTCAGTACGCATCAAACAAGCGGGGACTGGTCTCCACTCGCTGGAACAGTGAACCCAGTCCGAGCTCGTGCTCTGACAGAAAAAAAGGTCAGCCTCGTAACATCTGACCTATTTCACATCTCACCTCAGTTAGACCCTTTATCTTCAGGTAGCCACACAGATACGAGTCCTCCACGGTCACATGCTGCAAAAAAGACAAACAGGGAACACGTACAGTAACTGGCCTGAAATCACCAATGCACAAGATTCTTCTCCTCCTTCTTTGGCAGGACGTGTACATGTCAGTAGACTGGTGTGAACAGACGAATCACTATTAATCAGTGCACGAGTTATGTCTGTTTATAAAATAAGAGAATCCTTATTTAATCCCACAGTGGGGACACGTGTAATGTTTCAGCAGCAAGTAAACATGCTTAAACATTCCTTACATATGTAAGGAAATATGAAAAACCTATAAAAGGGAATAGATATAATAAATAGTGTAAACAGAATAGTGTGAGACTGGGTGGAGTGAAAGGGACAAGACTCATTTCACCCGTTGGCGAAGGTAGTTGTACAAAATGCTAACATGTTTGGGTTGTGTGTGTGTGTGTGTCTCTCTATGTGTGTGCTATAAAAGTAGTTGACAATAAAGTTAATTGTCAACATTTGGTCCAAATTCTAAATATAATACCACAGCAGAAACACAGAGCTCTGAGCTAGCTCGAAATGTGGGTCATCGAAACGAGCTAAGGGAGCTAACGTCTGCTAAGTTAGTCACTTAGAAACTAAGGCTACACATATGTCAACTTCATTGATAGAAGGACAATCACATCGACATGACGACGAGGCGGAACTCACCTGCAGGACGACCTCGACGTCGTAGGAGTTGCCTTTGCTCTTCTGGTAGCCTCGGAACTGCGAGCCGCTGTACAGCAGCGAGGTGGCCACCCCCGGCTGGTGGGTGTTGATCGGGGCGGCGGGCACAAGCGACGCCGAGGATGAGCGGGCCGGCTCGCTGGAGCTGCAGCACTCTGCGGGGACAGGCATGATGAGCGCGAGAGAGTCGCTGTCCGAAACCGTCATGAACTCTTCGACTGAGCCGCAGCGGGAGAGAGGAGGGTCCGGAGCCGTCACATCGAGCAGTGAGGGGGGAGACTTCGCTCCGGTTGACGGTTTCTTCTTCTGGAGCAGAGCGCTGCAGTCTCTTCTACTTCTTCTTCTCTCGGTTTACTGCTTCTTCTTGTGTTATGTGCGCGGGGCCAACAACGATTTGGTGCATCACCGCCACCTGCTGGTATGGAGTGTGGATCAGGCGGTGGATGGTTTTATTATCTATTGAGTTAAATAACAAAAGGAAACTTAAACTATCTCCATTATGTTCCACTTTCATCAAACTGTACTTTAATCCTGCCAAGGTTTACAATTATCTGTGTCCTTTGTGGCTCAGTGTACTATGATATAAAGAACTGTTCCCTCTTACTCACAACAATCAAATTATTTTACATCAAGACATATAATTAATGAAAAAAAGGTTTTGTGATAATCCAGCTTGTAGGTTTTGCGTTATCCAAAATAAAAAACATACCCCCCCCCCCCCATCCCCTCTATTGCATCCCTGCACTCAACCACATGGTTTTCATTTCGTCCCATATATTTTCAATTTGATCTGCACTCTTTGATGTTTGTCTTGTAATATTTATGAGTTATGTTCACCACAGTAAACCCAGATACATGTATTTGCTCATCTGGGGAATAAGGAAAGAGCTGAAGCAGCATATTGGTCATCAAAATGTCTTTATTGTCTCATATCAGGTGGAAAGAGACTGAATGAACAGATGAAATCATTCTGTTATTGGTTACTTGAACATAGTAACATTTGTTGTATGACAGTTGTCTCAGAAGGCTGTGGGAATGTCCTGTTCTATTTCAATCACAAGTATGTGAATGAAATGATTGTTTGCCTCAAAGATCTTGCCACTGGAACTCCTCCAGCTGCTCGTGCAAATGGTCGATATACTTGAGGGTGTCTGAGAGGCAAGTTTGGTTCCGCTTACGTTCTTTGTCTTGAGCCTGTAATAAGCCATAAAGAAGAAAGGCAAACAATAACAAGACAGTGAGATGCGAAGGAGAGGTTTTTCAATTATGAAAATATGGACTGGGCTGCTCGCTGTCAGGTAATTCCAGCTCCCTACCCCTTTAACCAGGGACACTTTCCAGGCCTCGACACGTGTAACACACTGAGCCTCTCTGTCACTGATCTTCAGCAGGTGGTTATCGTGGCCGGTGGCCAGTGCGTCCATCACCATGTTTTTGTCTGTAAACAGCTACAGAGAGAGAACACAGGTAAAAGAGGGTGAGGGCACTGACACTGGAAATGACCAATGTCTTTGCATCATCTGTACAACTGGAATTAATCTCTGTCATCAGTGTTCACATTAGATTATTATTCTGATATATCAAAGGAAGTGAGAAAACAGGTCTTAAGAGTGGCGGCTGTGGGATAACACTGGAGAGTCAACATGGCAGAGTGTGCAGACAGTAATAAGCTGTAATCAGTGCTTTTACTACGAGGCTATAGCAATCTACAGTGACCATAATATAATCATTTAGCCAGTTTGGTACAAAAGAGACCACACTTACCCATCTAACATCACCTGACATGTCCTCTCCCACGCTGTCCGAGGCCACTTTCTCCAGAGTTGCCGAAGCAATATCCCGCACTTTCTGATGATAAGCATCCTCCAGATCTCGAAATTGGGCAAATGTATGATTGTGTTAAAGGCATAATTTAGACAGGACTTAATAATTGACAATGGGACTCAATTTTGATATGATGCATAAAACAAATGAAAAGGATATATCCCTTGCACAGTTTCAGTGAAACTGCCCACCATGTCTGAGATGTTGATGTCAAACTCTTTGATGATGTCCTGAAATGAAAGAAAAGAGTTTTTGACTCGCAAACGTACGGTGGCAGTATTTAATCTAAATCTATAGCATCTATAATAATTATAACAATCAGCTTACAAAAACACAAATAAGAAAAACTCACACACACACTTACCTGTAACTGGCTATTGAGCTTAAGCTCCAGTGACATTAGGCTGTCTGAGAGCTGGTTGATTGCATCGTTGCATTGACCGATCTTGACCTGCAGCTTGTCTGGGTCTGATAACTGCCTGAGCTCCACCATCCTCTAGAAAGTTATAAAATAAAAATATACTTTATAGATTCCACACCAGAGAAATTCACTTGCGTCATGAACATAAGAAATGTTTATCTACTAAAAGCAGAGTCAATGAGCTATTATCTATTTAAATGTTCTGAGCATTACACGGCGCCTTTAGAAACATTATATAAGGGCCCGGCTAACCTCTTGGTGTTGCTGCTGAAATTCGGCCAAAACCTGTGATGCCTTCTTCTGGTAGTCTGTCACCATCTTTGTGTGACCGCTGAGGAAGGAGTTTACCTCTGCCTCTCTTCGTTTATGCTCTGCCAAGCCTATTTCAAGTACCTGCTCACACAGTTCCCCCATTTGATGCTCAAATGTAAGCGTTGGGTCAAGGAATTTAAGGACTGATTTCCAAAGATGAACATGTCATTAATACAACCACATGGACGAGAAAGCCCAGAATCAAAGGATATGTTTGGAGCAGATGAGCCACTCCTGTCACACATCGCAGTGTCTCCGCTTCTGGATCGTCTTTGAACATGCTCTTAAACAGATTGGATCCATTGAGGTTTTCCACAAAGGCGTCCTGTTGGGAAAAAATAACTGACCTGTCACACTGTCCATTCAGAGCTCAATGGACAATGATTGCATCACAAACAAGAGCTTTAGGTTACTGTGTGTAATTGGAGTTCTGCTTTCTGGCTTTGCTCAGCATCATCGGCTTGTTGTTTCTGCAGCTCTTCTTGTCTCATTTTCTCAACGGCTAGGTAGTGTTTGATAGATGCTTCCTTTTTCTGCACAGACACATCTTTTTTTAATACAATATTAACATGGAACGTTACAAATACCTATGATGACAGTTTTCCAAACAGACCTATATGAGCACAGTAGATTACAACTGTATCTTTGTTGAGACTTACTTTCTCCTCACTAAGTAATCTGAAGTCTAGGCACGTCAAGTTTGGAAAGAAGGCAGCAATGAAGTAACTGTATCCATCCTCCTTTGAGAGAGGATTTCCAGATAGGTTGATGTTGAACAGTTTCTTGAATTTCCTGAGGGAGAGCACCTTTAAAATGAATTAGAATTACATTATGGTATATGTTACATGAACATACACAAATGTTACACAGCATCCTAATTGCAATACTACTGTAATACTTTACATTATCCAGTTGTTCAAGGAGGTTGTTTGAGATGAGGAAATGAGTGAGATTCTCAAATTCACCCATGTTTTCAATCACAGAGATTCTGTTGTTGGACAAATTCAGATATTCAAGCTTCCGCAGAGACTCAAGACCCTCGATTCTTTCTATTCTGTTGAAAGACAGATCTGAAAGACACATTCAGAAGGATGTGTTGATCCCTATTTGAACCATTACATAAACAATGCAAATAAAAAAAGCTTCATCTTACTGAGCCATGTCAGATTCACCAGACGGTCCAGGCCCTCGATCCTCTCTATCAAGTTGTTGTTTAGACAAAGCCTGGTCAAGGATGTGAAGTCCCATAAATTGTCAATCTTCAGGATGTCTGCGAACAGAGGACATCTCACATACCGAAGCACAATTCACTTTCATACACTGATTGATGTCTCTATAAGGTATTTTCTTACGTCTGAAGTCCAGACGTATAGCGAGGACTTCATCGAGGTGTATTCCCTCCGCCCGGGCAATTCTCCCAGCTTGATCTCGAGGAGTTTGCTCATCAACTGCCTTCTGCACAAGCTCCTCATCCATCAAGATGGGCTGAGCTGCACCACACTGCCAGCCCATGCTACTGCTGGTCGGGTCACTTTAGCTCTCGGGCTAAAATAAACCGAATAAATCACAGTTTGTTCTTTAGGAGCTCAGTTTTATCACTAACCCAACTATCAAGGGGTAGTTCACAGACAAATGAATATTCACTTATCATCTACTCACTGTGATGTTATGAGACTTCGTAAACAATATCAAATAAACAACCCACCGGTGACAGCTTCGGATGTAAACAACAAGTTTTGTTTTATCCCGTTGATGAAGTCTCCGTTTACTCATTGTCACTTAGCAACCGACTCGCCTCAAGCCGCGTTCAAGGACAGTCAAGTCAATGGGTTTATCATAAACTTTCAATCTCCAAATCAACTTGCTTGGCTGATGAATATGGAATAACAACACATGTGTTAGCGATTAGCAAGCTAAGATTTCGTGCAACGTTTTCCTCTTTGGTCAAGTGCATATTTTGTTTAAGTAAAACATGTATTTCTTTATACATTTATACAGAATTATTTTTCGCCATCAAGTGGAACGGAAATTAACACGTCTAAGAATATGTCTTGAACGCAGCTTCAGTTGCCAAACATGACGGACATCGATTGTAGCCATACGTGACGAGCTCTGTGGACCGGTCGACCAATAGGGATGTCCTGTGGGCGGGACTCCTCCGGGCCTCAGCCTCCGTCACTCCAGCTCCTGATCGGATTGTTTGTTGTCAAGATGGAGTTTTTACTCGGGAACCCGTTCAGCACTCCCGTGGGTCAGTGTGTAGGTACGTGAGCCTCCCGGTCATTCAGGTGGAAACGTGAGACTTCCTCCGCGGCACCACAGACGTTAAACCTGGGTTCACATTAGTTTTTTTTTTTTTCAACCGGGGTTTATTCACGGTTTAACCGCGAGCTAGCCGGTAGCATCATCGCAGCAAACGTCATCTGCTCGGGTTGAGCCTCTAGCTAATGTTAGCCTGCTAGCCTCCACCACTTAGAGAGCGTTTGTGTGGACAGTGCTCCACAGTTTGTAAGGATGTGAAATGTTTGTTTGGAAAACTAACTTAAATTCACACACAATCCAAACAGTGCAAGTTGTGACTTCATTTGCAATGCATGTCCCACTGCACCTTTGAATGGATATAGTCTTAGTTGTGTATTTGTATTATATTTGAGCTTTTTTATATTCAGCTTCATCTATCTTGCTTTTATTTTAATTCAACTCTTGCACTGCTGAGCTGACCGGTTTCCTCTTGTCCAACACCCCTCACTGTACTGATAACCCCATGTTAACTTGCATTATACTAACCCTAACCCTAAGTGATTACTGGCACCCACTGTATGAGCTACAGAAGTTAATGTTAAAGTGTTGTGTGGTACTTCTTTATCAGTTTAATGAAATCCTGTGAGGTTCAGTGTTTCTGTAAAGAGGATCCACCATCTTGGGTTCTGTTAGATCATCTCTGACATTGACTGGCCTCTATTAGCCTGTATCCTCTGTATTTACAAACTCTGATTTCTGGTGCCAGTGTTTAAGAAGTAGTTTAAACCTTCAGCTAGGGCTGGGCAACAGATACATCGATATCTATCAATATAATGTTGATCTATGTGCACAGTGAGGAGGTATAACTCATAATTGATTGACTTCAGATGTTGTTTATCATATATTTGCCTATAAAGAAGAGATCAAAACCACAACCTTAACTCAGGAACAAAACGAGTCTTACAACATAAAATAAATAATAGTATACCATTGATTATTATACTCTGAGCACTACATTCCACAGACATTTCCTTTCCTCTTCATTTTTTTGAAATATTTAAACTCCTGCAGAGCAGATGTGAACCAAACATCAATTTCTCCATCTGCAGAATTTTTCTGTTTAAGTACATGCAGCTGTTAACGTCTTTTTCCCAGCTGTCATAGATCAAGCTGCTCTTTTATAAATAGTCTTTCTCGAACATATTTTTTTTTCACTTTCTCAAGATAGAAAGTAGATGACCATGCAGAAGTTTACTCAAGCTCCTTGATGTAATTCTGTCAGAAATAACTTAACACACCGACTGTGTGCCATGTCGTCCAAGACGGCCCTCAGGCACCAACTTCGAGCCTCGTCTCTGGCATTTTACTCACCGTTGTTCTGGGTCAGGCAGTGGGCTGTTTGCAGTACATTTAGGATTTTCCAACTTGTCAGAGATGCCAGGTATCTCCTGATCTTTTTGGTTGAGTAGCTGCACTGTGCACACTTCTACACCCTGCTGTCTGTTTGGCTGTTAAGGCAGCAGGGCGAGGGATCAACTTACCTGTTGTGATCAAAGAGAGAGAGACAGGCAGAGGAGACAGAGAGCAACTGATGGGGGATGCACTGGGTTTTGTTCAGAGACAGAGAAGGGGTTCGAGGTAGTGAATGATGTAGGGCCTCGGTTCCCAAACTGGGGTACATGTACCCCAAGGGGTACGCGAAGTGGTTCAGGGGGTACGTGGGGAGAACATTTTATCTGCGTTTTCAAAGTGAAAAAGCCCATTACATTTTCAAACTGAGCTATAAATAATCGCGCAATATTAAATAGTCTGAATAGCCAACTCGCATTGCCAAAAATACCCATATTCAGCAAAATAATTACACTGCCAAAAAAAGTTACAGGTAGGTTAGTGACCGTTAGTCAAAACTAGGGATGGGCATAATTAATCGACAATCGATTAATTGATCCTTAAGAATTTCGTAGATGACATTATTTTGTCATCTACGATTATTATAAGTCCTGAAATCTCTGACAATTTCAAAGTTTCAAGTGTTATAGGCTGTATACGTGCGTCGGGGGGGGGGGGGGGGGGGGTACGTAGCTGGAGATTGAATGTCTGAAGGGGTACGAGACTGTAAAAAGTTTGGGATCCACTGATGTAGGGGATAGGTTTCAAGAAGTTTCTCTTGTATGTATTCTCTCCTCTTCATGATAAAGCATAATGGTTAAGGCACTATGGCTGTAAACATTATGAAGTAATGAATGTCTGGAAGAGCAATCTTTTGGCAATTATGTGATGTGAAACTGCTTATAATCTGGAGCTCTGTACAATAAATATCAAACAAATAATGTAAAGAGAAAAGATGAGGACAAGTGAAAACTGTCTTAAAGGATAAAAGATGGAGAGATGGTGCCAGACAGGGACAGGGATCTGTAGCTTTGTTGGCAGTGCATGGCACAGCCTGCCACTGGTTAAAGCCATGTGATCGACTGGGTTCACTGGTTTGATGTAGATTCCCGGGACTCAGGGGATTGACACAACACCACGACTGAAAGCACTTAGCAGGCATTTAAGTTCATTAGCAAGGCTCTGTTTGTTCAGGGTCGTCGTAGCTCATTCCACATGGAGAGATAAGATATTTTGTTCTTCTCTGCCACCCATACTCTACCCTTCCTCGACCTGACAATCCACCTGAGGGGATTACATGGGATATTTTAGTGGTAGTGCCTGGTTAATTCTTCCAAACTCACGTTTATATACATTGTGTAAAGCCAAACACCAAGACACAGAGTGCTACTCATGCTGATGGGCACTTGATATTAACTATATTTATGCCGGTCTCTCTGTTGTTGCCCTGTCTCTGACAAGATGATTAGAGAGGGGGAGTGAGAGCATGAATAAGTCACGGCTATCAGGCTTGTCTAACTTTGAGCGTCCCAAAAGGAAGGCAACACAGCCCAGTGAGAGGCTCTTGGTCTGGGCATGACAGCCTGATCAGGGCCCCTGGGCGTCAGAGAGAGGAGCTCCTCCTGTCCAAGCTCAAGAATCCTCTAATGAGAATCTATTGACTGACAGCCACAGGAAGTCAGTCACAGCTCGCTTCAGCAACAGATTTTTTTTTTGTTTTACTGAAAATCTCACCCCAAGTGACTGCTTTCCTGAAAGATAGCAGCATTCACAGACATGATGGATGGATTCAGGGGAGAGGAGAGGAAGGAGGAGATGGAGCGAGGAATGCGTTGATGACTCCAGCGTCAGTTCATCACTGCAGCTTCCCGCAGTCTGGATCACATTATTACTCAACAAAATGCTATTAAATTGTAGGGTGGAGTGTGAAGGGGGGAGCAGGTCTCTGTGGCTGCTGTTTTGCATCTGTTATGACAGTTGACCGACTAAACAGATGCAATAAACTTCACTTTCCCTAAAATGTTTGCAGGCATTTACTACAAAGTTATAAAACATGTTAAAGAAGTGTTTATTATTTATTATTTTTAGATTACTAACACTAACAACAACAAATTTCCTTTCAACTAAAGCAGTTGTCATCAGTGACCGGCTGCGTACAGGTCAGAGTCAGTTCAGAGTTCTGAGAGCCGTCACACTACTAAACATTAATGAAGAGGCATGTGCACAAGCTGTTTTTCCAATAATATTCAATTATATCAATATTATGTGCAATGGATTGGGATCCTACACACAGTGTTCTCTGCCAAAGTGAGAATAGCTTGGTTAGAGAGACTGAAAGCACAGAAAGCTGTCACTACACGCTGACTTGCTCACACAACAGTTTTTACTCTCAACCTTATGCAAACCAGAGGTTGTTTCAATTAATGTTCATCAACTTAGCACAGGCGACAACTGAGCCTGACTGAAATGCAGCATCATGCTCACTAGTGAGACAGCTGGCAGTTTGCAAACAGTGGATCGGGTATCAAAGCTAAAGTTTTCTTCAGTGACAAACACAGTCGGCAGCTTCCTCTGCCTTAGCATCAGTATTAAAGTCACATAAAACCATTATCTTGCTATCTGAAAAAAGATTCAGTGGAGCTGCAAATGAATCCAAATGTTAATGATATTCTGGTTGAACTGTTTGTTTTTCCTCCAGAGAGGGCCACAGATGGAGGCCTGCAGAACGAGGACTGGACCCTCAACATGGAAATCTGTGATATCATAAATGAGACAGAAGAAGGGTGAGCTCCTCCCACACGACAGAAAGCCTATTGTTTTCCTGAGGTGTCTCCTTCTGAATGAATGAAATTCTTATTCCAGCCTCCTACACTGAAAGATGCCCAGCCTACGATGGTTTATGAAAGTTTCTACAAATAATTCATTATCAGTACATCATGATACATTTTTATTTAGATTTAGATTACAATTTAAAATGCCTTTTTTGGAATATATGTTTTTCCATTTTCCCCTCAGCACATTCTTTATGCCTACACAGACTCATTGTGTTGGCATGCGACGTGGGGCCCTCTCTGTCACACTCAGTGACACACACACAGCAACACAGAATAAGAGAGAGAGGGAGGGAGTTCAGCTTCACAGAACACAGAACTTCTTGTCTTACAGATGTTTAGCAGGTTAGACATCGTCTGCCTGGCTCCCGAGCTGGACTTGAGGTTCTGCCACTGAAAATACATTCTACTGTGATTTTAAAAAGTACAATATTTCAAGTTTCTTTTAGTTGCCAAGTCTCTGGCATGGTTATTTCAGGAGTCATGGGCTGAAAAGTTTGGGAAGCCCTGTCTTATCACATACTGACCCTTGCAGAGGACCGTCCAAGGATGCTTTATGTACAGTAACTTATTTTTTATAATAGAGAGAAGACAGATAAAAACGTACAAGAAGCTTAGTATTTGGTCTGATCTGCAGTGAAGAGATGAACAGTTTGAGACAGAAAGCCAACCTGGGCTCTTCATGCATGGACAGCTTTGATCCTGCCTTGGGAGAACCATAGTCACGCAGAACGAAGAAAGGAGAAACAGATGGTGCGACGATACGTCTCGTTCTAAGTCAAGCAGTAACACAGACAGAGCGACTGGCACGTGCTCTTATGGCACAGAAAAATAATTTATTCCAGCAAAGACAAAGATGTTATGCCCACTGTCTGCCATGTCCCTCTAGGCCTAAAGATGCCATGCGGGCACTGAAGAAGAGACTCAGCGGCAACAAGAACTACAGAGAAGTGATGCTGGCGCTAACGGTAAGACGATATATCAGCTGGCGTTGTTTCTTAAAAGTGAGTCTTGGGGGCATTTTGCCATCGTTTGATTCTCAGGAGGCTGCGTCCATGCTGTTGTGGCTTGGCAGTGTGTTAGTGTGTGTGTTTGCCACATTGAAAGGTTACACCCTGCATTAAACCTGACCTCTCCTGATCTTGTGTTCTTGGTCATTTATCCGTCTGCGTCTCTTCTCCCAGTCACCGTCGGGGATGTTTTTATCCGTCTGACATTGCTCGTCTTTCATTTTCTTTTATAGCATCTGAGCTTTTTGAGGTGTTTTCTCAGTTCTCAACCCCCCCAATGTCTTTGATGGCTCTGCTAGCTAAAAGCCCCCCTGTGTGAAGAAAGCATCCTGACTGAGACCTTTTATGAACAGTCTTTCCTGTTCTCCGCTGCCTCACACAGACAAACTTTCATCCTCGTCAGGTTTCTATCTCTGTTTCATCTCCCTCTCTGCAGGTATTGGAAACATGTGTGAAGAATTGCGGCCACAGGTTTCATGCCCAGGTCGCAACCAGAGATTTCATTGATGGCGTTTTGGTCAAAATCATCTCTCCCAAAACCAATCCTCCAACGATCGTACAAGACAAAGTGCTGTCGCTCATACAGGTACGGAGCTCTCTCTGTTCCTGCAGCTCTAAGTGCTCTGAAGCCAGGTGGCCACTGTGTCCACCACCTCCCAGGTGTTCTGACTGCTGCCCTTAGTGCTGCTATCCACTTACCTGAGATCTGTTCAGCCAGCAGGTGGTGTTCACTCTTTCTATTCCTGCTGTCCTCTAAATATTTATAGGGATTTGTTGAAGGGTAACCAAAGGGACACACCTCTTTTAGCCACTCTTCCTTGTCTGTTTACACCGTCAGTGAGTTTGCAATGTCCGGGAGGATGCAAGATATCCTTGACCATTAATTTGTTTTCTCACAGGACAGTAACAAAAAAGCTGTTTTACTTAGACTATGATATAAAATTATAAAATAACTATTAAACCCCCTATTTTAATTGCACGTTGTAATGTATATGTGTGTGTGTGTTTTTCCTGTGTGTTGCTGCAGGCCTGGGCTGATGCCTTCAGGAGTAGCCCTGATCTTACTGGGGTGGTCCATATTTATGAGGAGCTGAAGAGGAAAGGCATTGAATTCCCAATGGCAGACCTAGACGCATTGTCTCCAATTCACACGCCACAGAGGGTGAAAATAGAGAAAAACACAGACTGCACAAACACATTTATATTCACACACTAATATTCTAACAGGTTATTATTTTCTTCCTCCAGGGTACCCCTGAGGTTGACCCAGCAATGATCAAGTACCTAGCCCCTACACTCCCTGCTGCAGCGGCTCCAAAACCTGCCCCGACCCCTGCTCCTGCCCCACAGGTCACAAACGTGGCCGGTCCCATCACAGCAACAGCTGAACAGGTGACAGGCTTCGACAAGGGACCTTTAATGGACTGTATTGGACTGCTAAAGAAGCTGACTGCCACTAAAGTGAAGTCAGCTTCATTTATTTATATGGCCCGTCAGTCTGTAAATCTTAATCCAGACTTCAGTAATCAAGTGCATGATTTAAAGCAGATTATATGCTTTCACAACCACTCAGTCTACTGCTTTCAAGAACATCTGCTGCACTGCCGACACTGCACAAGTCCAAAGTGACCTTTGACCCTCTGTGCTTTCAGATTGCCCGGCTGCGCAGTGAGTTGGACGTAGTGAGAGGAAACATCAAAGTCATGTCAGAGATGCTAACAGAGATGGTTCCCGGCCAGGAAGGTGCCTCTGACCTGGAGCTGCTGCAGGTTAGATGAATACAATATGTGGTTCAGCTTAACCACACACAAGCAACTTCTTCACCCATTACTATGACTTTTCAATGTTTAATGTGCTTTTAAAGTTGCTTAAATCATCAAAACCAATCAAAGTAAGATATTTTAGAGCATTTTTTTGTTGTTTGTATGATATTATCTGGCAAGAGATCACAATAATAGTCCAGTTCTAAAAGAAATAACGAATTCCCTCACATTGTAAAAGGTGTCAGATGAAACATTTTGCCACTAGGGGGAGTGTTGTCTTCAGTTTTGAGAAGAAACGCTCAACTCCCCTTCAACTTCTTAAGAGTCAGTTGGCTGCGGTACAATTCTTAGAAATGGCAATTACCCAGAGGTATAGAAAGTCCTGGAGACTTTAATCTGTTGAGAGCAAATCCTCTCTGGTATTTGTGTCAGCCGCAAGAATCTGGCTTTGTGCTGAGGAACCCGTGCAAGTTGTAGTTGTTATGTGGAAACTTTTCTGTCTTAGATTTGTGTTAATTTGTTCCCAGTCGATCTTTTGTTCTGAGGAAATATTTCTGACTTGCTCAACACTGAATTTCCTGTAAAAGACATTTACTGTGAAGTGAATTTCCCCATTTCCGACAAAGCTCTCCACCCATTGTGTCGAAATGGAGCCGTATAATAGTGCATCTGTCTGACAAGATAATTTACATGGTTGAGTCATAATTCCATATACAATTGCTTATTTGTGTGGTTGTCTGACTCCCCTCTCTACAGCTCTCTTTCTCTCGTTGCTTCTGTTTTTATCTATTGATTTGTCAGTTAATGTATTGATTGATCTGTTGATGTTGTGCCAATCTATCAAGGAGCTGAACAGGACATGCAGAGCCATGCAGCAGAGGGTGGTTGAGCTGATTTCACGTGTCTCTAATGAGGAAGTGACCGAGGAGCTCCTCCACGTCAACGACGACCTCAACAATATTTTCCTCCGCTATGAGAGGTAAAGTCAACAGAACAAATCGGAATTAGCTCCTTTTGCAAATCAGGGAAAGAAAGGACATGCTTTTCTTTCTCAAGGTGCTTTGATTATTGAGTTATTTTGAATCATTAGTTAGGCTTGATATTTTTACTGGCCCTTAGACCAAGACTTAGGCTGATGAATTTAATCGATTACTAATTGTTGGATGTCAAGCAGCATCTCAAACCTAGATTTTAAAGATGAATGTGTATGTGTGATTATACGTTAGCATATCAATGTTTTTTAATTTGATATTTTGGAGTTAGACATCTACTTTGAAGCACTGTGCAACTCAGTAAAATAAATATATAAATCTGGCTTCAAACTGCTTAGATGTCACTTTCATGAAGTTTCTGAAGATTAGAGATGTGTAAACATTTGAAGCCCACAAAGGATGTGATAAAACACTCAAAGGTTCTTTGCTGTTCACAGGTATGAGAGATACAGGTCGGGTAGAGCTGCACAGAACAACGGGGTAAGTACCATCAATCGCATCTCCACGTACAAAGCCTCTATTTGAATGCTTTTAACATGTTTTCAGAAACATTTGAACGCAGCTACATGGTCTGTGGCACTTTGTCTCACATTCCGGTTGCTATGAGAGAAGTTTCCATCATAAAAGAGTTCAGTTAGCCATTTGTTGTGTTTAATTTATCGTGTCAGTATCTGAATTCATATTGATTATTTGCTTATAATATAATAGCATATACATGCAAGTTTGCTTTGCAAAACAGGAACATGTTCCAATCTGCTATTTAAAGTGTACATTTGCCAGTAACAGTGATTTGCCTAGAGGACCGACGCGTCTCTCACTACATCCCATATAGCTGTTTGTGTTTGCGTACCGTTGATCTTTCTGTGTGCTCTGTCTGTTTATGTTGTGGCCAGCTGACGGAGGCAAGTATCACACCAGCACCGTGTTCAATCCAAGCCAGCGAGCGGGGATGAACAGAGGGATGAATGTTAGCACGTCTGTTGTATGGAGCAAATGCTTAGACCCATACGATGTGTCAACATCAGTAGCACTGTGAAACTATATAATGTGCAGTGTCCTCCTCCCCTCTCCTTCTTGCCTTCTGTCTCTCACATCTGAAGTCTTGGACACTGTTTATTCACCCCTGTGTTGTCCCTGTGTCTAGCCTCCACTGACCCACAGTGTTGTCCTAGATTGTGTAAATTGTCAATCCTGTAGCATTTTAGTAGCTGTAAAGTATTTCCTCTGTATACAAAGGAAAGCAACAAACTCACATACTTCCAACTCTCTATTTGCTGCCAGAACGTTTGTAAAAGCTCATAAGTACTTCACTCCATCCATATTTGCTGACAGTCAACTTTCTCTCCCTCTCTTCCTCTTACAGATGTTGAATGAGGCCACAGAGGACAACCTGATAGACCTGGGCCCAGGCTCCCCTGCTGTTGTCGCGCCAAGGAACACATCCAGCCCTCCACCGCACTCCACTGCCGGGGCCACTGCCTCCCCAGCCCATAACCCCACTACAGCATCGCTCTCCACCACACTAGCTGGCCTAGGTAAGAACAGTATGATATTATGTTCCAGTGGGTAGGAACATTGTACATGGAAAAAAAAGGTTGCTAACCTGCACATACAACTGTCGTTTACACCTACTCTCATTAGAGGTGTAACATCCATTTCCTCCTCCGGAGTCTCTACAGACTTTCCAAAGCCGAAGCAGCAGAGTATAAAAAGGCTCATAATCTGGTTGCTAATGGGAAATAAGCCCAGCAGCATAACTAGCTGCTTGCACCTCTGATGGTCTCCTGGAAACCGTTGCACACTGTAGAAAGCTTGGATATATTGCAATTCTTATTTTGTGGAGAAGACACAGCCACATTCTGCTGAATTGAATAGTTGGGTCAAACCAGTCTGTACTCCTGAAGATGACTGATCTGCTTTTTCATCCCTTTTCTTATCTTTCTTAAAATCTTTCTTCATAATTCTCAATTTCCCCCCATTTTCTCCTCTCTTCTGTCACCATCCCACTTAAGATGTAGGTTCGGATAGCGTGAGTGGGACCCTGTCGTCTCTACCAAGCCACAACCGGGATGACTTTGACATGTTTGCCCAGACCAGGAGTAGCTCTCTGGCTGAACAGCGCAAGAAGTAGGTCAAGATTTAATTTTGCTTCTGGGGCAGCCCAGGTCCTCTTACGATGTTATTCAGGGTATCCTCTATTTCAATTAAATAGTTATTCATAGCCACCTTTTAATAATAAAATACACCCGTGGGCACTTTTATACTGTAATGGCATCCATGTTTTTTTTCTCACTGTCCCTTACTCTGCCCCTTATCTGCTTAAGTGAGTTATTTCCTTTGTTAGTGTATCCTAGAATGATCTTGTAATACTTTAAGGGGGGGTTGATTTTGATCTGGCATTTTCCCCTCATCAAAAAATGACACAGAAGACAGTTTTTTTTATTGTTTAACTAAGAAAAGTCTTGTGGGATCAATATTTTATGATGTAACCTTGAGTTGGTGTTTTTAGTTTTTCTGCTTCAGTGCCATATCTTATCTATTTTGTGTATGTTTTCATGCACAGTGTAAAGTATGAGGACCCGCAGGCTCTGGGTGGCCTGGCCTCAGCTTTGGATGTGAGACAACAGATCGCAGGAGGGGTGAGTACAATGAAGCATGTCGTTGATACATCTTTCACCTAAATGGCATTTGGGTGGTTTTACATGGGTGACAAGGCTACCTGTTCCAGTCTGTCCTGAGGCGTCGGTCACTCCTTGCATGTCATGGTCGGTTATAGTGTTTGTCCCACAGGGACTTTTGTGCTGTGTGCAGTGACACTTGAACTTTGAACAGAGGTTTAGGTTTGTGTCTTGATTTTTCTAGGTCTGATTAGCTCAAATAAATATCCAACATCGAGCTATTTAGTTAAAAGCATTGATATGAGTTTGGTGAGTAGTAGCTCAAAATGTCAAATATTTCCTTACATGCAGTTTCTATATCTAAACCAGTGGACATGGAATCGACTGTTGCATTCTTCAGAATAGATTTCAGCTCTTTCATGGTCTAGTGTCTGTTCTACCTTTACAGTTTGCACAGAAAGTCAAACCCAGAAGTCACGTGTTAGTTTCAATATTTTACGAGGTAGTCTCCATGTCTGTGCACAGGTTGCAATGCATTTGCATGGTTATCTGTGGGTACACAGATTCTGAAACCTGAGCTAGCAAAATCAAACACATACTGACACACACGAGCAGACAAACAGTGGTGATTGCACATGCCATCCCTTTTTTAGTTACCTCAGGTACCCTGTTTCTACTACTGCATTTCTCTTTATTTATATATTTTCCTCATTTTCATCTTTATGGAATGATCCCTTTGCAATTTTCTCTCTTCTCTCCATTTTTTCTTCTTTTGAAGTGAAAATCTTCTCTTACATATTTGACCTCTCCTCTGTCTCTCTCTCTCTGCACTGTATGCTATGCTGTTGTTAGGGGCCTGCTACCTTTCTTCTCTTGTGTAAGGTGTTGTTCTGTTGTTGATTCAGCTGAGGGTAAAAGGGGATGATAACCCAGCAGATCAGGAGCTGCCCATAGACAGCTGGCTTATTACCCAAGGAATGGTGAGGACTCCATCCTCAGTGTGTCCTCCTAATAACCTCCCCTCATGTCCAACATCACCCCCAACCTCCTCCAGCATCATCATCATCACCATCATGCATGCATTTAATATAGTTTCATCTTACTACTCTGTCCTAGAATACTCAAAAGACGACAAGGAATAACAATGTTTCCCCCCTTAAGACCACCCTTTCCATATCTAGTACAGTTATACTCTAGTGTTGGGCAATATAACAATACATTGAGATGATAGGGATTCGTCAACTGGTTCTAATTTAATTCCATATTTTGTAGTGGTTGTAAGCAGTAGGTAATGGTACAAATACGAAACCTGAACAGTTTTGTGATAATACCGATGGACTGAAACTGTATCTTCATTTGGTATTTCATTCACCAGATTAGTCAAAAACTGATTTTTTTCTCCAGAAAATGAATAATCATGACGCACTGCAATATCTGATTTTTTTTTTTTGCATATTGCTCACCTCTATTGTATTTTATTGACCTTATTACTCTGACGCTTTCCACAATACTATATCCTATCTGTGGACGAACTAATACGCTTAACTGGTCCCCAAGTGCATCCATCATCTAGATCCATCTTCTAACAGTCATACACTAAAATAGTGGAGGAGTACAGATACTTTCACTTCATAGCAAATTCCATGTCAACAAAGGGGATTACTGTTAAAGTACCGATGACATATCTTCCAATTTTCGACTATAGGAGAAGGAGGTTTGCTGTGTGGTGCTGAGTATTTGTGACCTGTTCTCTAACGGTCTGTGATAACACATTCAATGTTATTAATGTCAACCTCACTTTCTTCACTCTCAAAAACACAAATTGATTTACTAACAGATAAATCACTAGATCCAACATCTCTTAAGAGTCTAACAACTAAGTTGCTGTTTTGACTGAATGTTAAAGTGAGTATAAAAGATGAAACTTCTGTCACTGTTATTTAGAGCCATGACAGGGACAGACATCTTATTTTGCACTTCTCTACAACACTGTCTGCCCTTTCCACACAGCTGCATGCATTGTATTTTTTTTTCTACTTCCTGTGAATGACTTTCACTGCCCTGCTGCCTTGGCCTCTCTTTTGATTTGTCCCTTCACTGCGTCAACTGTGATGTCATGAGGAAACCACCCAAGTGTTTTCATTACAGGGCCTCAGGAAAAAGGGTTATTTGTTGTCTCTATTCCACTTGATATCAGATCAGTGTCAAAATTGATTCTTTACACAGGCAGTGAAAGGATGAGGAGGATTAGACTTAGAAATTGATGGCTTTTCTGCTTTTTTAACCAAAAAGCATGCAAGCAACTTTTTTAATTTCCCTAACTGTTACTCCTGGACTTTAAAAAAAAAAAAAAATGGCTAAAACATTTTTTAGCTATGATAAAAGTTCTCTTTTTTTCTCATTTCCCAGCCGTCCTGGTTGTTGCCCAACACCTACATAAGCACACATGTACACCATCCACTCTAACATGGCCTCCATCATCACAGTCACTGCACGCCATTCGGCATTGCTCAGGCTATGTGGTGTGTGCGTGCCCCAAGTTTTTGTGTATGCTGTGGGATTGCCCTGCTCCTCGACGGTCCCTGTGCTTTCAGCTTTTGTCGTCCAATCAATCTCTTAATCGCGTTCTAGCGATTTGCTCATTAACTAATGATGTGGAATGATTAACACTGCTGTGTGACATTAGCCGGCAGCTGTTACGCCATGTCAGCTCTACAGAACTAATGAGAACAATAGACAACCTGGTAACTCCTGTTCCCTTAGAAGACAGCTGAGTAGCAGGTTGTTGCACTCGGTCAAAAAGTAAGAGCACAGAGTCGAGTGGGGCTGAGTGTTTGCATTTGTTTTTCTTCATTTTGATTTGTTTCATTTCTATCATCTTCCCTTTTGAGCTTTTGGTGATTTCTATTGTTATTTGTGTTTGTGTGTTACATTTTTTTGTTTTTGTTGTTTTTTGTTTGGGTGTGTTTCTCTTGTGTGGCTTTGGTGCTGCCCCTTGGTTTGTCCATGGCTTTGCTCCATAGATCCCTGTATCGCAGTCCTCTGTCATGGATGACATAGAGGAGTGGCTCTGTGCTGACGTGGTGAGACTTCTTTACCTTGATTTATATTTTATTCGCTTCTTTCTCTCCTACGCTCACTTTTTTTTTTTTATATATATATATATGTATAGCACACTTTATCCATCCATCTCATAACTGGATATGTTAAGGTTGAGTTTCCTTAACTTCACTTCTTTTCATTCACCATAGCCTAACTTATTTCCACCAATGACTGATAGAGAATGGTTTATTATCGTGTGGTCTGGCCTCCTTCAGCTAACATGGCACTAATAGGTTCAAACAGATGATATGATCTTATTTGACTATGCATGTGAAGGTTGTGAAGTTGGACTCTGGAAAGCTTCTTGTTGCATCCAAAAGTGTGTGAGGGATGCATGACTGACGGATTTTTCTTGAGCGTCTTTGTATCGATCAGTCTCTGTGTGAACTTGACAGGCGTTCGAGTGGTATGACGCCTTTGTACATCAACTTATCATGTTGCTCAATGTATATTAAAGATTATTTCTGTCTTTTGAAAAAGAGACTTTTCAGTTAATAATAGTTTCTACAAACTTGTGCATTTTAACTTTTTACTTTTTTTCTTTTTAATAGAAAGGGGATGCCACTGAGGAAGGGGTGACCAGTGAAGGTACAGACTCAGACAATTGCATATGTTCCACTAGCTCAAACATGTGGAAGGGTTTATTACCCCCACCCCCCCACACACACTCCAATTCATTAATATAACGTTTGCAGGCGACTGAACATGAGCAAAATCTATTTATTTCAGAGTTTGATAAGTTCCTGGAGGAGCGAGCGAAGTCTTCAGACACCATTGCATCTCCCACGGGAGCTAACCCTGCTCTCCCAGCCCGAGCCCCTGCTGGCTCCCACAAGAAGGCTGAACGGACGGAAGATGCCCTGTTTGCCTTGTAGACTGCTCTCAGAGAACCTTGATGTCTCCCCAGGGCACTAAAGGTCCTCGACCCAGATGATTCCCCAACCACACAGCCTCTCAAGTCCCATTTCACAGCTGACTGGCAGTGTTGTTGCAAGATCTCTGCTCTGCTTTGTCATTCTCAAGCCACAGTGTTGCTCTAACATACATTACTGCACTACTCTTTTGCATTTAACTATAAATGCATGTATTAATCTGTTAGTGTGGGATGTATAGTCCCAGACAAGCTAATTTGTCCGATGTGGTTTTAAACAGAGGTAAATAACTGCGAGACGAATCACTGCAGGTCCATGCATTTGAGTCAGTATGGAGGCATACAGTTATGACAATATTGTGATGTGTTACTACATTCAGCTAATTGCTAATTTATTCATTTATAGTTCTAATGGTTTGTTCTGTACTCTGTACTAGCGCTGTTGTTATTTAGCGTTTTAGTCTTTTAAACATGAAATGTGTGCAGAATGGCAACGCGTGGTGTTACCCAGTTTGCCTGAGGCAATGTAGAGAAAATAGCTAGCAGGCAGATTCAGCTACCTGTGAGTATAATAGTTGAATCACAGCTAATCCGATGGGTGTATGCCAGCGTTTCTTTAACCAAAGGGAATTAAAAAAAACTAAAAACAGCAGTAGTTAAGATTCTCTGCTATGTATTTCAAATAGCTTAGGGGAAGGAACATGCACATAGATTTTTTTTTTGTCCTATGAAAAGACCACAACAAATGAACAAAGACAAATATGATATCGAACACTTGTAGCCATTCCAAAGAAGATGAAGGCTTTAATGACCAACTAGCACTTAATGTTGCCTGTCGAACAATAATCACATCCGGGCACAATAAATGTTAAGGGATCATGAACATTTTCCTTCCCCTGCTACTATTCATGTCTGTGCACTTTGAAGCAAAAACAAATCTGTATTTTGTCCTTTGTGTTTACAAGATGGTTACTATTTTTCTAGGGGAGGGGGAGATGGTCTATAGATTGACTCCGTTTTGCACAACATAACTTTTTTTAACTGTGTAACTGCAGCTCTTGTACCCACAGAAGTGGAGAGATTAACTGTCAACCTTATGATTGCAAAACCTTAGAGTATTAGGAATTGCATAAAGATGCGAGACAAAACATCTGTGCGCAGACGTCGGACCTGAACAAAAGACCAAAAGTGTAGCTTACAATAATGCGCTGATGTAAAGGATGTATTCAAATGAGTAGATCTTCACTTACCCTATACTATGTAATCTAAACATCTCAAAATACAGGAATTCTCTGGTTCTGTATCTGGTTGAAAATGAATGGGGTCATTAAATCTAGACGTCAGAGAGATTTATCCATTATTTGATCCCCTGATTGTATTTTTTATAGATCATTTGAGACAACAACAACAAAAATGTTTCTGCCATTTGATCTTTTGTGGTTTAGGCTGAAACATGCAGCAAACAAACACTTATTTGATTTGGGCCATCAAATACATTTTCAAGCTCAGTGTATTTTCATTCTGATTTGATTCATCTGCTGTTGATGGAGCAGCTGCCAAGGATTTGTGTGATTGACTGATTTTAGCAAAGTAGCTCTGACTTGAGTTTCCCTTTGGTGGACTTATCACATTTTGAGGCAAAAAAACAATCCCATCTTCGTTCCAGCTCTTTTGCTGATGCTCGGTTTTGTTTTAACATTTCTCTTAAAAATATTTTTTTGTTCTCCTTCAGTCCATTTAAGACCAAACGCCTCGTCAATCAGAGGCAGTCCATTTAAATCTCCTCCTAAATTGTGAAAGTCTAATTAAACTTTCCTTTGATCCGTTGTCAGTATAGTCCTCCCGCTGGGGGGAGATATTCATGAATTATTTTGTGTACGTAATCATAACAACTAAATATTTTATTACGTATTAGTTGAGAAGAAAATAAAGATTAATGAGCTTTAACTGTCTTAAATGCAGCAAGATGTACATGCACATGTAGGCTCAATATGGTTGCCAGGTAACTGAATTGATAGCGTTAAATTGGCAATCAACCATTGTGTCATCTTTGAAAACAGTTGCTAAAAATGTAACAGGAGATCCTTTAAAAGGGAGCTTTTGTCTGTGTTTGTGTGTTTGTGTATCTCTGGACCTGTAACAGAGTGTTTTGTGTTACTTGCTTTTATGAAGCTTACGTCCTTACGGCAACATGTATTCCTCTCAACATGGTAACTGAATGTCTTTTTAATACTGACGAGACGGAGCATTGAGTGGATACGTTGTGGACGCGGCGGAGAGAGGGGGGGGCTTGACTTCTAACCGTGGGGTTCCCGTGTCTGTTTGGCTGTGCCGCCTGCTGCCATTACTGATGGTCAGATTTGTGTTTGACCTAATGCACGTATATAACTGCCCAATAAAACACTAGCAATGTGTGACCTCTACCTCACAACTGCGCGTGGTTATTTTCCATTGAAGGTCTCTGTCAATTTTTTTTGTCTCCTTCACGCTGGTGCTGATGCAACCTGGCGTCAATCTTTCACTACACTGGTCATAAACTATCACACGAGCCTATCACCCCCCTCCCTCCTCCCTCCCCTCCCATTTGGTGGTTAGTGTGCATTTCATCCATTCTGTTCCACATGCAAAAATGTAAACAAATTCTGCTCTCGCAAATTTGTTTTGTTTTTTTAAAGTCACATGTTGCACACCTCCACCGTCAGGTGTCTCCAAATCTAAACTAAGACTTTATACAAACACACCACATAACCAACGAGGTTTCTCTATCACTCCGCCTCCCTAATGCAAACAACAACTTTGCGGTGCTTCTCTAGGTCACTGACCTACTTCCCCAGTGAGCCATTGTGGGTGTCCCACTTATGGTTGAGGCTTGGCATGTTCACTCTATAGTTAACTGATGCTGATCGGACAGGTTTGCATCGCCCGTGTTTTATATTATTAGTTATTCAAGTGTGTTGTTTACAGGAGGAGGCCTGACTGTGCCTATGATCAATTAAATGTGTAAACTCTGACAGGATCGATTTTTTTATTTATAATTTTTTTTTGGAGAGGGGGTATTAATTGGGCAAATATGGAAAATGTACCTCCTGTTTTGTATTATTTGTGCCCACCTGCATCCTTCCACCTCACCTCCCAGTGGCGGCCAATTCCATTTCAGCAGAGAGAGAAACACATGATGTAATTGCTGGACTCAGTGTTGTGACGTCAGATCACCCCACTCGGTTCCTGGTCTTCCCATTGGTCGGATTTGTCTGGTTCTACGGGAGGTGCCAAGGCTCCGCGTCGAACAAACTTGACTCTCCGGTTGACCACGCCCGCTAGTTTCTGATTGGCTACCGGGGGACAAGCCCACGATAAACACATGCACGCTGTTTTTTCCTCAATAAAAACACAGTTCTGTGAAGGATATGGTTGATGGGGAATATGGTGGTAGGGGGTTGAATTTTCATTGAATAACATATAACATTTGTTCTTTGTATTTAAATAAATGACATGCTGCCTTTCAGATGGATGCAATCAGACATAATTGATCCATTACCCGAGTTTGTTCCTTCACATTGCTAATCGCTGTCTTTTTGTGCAGTGTCATCCATTATTATGATCGGATGCTCCACATGCTGTCTCCTCTCCAGTCAACACACGGGACGTGGGAAATCCGCTGCGACTGCGCCGATTGGCCTGCGCGCCTGTCAGTCACCGGGCCGGCTGGGCGGGCTCTGCTCGGCACCCACGTTAGTGAGTAACCGCTGAATGAGCCTCAGTGTTTGACTTGGTTTGACAAGTTTCCCTGTGTGATCATGGCGCTCGGGCCGAGGAGCTAGTGGACGCTTCGTGTTTTCAGCTCCTGGCTCTTGATGTACGGAGAGACGCGTTTGCCTGCTTTCTTTTTGTCTGTGCCTGCCCATCCTCTGAGCGATACGAGCGCCGGGTCACAGTAACACACCGTGGGAAGACGCACACAGCGGTTCAAGATGGACAGCCTGTCGTTTGACGATCCCTCGCTGGATAACCTGGATCCGTCGCTGACGCTGAGCGATCCCAGCGAAATTGACACGGCCCTGTTGAGCGACATTGATGGTAAGCTAATGAAACGGCGGCTGCCAGCTAGCCCCCGTCGGGTTGAACGTGTGCTAGCCCCCCCCCCCAGCCTGTCACTGCTCCACTCATCCCCCCGACTCGTCTCCTGTGTTCTCCGGATAGTATTTACTCGATTCTCACTCTTCACATTCAACAGCAGCGAACCAAACACAGCGTTTAGCTCGTAGCTGGTGTTAGCCACTATCAATTAGCCCCACTAGCTCACATTAAACACTAAGCTAGCTGCTGTTCTTCGGGGGATATTTTAACAGATCAGATACACACCACGTGGTTGTACTGTGCATTAAGAACAACAGGGTTATTAGTGTGGGGTTTAATTAGATTCTGGTATTAATGGCTAAGGCTAATACGTGAGAATAACGTGCTGCTGGATAGTGGCAAGTGTGCCCCGCCCCCCGGCTGCTCTACATACTGGGGTTACTGGCGTTCATTCCTCTCCGCTGGGTTCGACTGGCCTCAGTTCACCGATCGGGCTCATATAATGGATTCATTTAGCCCCAAAAAACATTCATATTTATATTGTTTAATTACAGGCTGCTGTTTTGTCAATGCAATCAATACACTGGTTTGATTAAAACCTTGCTCGTATTTACTTATCCTATCACAAACGTCATTTTTTAGAAAGATAGAAAAAAATATTGTTTAATCACTTGTGTTATATTTTCATGTTTTCGGGACATTTCCCTGTAATCGGCCAATGTGCTGTTAAAACAACCGTCAACGTGTGTTGGTGATAAGCTGAGTAAACAGCCGCCGGGGGGGGGGGGACGGACAGCCTCACATCCTCGCCATCCTCCCTCCCGTGTATGACCGCCAGTAACCCTCGCTGCTCGCTGGTAACCTCGTGTGAAGCTGCGCACAAGCGCTGCCTCTCTTCCCAGTCTTGGGCTGATCGGCATGGCAAGTCTCCGAGGCGAGCTGTGATTGGCCAAGAGCGATCACCTCATACCAAAACACTGGCTTACAAACCCGGGCTGCTGCGTTGCACCGCTGCAGACACAACACTCAGCGGGGAGGGCGTTTATTTATTGCTGATGAGTTTTTAATCAGGGCCACAATTTGAGACTTTATTAGTGAAGCTGGCCAGAATATATCTGGCCTCTATAAACCTATGAGCTCAGTGCAGCCACATCTATCTGAGCCAAGTCATTCTCATATCAGAGGCGTAACATAATTCACCTATCTCAGGTTCATAACATATTTGGCTGTTTGTCATTGTCTCCTAAAGACGATTTAAAACCACAACCTTAGCTCAGGAGCCAAAATCAGCCGATAAACGGAACTTTATAGCGATAATTATCGATATCAAAATGTTCTCCTGATATAATAGATCAACTATTAGTCATTAGTTGCTATAGTTCATAATAACGTTGGTTTCCTCACCCTTCAGTATCAGTGTCAAAGCTGCCGGCTCATTCTTGTAGTACTCACACCATTCACAGCTCTGAGAGCTCACAGGTTGACGAACATTAAACAAACAGTTAATGTGCTTTCCATCATCGTTTGTCTTGATTTGATTGAATCCTGGTTTCAATTCCAATTTTTCCGAGTAGAAAACGAGACAAGAAAGTGTCAAATTAATAAATGCATTATTTAGATTCAAGCTTTTTTTAACACTGTTTATTTGCCTCACTACTATTGTTTTATTTACTTCTGCAAGCTTTGTTTGAGCTGTGGTATCATAAACACTGAGGGTTGATGCATGGGTACCTAGCAATGCAGTGGCAGATTGGAATTCCTGTTTGTTATTGGACAAACAATATAGGAAAGACATTATAGAATACTGATGGTTGGTTACAGTGAGACCAACTGAAAAAACAGTTCTAATAAAGTTGTCTTTCATAACTGTTTTTGATAATAACTCGGAGGCTTTGTTGATTTCCAGTGTGTATAGGGCAACAAAATGATCTTTATCTAATCTTTACCGTTATATTTTCTCTTCCATTTTTAGATATGCTACAGCTCATCAACAACCAGGACATGGAGTTTGGAGGACTCTTTGATAACCCACCATACACAGGACCCCCACCCCCTCAAGAGCTTCCTAGTTTGACCCAGCCCATCACACCAGCTGCCCCTCCAACCACAACCAGCACACCTCCATTTTCCTCTTCCATCCTAAGCAGCAACCCCCACCTGGATGCACTTCTGGGCCCTCCCATCACCCGTAGCTCCTCCACCCCAGACAAGGCCTTCCAGCCTCCGACTTTCCAGCAGTCCCCCTTGGCCCAGGTGCCCAGCTCCTCACCAAGGCAGCAGCCGGCGTCCCCGCAGCAGGCCCAGACCCTCAGACAACCCCAGGTGTCGCAGCCCCAGCCCATTCTCAGCCCGTCTGCACCAGCCCAGGCTGCTTCACCCCATGGCTCCCCTGGAACGAGCCCAGTGTTCAGCTCCACACCCCAGGCTCTCTTCACCTCCCCTTCACCCCAGACTCCCTTCACCCCCCCTTCACCCCAGACTCCCTTCACCCCCCCTTCACCCCAGACTCCCTTCACCTCCCCTTCACCCCAGACTCCCTTCACCTCCCCTTCACCCCAGACTCCCTTCACCTCCCCTTCACCCCAGACTCTCTTCTCCTCCCCTGCAACCCAGACTATCTTCACCTCCCCTGCAACCCAGACTCCCATGCAGCCCCAGCCACAGACACAACATCTGGCCCAGGCTCAGTCTCAACAAGCCCGGAGTAACTTCAGCAGCCCCATCTACACAAGTAAGCACTCACCATTGTCAAAGACATAAAGCTCCTGTGTCCAGTACAGTGTCTCTTCACGTGTGTTACATTTCCCAAGCTAAGACACAAGGTTATTCAACCTCATCTGATCGCGTGTCCAAGTCCTAATCTAATAGACTTTGCTCAGCAGTGCGAGTGTGTGAGCTCAATGAAAATGCTTTTTCTGGGAAAGTCCCATTGCACATGTACACGTCTGCATATGCACGTACTGTATTTGTATGTCTTTGTTTGAATATAGATGAAAAAGAAAGAGGCAGGCAGCGGACATGTGCACAGTAAACTTTTAACACCTGATTGTTGCTGTTTGGTTTAATGGGAGAACAAAAACTTATTTGGATGTAATACTTTTTTATCACTTGGGAGAATTCCCCGACCCAGACACTGAGAGGTCATTGCAATCAGCATCCCAGTGGGGGCTGATAAGAAAGATAAGGTGACACACTGAATGTTGCCCTCACTTTTATCTAATGGGATTGCAGTTCACCACCTTTGGCCTACAAATCCATAGACAATGGCTTAATCGGTGTGATGTGTAGCAAAAGTTACTCTCGCTTGTAGAGTTCCAACAATAACCAAAAACTGTGTATAATCATTGTGCAATTATACAATTACAGCAGAGGTTTATGACTACATTTTGGAATTCATCAAACAACTAACTTTAATTCTGACTCACTATAGCAAGGTTGAATAAATTAAGCAATTACTTCCTGCTCGGTAGAATTTCCTGAGTAACTTGTTTGTTGAAGAACGGAATTGCAATTGTGCAGTTGCCAAAAATAAGCATGTGATGCCATGGATTGTTGCTGTGGATATTTTGTATCCATGCTTTAGTTAAGGATTTCAAAACAAATCTGCTGCATACCTACTTTCCAGCTGTCAGCCCCACCAGCATCAGCATACCCGCCACCAGTTTGTCATCCTCGCCTCCGAACCTCCAGCCGGTGACCATCCATGCTCAGCTCCAAGGTCTGACCACCACCGCTTCTCTGCTGGCCACCTCGACCAGCCAGCCCACCCAAACCATCGCACAACACGTTCAGCAAGTACCGGTGAGTGAGTGTGACTGCCATGTGAATGAGCTTCACTGAGCAGGCACGGGCCAAATATTTGCAGCGTTGTCTTCGGTTTGTTTGTCATGTGACTGTTGACTGTGTGTTTCTCAGGTGTTGCTGCAGCCCCAGTTCATCAAGGCAGAGTCTCTACTGCTGACCACCCTGAAACATGACCCCTGCATGGTCACTACAATGGCCTCCACCACATCCCTGGCCAACAGCAACCCAATACAAAGCCATTCAATACAAGTAGGGACCTTGTTTTTATTGTTAGCTCAATGCTAACACCATGCAGTGCACCTTGTTTAAGGCATTGCCAGTGACTATAAACATGCTGGATGCGATGACAGAAAGGTTTCCACTCGGTTCTCCACCTCCTTATCTCCTCTCTCCTTTCCCCCCCTCTCCCCTCAGGCTTTTATGGGCAGTGGCACCATCCTGACCACTATGCCAGTCATGATGGATGCTGACAAGCTCCCAATCAACCGCATAGCCATCAGCGGTAAGCCGCTTGGCCTGCCCCACAAGGGGGAGAAGCGCACGGCTCACAACGCCATCGAGAAACGCTACCGCTCCTCCATCAACGACAAAATTTTGGAGCTCAAAGACCTGGTGTCTGGTGCTGAGGCCAAGGTAAGAAAGGCACATTTATCATATTTAGTTTATAGTTACATTTTTTAGCTAGTTTCGTGTAAAGGACATTTGTCTGAGGTAGCCAAGATCCTCTTTTTCATCTCTAGTCCCCGGACACAGTCACCCTAAAAACAGAGACGACAAAAAGACAGGTGAATATTAATCCATTAATTAGTAAAACATCATTTAGAATTTGTTCTGGTTACATTTGAGATATTGATATTAATATAGCTGTTTGCCATTTAGCTAAGTTAGCTACAAAGACTATGTCATCAGTTATTATCGCCCTTAAATTCATCATCATCTATGATGTTTAAATCTTAAAAAAAAAAAAGATAAATTACTCAAGACACACTGATTTGAGGGTGTGGCCTTTTTTTTCTTCTCCATCACATTCACTGACCCGTCTCTGTCTGCATGTCTGTTGGTGAGATGCTTTGTCAAGTCCTACATGTTGGCTCCGTTCTGCACGTAAACATCTTTTACAGATGGGCTTGCCTTGACCGTCGCATTTGTAATCAACATAATGCACTATTTTGCGTCTTACATCGGCCTTGTCAACCAACAATAGGTCTTGTATTAGCAGCCATGCCTCTCATCTTGTTGTTGTGGCCACTATGCTATAAGTGGAAGCAGAGGATTGATGCAACTCATAGTAAACAGACACTTTACTGATATCAGGGTATTGACTTTTTCTGGTGTCTGTATTCTGTGTAGCTCTGTCCTGACGTCATGTTTTGCATTGGGTTTCAGTCAGTCTCATTTTTTTCTTCTCCTCAAAGCTCAACAAGTCTGCAGTGCTGAAGAAAGCCATCGACTACATCCGCTACCTGCAGCAGACCAACCAGAAACTCAAACAGGAGAACATGGCTCTTAAAATGGTCGCCCAGAAAAACAGTACGTGCTTCGAGTCTTTCTCACTTCTTTATTCCTTAACGGTTTGCCGACAGCTCATTTCAATTCATTCAGAGTAAGTTGACCTTTTTGTGATGAGGTCTATTGATAGCTACTGTTCTACTGAAAGGACCAATGTGAAAATAGTCTTCTATTCCCTCTAAGTAAGTGGGAGTATAGGCTGAAGATGTATTTGCTGTTATGCCACTGATTGACCCTCGGTTAATATCCTTCTCACCTCTCCTCCTCCTTCAGAGTCTCTCAAAGACCTGGTTGCCATGGAGGTAGATGGACCGGCTGATGTGAAGAACGAGCTGCCGACCCCGCCGGCTTCTGACGTGGGCTCGCCGACATCTTTCTCACACTGTGGCAGTGACTCAGAGCCCGACAGTCCGATGGGGGAAGAGACCACGGTAAGCAGCTCTCAGTGAAACGGCTAAACTGCAGTCAGCAGAGGTGTTTCACATCGGATGAGGGGTTGGGTCCATGTTTTAACTTAGCAAACTGTCCTCAAGGGAGACAGTGAATCACTGCCTGCTCATGTGTTAACAGTTCACTAATTACCATAATGCCATAAACTGATGCATTTAAATTGTGTGGTTGCTCTTTAAAGAGTTAACATGAAGCAGGTTGACAAAAGGCTCTTTAAACCGTAGCAGATGCAGTCATTGTCGACACTTATGTCACATTGATGGTGCTGCATAAACGGAGGCTCTTTGTATCAGTATTCTTTTTAAACACACATTTTTATCTCTGGTTCTCTTCCATGTAACAGCCAGCTACGGGTGCAGTGGACAAATCGACAGCCAGCAGCAGTGCAGGCGGAATGTTGGACCGTTCCCGCATGGCGCTCTGCACCTTCACCTTTCTTTTCCTGTCTCTCAACCCGCTGGCTGCTCTGCTGTGTTCATCCGGCAGCAGCTCAGCTGGAAGCGCTGCAGCCGGCACCGCCCATCACGCAGGCAGGAGCGTCCTGGGTGTGGATATTGCAGGTATGGATGGATGGATAGATGACGGGAGGGTAGGGCTACAATTTCATGTAATGTTTTCTAAAATATGACACTGTTTTGTCCTCTACAGCGGAATCATGGGGCTGGATGGACTGGATGCTTCCAACTATACTTGTGTGGCTTCTGAATGGTATTCTGGTGTCGGGAGTTCTGATCCGTCTGCTGGTGTATGGAGAACCTGTGACCAGGCCCCACTCTGGATCCTCTGTTTTGTTCTGGAGGCACCGCAAGCAGGCTGACCTGGACCTTGCAAGAGTATGCATTTTTTGTGTTGATAAATAGGAAACATGTCCTTGAAATACTTTCAGGAGTTACTTTTATCGTCTACTTGTCTTTAGCGACTTACTCTGGGTCACCATTTATCTGTTCAACCTTGTCATCAAGTCTCCTTTACCTTCCCCAGGGGGATTATGCCCAGGCCAGTCAGAACCTGTGGACGTGTCTAAAGGCTCTCGGTCGCCCCTTGCCCATCTCCCAGTTGGACCTGGCCTGTGCTGCATTGTGGTCTCTGCTAAGATTCTGCCTCCAGCGGGTCTGGGTGGGCCGCTGGCTTGCTGCTAGAGCAGGAGGCCTGCGCTCTGACCGCCCCCTGCAGGAGGATGCTTGCAAAAGCAGCCGTGACGCCGCCCTGGTTTACCACCGTCTGCACCAGCTTCACATGACAGGTTGGTTGCTGGGAAAAAACCCTGTTTCTGGATTAAACCGTTGTGGTGGAGTGAACACATTTGAGTGGCATATTGAAGTGAGAAGATCTCAGGAGATTTAATAGAAACTCTGCCCCATTTTTTCCTGCGAGGGTAGGCTTATGTTTTCTCTGTGCCAAAAAAAGAAGGTTTCAAAATCCTCTGGCTTCAGTGAATATCACCAGCTTTGGCTCTTTTTTCCTTATTGCAGCATTGTTGTTCTCCCTAACAGTACATTTTTCAAATCTGTGTGTGCATACAGGTAAATTGAATGGCAGCCACCTGTCAGCAGTGCACATGGCTTTGAGTGCAGTGAACCTGGCAGAGTGTTCTGGCTCCTGTCTGCCTGTAGCCACTCTGGCTGAGGTCTACGTCTCTGCAGCTCTACGGGTCAAAGCCAGTTTGCCCAGGATCCTGCATTTCACCTCTGTGAGTCCCCTTGGTCTTTAAACACCCTTAAACAGCAACCAGTTCAGAGTTGACATTTAGTTCATTTGTTTTTACCATAACTGGGAGGTAGCAATGAAACTACAACAACCCAAATCAGTTAATGATTAAGCTGTGTGATTCTGTCCACACTCCTCTCGTTGAAGACATGTGCAGAAGTTAACTCAACCCTTTGTTTATCACAGCGTGCTTTCCTGAGCAGCGCCCGTCAGGCGTGCCTGTCGACCAGCGGCAGCGTGCCTCCGGCCATGCAGTGGCTCTGTCACCCTCTAGGTCACCGCTTCTTTGTGGACGGGGACTGGGCTATTCGCAGCACTCCCAAAGAAAGCATTTACAGCCAGGCTGGCAATACAGGTCAGTGTGTGTAAAAATGACTTAGTTAATGTGTAACTTTATTCTTGTAAAGCCAAAGTGACTTTGAAACCTCTAGAAATGTGTCACCTGAAACTGAGACCGATCTTGTATGTCTATCCCATAATAAAATGTTTTGCTGGTACTGTTGCAGTGGATCCTCTGGCCCAGGTGACTCAGGCGTTCAGAGAGCACCTCTTGGAGAAGGCTCTGTACTGTGTGGCCCAGCCTCATGGAGAGACCAGTCCCAGCCAGGGCGAGGGGTGAGAAAAACCAGCACACCTCCAGATAACTGTTTTTCTGACACCACTTAGATTTTTATACCATCATGATAGATTTACTATTCGACATTATTTAGGTGTGAATAGACTCATCGAGGAAAACAACAGTAAGGATAAGGATAGCATGACAGACTATGAAAAATAGAGTGAATTCTCATTATATGTTTTTGAAATGGTCATAACATGTTGATTATGACTCAGCGAAATAACCATTCGATGTGTGTTTGTCCTCAGGGAGTACGCCGATGCCCTGCAGTACCTCCAGCTGTTGATAAGCGCATCAGATGCTGCTGGCGCCACGTCCCAGTCCTTTGCAATCGGCTCCAACATGGCTACTGTGACTGGTAGGTCACGTTTGTGTTAAAGACACGTTTATGTGTCTGCTTTATGTATGAGAGTTTAAAAACCCACCACTGTGAGGACATTTTATTAGGATATTATAGAAAACTTTGATTTGTTGTTATTGTCAACAGAATCCTTGTGCAAAATCAGCTCCCTAAACTTTGGCCACTGAACACTCGCTGACTGAAACTACTTCTGTTGCTCGAGTACATCATCACATTCAATCCTAGATTTGCACTCCTGACTTCATTACTACTTAACTTCTTCCCTGAGTGTTGCATTTGCTTCTCATGCATCTTTTCCTCACCAGCCCGAGTGTCCCATTACCATAATGCGCTTGCAAAATAACGGGGCCGTGAGAAGAAGTTAACTTTTACACTACTGAGATCGAGTAGCTTGATTTCTGCAGGGCTGGCTTCCACCCGCCCACCACTTGCCTTTGTCCTCACTGATCACTGATCTGAGTGAAAGGGAGCTGGGTGAAGGGGAGGCATCCGCTAGATTGCTTCATCTATCTTCAGTGCTGTCAAATCGGTGATCACCTTGAGAGCAGCGAGGGAGAGGGATGTTGTGCAGGGACTTAATAGGAGACGTTTGTTGGCAGAGCCTCTGGTTGCTCACACACTGTGTCAAGTGCCTGTGTGTGTGTTTCCCAATTTAAACTGAGATGTCTTCCCTTAAGAGGAATTTATCAAATTGGTTACTTCCTCTACAACTATGCTAGAGGGCAGAAATGGATTGATTCAGAGGGCAAGATATAGAAAGCGTGTGTGTGTGTGTGTGTGTATACACTCAAGCATGTTAAATGTGAAAATGGACAGTGGCTGATTAGTCTTCTGCTGGTGTCTCACCTTTCGACTGATTTGTTCTTAAACCAGGCTGCGACCCGCACTCCAAGTGGTGGTCTTCTGTTGCTGTGGTTATCATCAACTGGCTCCAGGGAGATGATGCTGCGGCGGAGAGGCTGTATCCGACTGTGGAGCACCTGCCCCGCAGTCTGCAGAATGCAGAGTAAGTTGGACATAGACACACTGAAAATTCTACAGCCGGTCAAAGAAGAGTATGTTGCATTACCCCCATCTGCCAATACCACACTTCCACTGCTTTAACCTGTGTCCTCTGTCTCTCCCCCCCCCGCTCTGTCAGGAGTCTTCTGCCCAAAGCGTGTCTGAACACATTCAGGGCAGTGCGAGCTCTGCTGTCCAAGCCAGAAAACTGTCAACTGAGTCTGAGCTACAGCGACAAGGCCAGCGCTGTGCTCCGAGACAGCCTCAACCTAGGACCACACGGCCACAGCTCCAGCTTAGACAAGGTACACAGACACACACACACACACACACACACACAGGCACTTCCAGATTTGTACACATAAACGTCCTGTTGATGTTTATTATTCCGCTGAGTGGAATTTTGCAAAGGCGACCGCATCCGCATTAGAAATCTGGAAAAAAAATAACATTCGCACACAGCGACAGATGTGACCACACATCTGTTTGTATGAAATTGTAAACACAGGAAATTGCCCACACATTATCTCTTAAGTACACACACACTCTTTTCACAATACAAAGCCACACACACTATAACCACAGACAGCGGCTCCCCGACAGCAACTCCCACTCAGTGATACCGTGGTGTCCTTCCCTCTGGCGTTTAGCAGATGGTAATGCTGGTGGAGAGGCAGCTCACAGTGTGTGTTTGTCTACGGACAGAGCTGTAGTGCATTGTAGTTGCATTGCATGTGTGTCTCAGTAGAGTGCAATGTACCTGCTATGCAACACAGAGCTGGGCCACAAACAGCAGAACACACTATATGAAATGTCCTCCACCCATACGTTGACCTCTGTTCATGTGGGCTAGAGTCTCTTTCTTTTCAAACATACAATACTTGTTACTGTTAATACCACTTATGATATTTAGTCAAGTAATTATTGAATCACAGTTTTTCCACTAGATGAAATGGTGCAAATTAAAATATCCTATCACTCTTATATGTGTGGTCGTCCACTCACCAGAAGGATGGTGGTTCGATTCTCGCCTCCACGTTTGGAAGTGTCTGTGGTCAAGATCCTGGGAAACAAATTGTCCCTGTGTGCCAGAGTTTATGTCTGAAAACCGCTTAAGTTGACATTATGAAGAAGAGAGTAAAACAGAAAAAACATGACATTTTCTCTGATTCCTATGCTCTCCTTTTAGTCTTTGTTTATTAGTTATTATAATATTTTTTTTCTATTTCAAGATTATAATAGAGACAAACGTCCACCATTAACACCGATGTAAGGAACTTGACATTTGAGACCTAACTGCATATTTCTTATATTGCAGTCTCCAGGTCTTCAGTTCTTTTACACTTGCAGTGGAGTTATTTATGTCCTTCATTCCTCAGTCGTAATCCTGTTCTTCTCCCTCTAGGTCATCCAGCTGCTCTTGTGTGATCTGCTGTTGGTGATGAGGACCAACGTCTGGCGTCTGCAGCAACAAGGGGCCGGTCCCGTGGGGTCGGGGCCGGTGGGCACCAGTGGCCCAGCGGGGCCCCACCAGGCCTCTCCACCGGAGCTCCAGGGCTTTCAGCAAGATCTCAGTTCCCTACGCAAGCTGGCGCACACCTTCAGACCTGCAATGCGACGAGTATGTATGAGAGCATTAGTCACCACCTTGTAGGTTTCATTATATAAGTTGAGCTCATGCACACACTGTGAAAGTTCACAGTGAAACATTGTCACTGACACACTGCCGAACTTTTATTTCCTCTCTCTCAAACAGCACATTAATCTTTGATTGACACACACTAAGGGAATTATTAAACCGAGATCAACACACCAACGCAGCTCCGGTGTTTGTATGTTTCTATTGTCAGACTCTTTAAATGTAACTCATTAGATTGTGCCTTTTTGTAAAAGCTCTTTAAACCGCTTGTATACGATCGACACACCGGCATCAAGATGGATCCGTACATGCTGCACATACCTGACGTGACAGTAGAATGAGGAACGCAAACACAAAATGCAAAGCTTTAAGAGATGCACTCAGCATAGACATACAACTACTTCCTGTGCACATATTTGCAGGCAGTCCATGCTGCCATCCTCTGTGGAAATTAGCTGGGAGGTGTCGGAAGCGCACACACGCACACACGCACACGCACCCCCGAGGCAAGTGTTTAGCAGCGTTGTTCACAAGGCTTCAAAGTCTCTCTGAGGTAGAGCCGAACATTCTGTGTGAGTCATCATCACCCGCTCCCATCCCTCCTCCTCCTCTTCCTCCGCCTCCGCTTCTCTCATCTCTCTCCCTCCCCTCCACCTCTCTCCAGTTGTTTCTCCATGAAGCCACAGCCAGGCTGATGGCGGGGGCCAGTCCCACCCGCACCCATCAGCTCCTGGATCGCTCGCTGCGACGCAGAGCAACCCCTGGAGCCAAGACAGGTGTGTAGAGATGCTGATCTTTGGTTTGTCATCCCCTCTGCACAAGCACTTCTGCAGCATTGTTTTTGTATTAATAACTGTTCTTGAGGTTCTGAATTTGTGCATACTATTGTTTATCTTTCCACATTTTTCTGAGGGCCCTAATTAGACTAGGTTTGATATTTTCAATGCATTTCCCAACCTTATTTCCCCTGTACACTGGTATCGTGACACGTTCTGAACCTTAATCACAAGTTTACCCAGTTTTCTGTTGTCAAATAGCTCGAGTACAAAGCTCTAATTAAAGAGGGTTGCATAAAAAAAATTGAGAGATTACTAATAAACCTCAATCATGCAGATTTTATTGATTTCTTTTCAACATTTTTAATAAAAGGTGTAGCGCGCTGAGAGACACTGAATGGTTGCAATCAGTGGCTCTAATCAGCTCCTCGTCTTTTTTGGCCAATTATTCACTGCACTAAATCCCATCAGTAATTAAACAATAAGCTGTTGAAGTCTGATCTGGCTGTCGGCGGCTGATCACATCCAAAAGCTCACCCGGAATAGCGCGGCAGCAACGTTGATTGTTCCTTTTTGTGTGTGTGTGTGTGTGTGTGTGTGTGTGCAGAAGAGTGCGAGACGCGACCTGGCCAGCGGGAGCAGGCGGAGGCCGTGATGCTGGCGTGCCGCTACCTCCCTCCCTCCTTCCTGTCGGCTCCCGGCCAAAGGGTGGGCATGCTGGCAGACGCGGCCCGCACCCTGGAGAAGCTGGGAGACAAGCGGACCCTCCACGACTGCCAGCAAATGATCATCAAGCTGGGCAGTGGCACCACGGTCACCAACAGCTAGAGAGAAGGGAGAAGGGGAGGGGCATGAGAGACATGCACGGACACTGTATATAGAAACAAACATGCTCCCACAGACACACAACCACACAGTCCCTGGCATTTTTGGCGTGCAGCCACCGAACAGATTTATTATTCTATACCGATCCACATCAACCGAACAGGATCTTCTTCATGGACTGCCCATCTTACCGCCCCAGCACCACATCAGAAGGCACTTACCGTGGTCACACTGTTGTTGCTCCGGAGTATTATCACAATATAGGAAGCATTTTTCCTCTCTTACCGAGCTGAATCCCCCCCATGAGAAATTGAATTGCAGTGCCACTGTTTTCCACAGAGAGGAGCCATGAAGTTCTCCTGGTTGATGGTGTGTCAATGGTCTCTGAGTGAGTGAGTGAGTGAGCGTGCTTGTGTGTGTGGAGCGTGAAAGAGATATTTTCTCTGCATTTGCTCGGCATCGTCCCACCCCCAGTCTTTTTCGACACAGATGCATCCTCTACAGACAGGAGTGCTCAGTGGGTTGGAGTGGCGGGCTGCTCTGATTGGCTGCAGAGTGAGGTGTCTCTCGAGTGGCCAAACTCGTATTGGTCCAGCTGTGGGCTCGCACAGTGGGTGGCCGCTCCGCAGGTGGTCCAGATAGTACTGATCCCGTTTCACTGGGGCTGATCTGAGGGGTCCCACTGCACAAGCTCCGTGTCTGTATCTGCACTAGGCCCCGAGAGGCTGATTTCATTAAGTAATAATATGGCTTTATGAGGTTATTTTCATAGAGGTCCATGTTTTTTGTTTTGCCGTGTACATATTTTAAAATTGTATTTATAATCTGTAAGAACTTTAATTAAGCAGTATTTTTCCATAAGCAGAGTGAAAAATGCTCACATTCTTCCCTGGATTCAGTTTTATTGGGAACTGTTGATTAGATCCAAATAATGCAGCCACTGTGCTGTGTTGCCATGGTGACGAGTGTCAACATGTCGACCGTATCAAGGTGATATTTGCGGCACGTCGTCTGACTCAGTTGACATTTTTGCACTGTTGCACACGAAGGCAACTATGATATCAAAAGACATTTGGCAGAATTCAATTCTGGCATCGCAGAGCGACAACTCAAACTACAACGTGAACCTTTTCCAGCGTAATGACACAAGTCGGGCGGACAATTTCAAAATAAGAGACTGTTCTTTTCCAAAGAGGACCTGTAGTGCATCTTTTCCTGTGTTTTTGTTTGTTTTGTTTGTAGCTTCATCGTAAAGAGCAAGACTTCTTCTTCTGTCATTATGGTTTCATGCTCCTAAAGAAACACTGTTTATTACTTTTTAGACAAGTGTGAAAAGTAAAAAGTAAAACTTTGGCATGTGTTGTTTCATTTTGTCCCTGGAACAGTTTGTTTTTTATAGTGTGTCACTAATGTGAAAGACCGGCAGACTTTGGTTTGAGATGAATGTAAAGCAACAAACCACGTCTAAAGGTTCTGCTCACCGACATCTTATCATCTCTCCCTTCATCATTTATTCTGATGTAAATATTAAAACATTTTGTAAAGAAGACCTGAGCGTTTTGTCCTGGTGTGGTCCTCTGCAGCGGGTTAGTGCTCCGATGAGTCTGATACCAGATGATGCAATAAAGGTAGATAAAGTCTCTGTCCACTAACTTCAAAATGAGACAAGGAGGTCGGGGGCTTTCAACGTAGTGGGATCCAAGTTTTTTTGGGGGGGTTAATGAAATAAGTTCATCTTTCACAATATATCAAAACTCTATTATTTTGCCGAAGTTAATATCTGTAAAAAAAGAACATTAAGTGTGAGGTTGTGATTTCTTGCATTCAGATTGTGAAAGTTTTTAACTAACTCAACCAACGATAATGCAAAAACTATTGAGCAAGTATCTCAGAAAATTAGTAAAAGAATGGGACACGCACCAAGAAAGAATCTCTTACATATTGTTGTGGAACTCGAACAAAAGGAAAGACCCAAGAATGTTTCCTTCCCTTTTCTTAACATTGCAAGATCGGGTGTTTGTTTGACATTTTAGCTTATCTCCCAACGTTTGTTAGTTGACTGTATGCAACTTATTCCGGCTTGATTGACGATAAACATGTTAATCATGTTCGTACATTTAACGGCACAAGCTTTGAAATAACTTTGCTAAAGTGTCATGATAATTGGAAATGACTCGTTCATTCATTGTGGCATTGTGTTGTACCTCTGTACAACATCACAGTTTTGAGAAAATCCGAATTGTCTCGTGTGTGTGTGTGTCAGTGTCAGTGCACGTTCAGTAAAGACAAAAAGAGCAGGCGTCAGTCGTAGCAGCATTGAAAGGTGCTGGTATATTTAACATTGGCGTTACAAAAAACATTTCAAACAAAGTGATGCTGTGTCATCAATTCCAAACAAATAGACATGAAAATCAATAAAACGGCATGCTCCAACTGAGGTGACATTCCCAAAAAAGGTCGTTTTTTTTTTTTTTCATCAATGGATTCTTTTAATAACATTTTATAAGCAATAACATATTCCATCTTATAGAAAATAAACATCTCTAGGAAATACTATACACAGTTATATTAGTACATCACATCTTACAGATAAACAGCATCAAATACTTATATACACCATTAAATAATGAGTTTCATAATAAAAGAGAAAGTTTGGTGTGGCGTTTTTTTGCACTTTCTTTTATGCTCTAATACTTAAATATGTCTCCTTTTGATATGACCAGTACTTAAACTGACACCCTGTGCCGGGCGTGGTTACATAGCATGGCAGAGTGAGAAGCTACATTTGAAATACACAAACGTGTGTGTGTGTCATGAGATCTGAATTGAATGTGTATCTTTCTGCAGAGCTGTGAAATAATTATACATCATGGCAATGTTTAACAGTAATACTTGATGAGCTGTACATAGACATGAAGTGAGATGGCCTGACCCCCAGTTGGACCCTTGGAGCCCTGATCTGCAACCTGTCCAGTGATGACTGTACATATTGAATGTGCACACAGTTGGATGGACTTTTTTTTTTTTTTTTATTTTTTTTTTTTATTATTTCTTGTTTTTATTCTCTGAAGAACACAAAGCCTGACATTTACCAAGGGTGACGCGATGATGTCGTATAGTCATAATGCACATCAAAATACATCTCCGAAGATAAGAGCGTTATATTAAAATACTGCGGCCATTTTATTCTTAACTCTTCAATATCAGAATATTTAGAACCTGTAAAGCACATCATCATGTACAGCTTCCTTTTTTTGTTTTTGTCTCTTGTTTTGAACACAAACGCACACGTTGAGATGGGACACCCGGTGGTTGGGTGCTGCTTTTTTTTAAATGTACTCGAACATGAGACGCACTTCTTCACCCAACCAGACACATTTTCACATACACACTGATGATGAGACCGCAGAATGACAGATTCATGATTCGCACACACACGCACACACACGCACACACACACACAGACGCACTCACAGGCACACACGCCTCCTGGCCCACAGACAAGGTGGCCAGAGGGATGCTTTCTGTCCAATCAGTGTCGGCCAGGTGTCTGAATATGATAGCACGCCATCGAGAGGCAGAACACGCACACACACACACACACACACACACACACACATCCCTCACTCTGCATTTCAAACAGCCCCCCTGTGCACTGGGCCTCACAGGCACACAGTCTCTAAAGCGCAGGCTGTCCTCCTGTTAAACAGTGCCGCTGCCTTCTGCCTTCCAGTCACGGGCTCAGTTTTGAACACACATTTCCAGGCCAGGTTCAGGGAGCAGCTCCTCTCTGTGGAGCGGTCTGCCCCCGAGCTTCACCTCAGTGCAGCCTTTTTTTTGCCTCTCCCCGGCCCCGACGAGCCTGTCCATCATTAGTCATCATTTTTTTTGGTGTGTGTGGGGGGTGGGGGGGGGGTTATCGATGGCTGTTCGGACAGTGTTGTCCTTTGCCTGGCCGGATGGGTGGTGCTTGCTTGTTTGTGGTGGAGGTGGTACACTGGAATATCTTACAGGTCCTGTTGACGAAGGGTAAAGAGACGGTGACGTGAATGCGGATCCCAAACACACATGGAGCACAAACATGACTTCTGGAGTTTCAATTACATGTTACATTTCCATGCAACTTTATTAGACAAGTTCAAGGTAAAGGGTCACGAGGGGTTTTCATCGAATGACTTGAGAACACAACTGATTAAATCAAATCAAATCAGTGCCTGATGTTTCTCTCTCTGCTGCATTAGCCCTGAACTCATCTCCACTGATTATCCTCTAATTCCTCAGCCTTGATGATCTCTTGATCTACTGTATTTTCATCCAAACATTTTCATGCAGGTGTCAGAGCGTTTCTGTGCAGATCTGCAGAACGCAGACATGAAAGCGAGCTGGCTGCAGCGTGCACGGGCGGAGAGATGGATGCATCTGGCCAGTGAACAAGCGCCACTGTGAGAGACACAGCGGGAACGCCTACTAATTGTGCCGGTGTGCTGGTGCTGCTGGTGCTGGTGGAAGGCCTTCTTTCCCCTTATCCTCCTCTGCAGCCCCCGAGTATCTCTCACTCCCTCTCTGTCTTTCTCTGAACTGCCAGTTACCCATCCTCATGCCCTGGACTCAGACCAGCAGCTTTGCTCTCTGTCCTTCATCTGTTACTCTTTCAGTCTGTCTATTTCTTTCTCCCTCTCCCTCTTTGAAGTCCCCCCCCCCCCCCCCCCCTCTTCCTGTTTACCTCCCCGGAGTAACTCATCCCCTTTTTTTACGCCTTCAGTCTCATTTGTTCTCTCTCTACTTTTCCATCACTGAGTGTGTCTCCCTTTATGCTGCCTGTCTCTCTCGTTGGCCTTCTTTTCTCTTTCTATCTGTCTCTTTTACTCTGTCGCTCTCTGATGTAACTGCCCCCATTCGTCAACAGTCTGTTTCTCCCCCCCCCCCCCCCCCCCCCCCCGCCTCTGCCTCTCTCTCTCTCTCTCTCTCCCACTCCCACTCACATGTGCATGTGTGTATGAGCATAGAGGTAACCTGTTAATGAACCTGTGTGGAGAAGCAAAGTTTGTGTGTGTGTGTGTGTGTGTGTGTGTGTGTGTGTGTGTGTGCGTGTGTGAAGCCATAGCTGAAGGCAGCATGTGTTTGCAATGTCATTGATATGTGCGCTCCAGCCCTGAAACCAAGTGAACGCAGGCAGATAGAGAGTTTCTGAGGGGGACCCATGGGTGTGGTGGTTGCGTGCTTGTGTGTCTATGTGTGTGTGTGTACGTGTGCCTCTGCTCTTCCCTTTGATTAGGCTGCTCAGCGTAAATTGGCACAGCACAGACCCCCCCCCCCCCCACACACACACACACAGACCTTCAGATCCCTCAGCTGATGACAGCTCTGTCTCAGCCCGCTAACAACAATCTCTCTCTGTCTTGCTCTCCTTTTCTCACACTCTATTTCTGCTACTTAGACGTGGGAGTTGAGGTGAAGAGAAAGAGGGAGAGGAGGTGAGAGAGAGAGAGAGAGAGGGAGATAGAGAGAGAGAGAGAGAGAGAGAGGGAGAGAGGATGAAGGGAGGACGACTGAAAATGGAAAAAAGGGGGGCACACAGGAGATGAGAGGTGATGCGCGTGAGAGACAGAGGGAGCTGGAACAGCAGGGGAGCGCAGGAGCAAAAATAAGGGGAACAGGGAGAAAATAACAAGAGGCAGGAGCAGGGGGTGGGAGAGAGAGGGAGAGAGGAAGGATGGAAGGAGCATGTGGGGAGGATACCAGGCAGCGGTGGTGGGTGGGGTGTTTTGATCAAGAGCCAGCTTTTCATCCCTGTCAGTCTGCACAGAGGAGAACAGGAGAGAGGGAGGGGGAGAGATGCGGAGAAGGGAGGGAGGGAGGGAGGGCGGGAGGCTGCTGCCTCAATGCACCGCTGCTCCCTGCTGAATGTCAGCATCTCCCCCCTCCCTCCTCCCACCCCCTCACCCATCCTCCTCTGCATTTGACCTTCCGCTCTTGCTGCAGTGAAAATGCGCCACCAGCAGATGGCGTGTGTCTTGCAGGTGAGCTGACTGGAGTTGGAGGTGGCCCACTGTGATTGCAGTGGTGTACGGTCATGGCAGTGGGTGTGAGTGACAGCTACACACAAAGGGCACAGAACCGTTATTGGTTTAACTTGCCAAGGTCATTGAGTACGTATGGATTCAGTAACACACCAGGTCCGAGGTGAGATCCAGGCCTGTCTGTGTGATACTGACACAAGAGAGAACATCACCCTGAACCCTCAGGTTTTCCTTTCTCATTCCGTCTGTGTTTTTCAGGAGCTGACGATTGTGTTTCCTGTTCGGTATCATCTATTGTGCTGCTGCCTGTGACAGCAGCGTGTGAATTCAATTGTTTCTCTTCAGTGCAGGGAAGAGCGACGACGAGAGGAATGGACAAAAAGACGCTGCCGTGTTTGGGGGGTAGCGAGGGAAGGGAAACTAAATCTGAATCGCACAGTGGTTTTTAAAGCAGGGAGGTTATCAGTGTTGTTATGGGAACAATTTCATATCTAAAAGGTTATTCTCCCAGATGCAAAGACAGAACACCTCGGCTTCATTCAACCCCCACTTGTTTTTGTGTTTGGCTGTTAAACGTGCAATATGTAACCTCAGCCACTAGGGGTCCCTCAAAGGACCTAGTTTGATGACGTGAAGCAGTGTGGGATCATGGGAGTTCTGTCTTCTCCACCATTGTTGATGAACATCTACCTGACTATCTATTTGCACCTGAGTCACAGGTGCAAATCATGTTCAAGGATAAGGTAATGTTTTATCCATGGTACGCAGCAAATGGCAATGAGTAGTGGTGATTCGTTATCAGTGATACAAACAGTGGACGTGTATTTTAATTTGTCCCAGAACTTATAGCAGTGAAGTGACAAAAATGCTGATACGACAAAAATAAATGTGACAATGATGCGTACTGCCCCCTTGAATGAGATGGTGGATTTCTCTGGGTTTGATGATAGATCGATAGATAGATCGATAAATAGAATCATATGGCGATAGAGATGATAAAAATATATATGTTTTAGATATATTTTAACGAATAAGTGGAGTAGAATTCAAAAAGGTGTTAAAACCCCTCAAATATGGAACTATACGCATTTGTGGACTTGTTAGGAGTCTTTTGTTTTCTTACCTCGTGTTTTGGACATTTGATGGAGAAGTCGTCCTCGTGGAATGTGCAGCCTATTGGTGAGGAGAGAGAAAGCAAAGGAAAACAGAGAATACGTTTATACGCGGCAGAAAGACAATAATACAATAAACACATAGAGTGAGGAGGACACGCACCCCCCCCCCCCCCCCCCAAGAAACAACAAACAAATGCATAGTGGTCGGAATACAATGAAGCCGTTGCAAGAAGGAGAAAGAGCTAGAGAGCGCGAGACGGGGAGAGACACAGAGAGAGAGAGAGAGAGAGAGAGAGAGAGAGAGAGAGAGAGAGAGAGAGAGAGGGAGAGAGAGAGAGGAAGAGCCAGAGCGAGCAACAGAGAGAAGAGAGAGACTGAGTGGATGAGATGCGACGCAGGCAGGCAGTCAGATATGGCTGGTGCACTCAGCAGGATTAAAAGGGGCCTCGCTCTGCTCCCTGTGCTGGCTCGGCAGACGTGGCAGGCCTTCTAATCCTCACACTGTACCTCCTTGGCATGAGGTAACGTGAGGGGAAACCATACAACACATGTGCTGACACACAGACACTCGCTTACATTGGCAAGAATAGCCAGGGACGCACGCACACACACACACACACACACATGCACAAAACATTGAAGGGCTCGGACATAGTCCACATTGTTGCAAGACGTACATGGGGATGCATTCAGTCAGGAAGGCTCACACATACATGCACATTCGGTCCCAAGACAGCAGAATGGATGAATGGAGCCACAGGGGTTGTGGTCAATAATGCACACATACGCTCCATCCTCCCTCTATCTCTTCCCTGTCTCCCCCATGCACACTCCAGGGTCCCACTTTCCTCTTATCATCCCCTTTATTCAAAGCTCCCTCCCTCGTCCCCTCTCCCCCAGCATCCTCAGAATTCTCCTCTCGCTCTCAACAACGTTACTTCTTGGTGTTTTTTTCCTTCTCTCATTTTACCCACATCCACCTTCCCTCCCCTATCTTTCTTCCCTGTCCTTTCATTTGTCTCTCCTTTTTTCCTGCCTACCGAATCTGTTCCCCTCCTTATTGCCCTCTCAACCCACGTTCAATTTCCCGTTCCCAATTGCCCTCCTCATTTCTCCTCCCCCTCCCATGGCTTTTTCTTCACTTGTCATCCCATGTTGCTCTCCTCCTCTCATGCTGTGGTCTCTTACCTATCTCTTTGGCGCAGACATAATGGTATTTATGAGAGCAGCCTCTCCAACAGCAGCTGAGGGACGCCCCCACAATCTGGCACTTGTAGCAACTCTGGTGTTACAGACATTACGAACATATGGACCAGGACCCACGTAGACACAAACAGGTGACCGGGCACAAAGGGAAAGAGAGAAGAAGAGGAAAAATTGCAGAAAGTTAACAATAATTTCTCAAAACAGCCGTACAATGTTCTGTAGTATTCTCAATTCTGCTCATATCTCGGAATTGCACAAGACTTGTGGTCATTGTTAACTTACCGTTTGGGCCGAGTTGTTGGCAGCCTCCTTCAGTCCGTATAGCCTCCCAGCTACCATAATTACCCCCTTGGTCCAGATGGCACAGTTTTCATGCGCCCAGTGCTCCTTAGCCTCTGCCTCTGCCTGTAGCCTTTGGAACACGCTGTCACTGCCCTCTTGGTCACTGGAGACCCCTGCGCTGATGGCCTGGAGCTGCCTCATCCTCCTGAACCTCTCCCGGAGAGTTAATCTTCGTGAACCACCCTCCCGACCCGTCCTTTCTGTTCTCTCTGCCCGTCGGTAGTGCCAATGATGGGTCCTGTTACTGCTGCCCTCTTGCGAGGAAGCTTCTGGGTTGGCCTCCTTTTCTGCGATGTCCTCGTCCTCATTCTTTAAGCAGTTGCCTGGATTTTCACTGCTGCTACTGCTGTGTTCGCTGCTCTTCTCGGACTCACCCCTGAGGGATTCTGTGTGCGCGGTCGTCAAAAGCTTCCTTGGAACACCATCTTCTGTGTAGTAAGGGCCACACAAATCACCCAGGTCTCTGTAATTTGCCGGCTGTCCACACAGGCTGCATGTCAGACACTTCCCAATTAGATTTCTATTTACCAAGGGTCCTTGTAGCATGGCAGCAGTGTGCGGTACTACTTTTGCAATTGTGAAAGGGTTCTTCATTCTGAGTATGCCCTTTTTTCTTCGTCTCTGAAATATGACTGCATCCTCAGGCTTGTTGACTATGGCACACCAAGAGGAAAAGTCTCGAGAGTTGTTAATCCGTACATAAGGACAGAAAGACAGTTTTGAATTTTGATTTACTGGCCTGCGCCTGATTCTTTTCACAGTAATTGTCTCTGTCTGCTTTTCTGATATTGTCACCATAGGACCCACAATATATGTCTTCTCTTTTTCCTCATTCTCTCTTTCCATTCCTTCTTGTTCATCTTTTTCTCTCACTTCTTTTTCTGCCTGTTCACACCCTGCAGCCCTCACTACTGCCTCGATAACCTCAATGGCGTCTTTCATCCCAGGTTTCGGCCCAGGCTTTTTGTGGACCTTCACTGGAATGCCAGGAATCTGCTCCGATAAGGTTTTGCCTCGTTTCCTCTTGGTGGGGTTTGCTGATGGTTTTCTCCCTCTCCTGGGTTTCTGAATGAGTTCTGTGCTGTTCACCTTAGGGGGTTCTGTGATCTCATCTAAGGTGACTGGCACAGGCAGTTTGGACTCTACAGGCGATGCCTTCTCTTCTACCCTCTCCAGTTGTTGTTCGGTTGTTTCTGTATTTGTCTCCTCAACTTGCTCCACTTCTTCCAGAGGAGTTTGAACTTTTCTCTTCTTTCTCCTCTGTTTTAGATGCATCTCATGATTGTTTTTGATGGCCCTCTGCTTGGCTAGCCGTGGTGTTGTAACTATCAGGCTCCCTGCTTCCAAGGCTACTATAGACGCATCTGTACTCTCCACCATAGCCCATCTCTTCCTTTTAGTTCTGGATGACTTAGTAACAGCAGTAGAAACACCTTCTGAAGTCTGCCACTCTTCTGCAGCCTTGACTTCTACTGGGACATCCATTAAGCTCCAAACCTGGTCAGCTCCATCATTCAGTTGTATCTCTGATTTAATGTTTTTCTGACCTGCAATCGGTTTATTTACGACCTCCTCTTCCAGCCCTTGGCTCACCTTATCTCGTGTTGATGCTACTTGACTCGCCTCATGCGTTTCCCTTTCTCGGGTCACCTCCTCTTTTCTCGCTGCCCCTTGGTGTTGTTTTACCTCTTCTTGTCTAGACTCGATGCTTTTCATTTCTCCCTCTGTCGTCTCTGTGTCTTTTTTGAGCACAGACGTGTCACCTTCCTTTAAGACATGTTGAGACAAAGCCTTGGCTGTTACATCATCAGGTAGGTGACTGTCTATCTGGGGAATTGGAAGGTGTTTTTTTGAGCTTGGAGATGTAATTTTCTGCACCATGGCTTCATATTTCTGTCCCCTACCTTTTCTTGGTGGAAGAACTTTTGTTTTAGTCGGACACTGAGGCGGCACCACAGGCACATCCAAAGTCATCTCAGTTTCACTGATGTTAGGAGTGTCTTTGGTTGAGGGAGTGACCACAATGGCTTTCTTGGGCGGGCCTCGCTTTCGTTTGGGGGCCCGGACAGCCTTATCTTTAGGTGTAGAGGAGTTTTGCTCCAGCTGGGGGGGTTGAAATGGCAAAGGTTTTGGTTTGGGCTTTGGACCCCTCTTCTTCTTTGCTGTTGGTGTAGAAAGCTCTGTGCTAGGTTCCCGTTTTAGTGGAAGTGATGTCTTTTCTTCAGATTGTTCAGTTGGGACTGGTGAGGCAAGCGGTATAGGTGGGTCTGCTGGCACATCTGTATTTTTAACTGCATTGGTAATAAGAGTACGGGTTTGTTCCACAGTTACAGGTTCTTCTACTTTTGGAGAAACATCACTGGTTTTAATTTCTGGTACTGTGTGGGACATGATATCCTCCCCTATGATTTTTTCCTTTTCTTTTGACAGTTTTTCTTGTGAGGGTTTTCTGGATCTCAACACCATGTTCTTACCTTCCTTTTCTGGTGCCTTTAATTCACAGTTAGCTTGTTTCTCCTCCTGGTTTACTGGTCTTACATCCTGGTTTAATTGTGATATTGTAGCTTTAAGGCTCTTTCTGCCCCTGATTTGAAGTCCTGTCAATGGTTGAGTTGTTTCTTCTTGTTTTACATGCTTTGCTTTTGAAACTGAGCCTTTTGGACGACCCACAGGGGCCTTGATGATTGCTGGGTCAGTGATGGGCAAAACATCTGTAGGCTTCGGTCCGGGTTTTGGTCCTGGTTTGGCAGCTGGCTTTAGAGCTGGTTTTGAGCCAGGTTTTGAACCTGGTTTGGGTCCTGGTTTTCGTTTCATAAGAGTCTCAGTTTTCAGGGGCAGCTCCAGTTCATTTGGCACAGGTTTTGGTCCTGGTTTAGGACCTGGTTTAGGTCCAGGTTTTGCTACAGGCTTTATCCCATGTTTAGGCCCTGGTTTTGGACCTGGCTTTGCTCCTGGTTTGGGCCCTGGTTTTGGTCCAGGCTTTGGCCCTGGTTTTGGCCCAAGCTTCGAACCTGGTTTCGGGCCTGGTTTTCGCTTCACGTTAGGCTCGACTTTGGGAGGCAAGTCTGGTGCATTGAATGAACGAGTGCACATTCTTGAACGAAAACCATCAGTCAGCATTTTTGGAGTCTGTCTCATAATAGATTCCTGATGAACTAGGTCCATTTGATCTGAGAACAGCACTGTTTTGCTTGGAGACATGCAGGGTTTCTGCGTAGGTGAAGGGGCTCCTTCCTCCTCCTTCTCCATCTCCCTCTCCAAGTTGAGCTGTCGCCTGATTCCCACACCTGAATGCATGATTCTTCTTCTGCCCCTGGCATGCTTACGTCCAAACGCCCTCGGCTGAGCAGATGGGGCCATGGGCTCTGGCTTGGCCGAGGGGGTCACAGCACTGGCGCAGCTGATGCCTGGCTCCATGTCCTCATCACCTTTCTTCGGGGAGGGTGGAGTGTCTGCCCAAGAGGGGGGTGAGGGAAGTATTGACTTCCCTGGAAGCTGAGGAGAGTCTGGCTCCAGCACTTTAGCATCACTGTGATCAATATGATCTCTGGTCTGAGCTGGAGGTGTTGCCTTTTCATTGAGCGCTGAGAAGACAGGCATCGCAGAATGGGGCTGAGGAGCGGTGTCACCAATGGCTGACTCCCTTGCAGAAGCGTCTGCTGCTGCTGTTACTGCTGCTGCATTTGGATGGGCTGGTGTCCCTGTACACTCATTGTCAGTGTACAGGTCTGCAGGAGGCTTCTCTGACCCCTCTCTATTATTAATTTGCTCCTCAGTTGTTGACTTCCTTACTTCCTCCTCCTCCCCGAGTTCCTCCCTAGCCTCTGCAGACAGAGGAGGGGAAAGAGCAGGTTGCACTCTTTTCTGTATTTCATCTTCTTCATCTTCTTCATCGGCCTCCCTATCCTCCTCCTCCTCCTCCTCCTCTTCATCTCTGCTCTCTTTCTTGTCTGAATTGCTCTCATCCAAAGCCTCGACCTGGGGGGTTGGAGAGGTGTTCTCTGAGCTATCCTCTTTCTCTGTGGAATATTGATCCTGTTCAAGGTCACCTCCAGAAATGAAAGGCAGTGTTTTCACTGAGCTCTCAGAAGCAGTTGGAGACTCAGATTTGAATGTGTCTGATTTCATCTCTTGGCCAAATTGTTCTTTTTGGCTTGAATCAGAAAGAGCTGCCGGGGACTGTTCAACTAAGTCTCTAACATCATGGTCATATTTGCTCTGGACCCCTTGGTACAATGTCTCCTCATAGCAGTAGCTTTTTTCTGTCACCTCCTTGTTTACTTTGCTATACAGAGAGGGGCATTTCTCTGTGTCTCTCCATTGCTCCAGTTTCTCTGTTGATATAGTAATGTCTAAATCTGTGTCACAGTCAAGAGTTTTTTCTGTCGTCACCTCTTCTTTGTCGGCTGATTTCTCTGTCCAGGCCGATTCTTCAAAGTTCTCTTTGACAGGCTCGTTGTTATGCTGTATATCTAAAGGAGAGTCACTTTCTTGTTTCAATGGACTTGGGATCGTAACGCTTGTAGGAGACCTCTCGTCACTGATGCTCTTTGCTGGGGTACTCATGCCATCTCCGCCCTGACCTGACTGGCACCTAGTAGCATCAGGTGTAAGGTTGTGCAGACCTGAGTCCCCAGACCTGGTGGACATATCATCTGGAGATGTCATTGAGCATGAAGAGGTGGTGTCCAAGCAGAGGTGTGTGTTGTTAGGGGCCTGTGCAGGACTTCGGCCCTGGCCACAGTAGTAGTAGCCCCTCTCCAGTTGTTCATCGCTACTGCTAGAGTAGCCTCCCTCATGTAGTTCCATGGGCATTGGTTGGTGCTGTGGGGTAGAGTAAGGGTCCTGCATGGGGCCTCCACCAACACCCCCACCACCATCAGGATATGGAGGACTTTTGTACTCCTCACCCTTTTTGGAGGATGCTCCACTACCAGCACTGCTGTTGCTCCCTCCACTGTTGCGCTTACTTCCTTTTTTGTTGGCCACCATTGCCTCGGAAAGCAGCAGCTGCTGTACATTATTAGAGATGTTTTCTACCTGAGAGGTGAGGGCATTCAGGCTCCACAAGCTGGGGTTTGAGAGCAGTTTCTCTGAGAAGCGCTCTTTCATGGTGGGAACCTGCGGTGTGGAAGTATAGTTGTGCGGGGCCGCATGGGTCACGTTGGGTGACGGGTGTGAGCGAGGGGGCATCAACATGGTGTTGGTACTGGCTTGCTCCTGCATGCCAGCTGAAGAGGATGAAGAGGAAGAGGCTGCCCCAGGAGTCATTGGAGGTTGGCCATATTGAAATGACTCCGGATTGGTCATTAGTGGTGAAGGGGTGGAACTGTATGAGGGGGAACGTCCTACAGAGCGGGCAGGGGAGTGACTCGAAGAGGGGCTACAAGTCTGATAATACTGTTCTGGTGATCTGACCGACAGCTCTGAGAGACAGTAGTTTTGTTGGGGTTGGCTGTAGTGTTGGTATTTGGGATGGGGCTCCTGTGGGTTTGCCATTGTCTGTAAAGGAGTCTGCTGCTCATATCCTCTGGAGGGAGCCTGTGGGTAGCTATAACTGTTCTGGGCAGTCCTGTAACCTGCCTGCTTCAAATTGCTGTGGCTGCTCATTTGTCTGCCATACTGGGAATTTGGGGGTATGTTGTAACCCTTGTAACAGTGGGGCATAGGGCTACACTTTTCCATGTATGGTGAGGGAGAAGGTGAGTGCTGGGTGTAGTGCAGGTGACTCTGGGAATACATGAGAGATGAGGGGGCAGGGTTTGCAGGGTGGGACTGGTGGTGGGGGCTGGTATAGGCAGGGGCGGACGGCTGGTGGCACTGGGTCTGGGAAAGGCCCAAGATGTTCTGGTCCAGGTATTGGGAGGGGCCAGGTGTGGGGGTACCACTAGCCTCCATACGCCCCACCAACTCCTGCTCATACTGAGTTAATTGAGCTGGGTCATCCCATTTCTGCTGGAGGTGGCCCTCGCTCATATACTGAGCTGAATAATTCCCAGAACCCATATGGGTACCATAGCCCCCAGGACCCTGCAGGTGCTGACTGGGATTTGGTACGGGCACTTTGCTTCCTCTGTAGGATTTCTTTGCCTGCGTGGATGCTGAACCCCCATTTCCACTCGCATTCCCTCCACCATTTCCTGGGTAACCAGCATAGGCTTGTTGGCTGTAACAGTCCTTGGGTCCTACTCCAGTTCCTGGTCCTGCAACTGGAGGCAGGCTTGTGGGGTTTGTCAATGAATGAGGCTCATAGCCTGTCCTGGTGAGTGCTGGTCCTGGACCTGGATGTGGACCGGGGCCTGGGTGTGGGTGCTGGGGGTGGGGATGATGCGGATGTTGTCTGTAGGTCTCCAGGCGGGATAATTCATGGGGCTCCTGCTGGTAGCAGGGTTGGTTGCTGTGGTAACCACCGCTGCGCTCACGGAAGGACTGCATCTCTCCGTCTGTAGCCAGAGCAGGGAGGGGGAGGTGAGATGGGAAAGGGGGAAGGGGGGTTAGGGGTTCTGGAGGCAGGGATGGAGGGGAAGTGAGAGAAAAGAGAGAGACATTGTGAGGGTTAGCGCTGTTGAGCTGCTGGTTTATCCACTCTGCATGTTCTCATTTCCTATTCAATGTCTAATTCAACTTTAACATTCGCCAGGAGTCAAAGGCAAACTCTCCCTCTCATTGAGAATCGAAAATTGGATTTTCCCACTTACTCACACAAACTTTTGATCCCATGTATTATATAAAAAGAAAAAAAATCAAAAGCAGTGTAACATCACAGTAGTGGCTGTATTTTATATTGCTCACAGCACTGATAGTAGATTTCTCTCGTCCTGATTTGAAGAACAGGTGTGTGTATGTGTATTTTCTTCTTTTGTATTTATGTAAAATGGCCCCACAATAGTTCAGGCTTTCGGATCTTTCAGTCACTCAAGATGGAGGGGCAGGCATGTGATGCAGTCGCTGGTGCTCTGATTGACAGGTCCGGGATAGAGACAGAGAGAGAGAGAGAGAGAGAGAGAGAGAGAGAGAGAGAGAGAGAGAGAGAGAGGGCAAAGAGCGAGGGGTGTATGGCAACTGAATTATGTGTTGTGCTTGAGCAAGGTTGCAGGGTGACTTGGTTGTATGTGTGATTATGTTGGGTTCATGACTGAGGCCAAGCAAACGTTCAATGGCTACAGGGCACAGCAGTGAGATGATGTCTGAGGAGCAGCCATGTTGAGTCTTAACACTCGCTCTTTAAGTCTGAACTGGTATTCTCTCTGGAGGAGGTGCATGTGTGAACGCAAATGTCCAAGTGAGAAGCTCTGTAGTACAGACTCTATCTGCCTGGCCTCCCAGTATAAAGTCCGTACAAAGTTGACGCGAGAACACAGCAGGGGATCCCCCGCTGTTATCACCGCGAGCGAGTGGGGGGGAGGGGGGGGGGGTCGATGACGAATGAAATACCCCCTGGTGAAAAAGCTGTGACAAACACATAGAAGATGTCGAGAGGTTTCTTGGTGATGCGAGCTGACGACGGTGTGTTGTAAACATGATCAGGTGATCACGGCAGCGAGAGTCAACACGTCACTTCCTGCCTCCGTCCACTGCTCCCGGCTGCAGAGAACCTCCCGCTGTGTTGTGCATGTGTGAAAGGCAAACTGCAGGTACCCGGGGACCGTGTCGCACAACACTGCTACAGAGCCTCAGCACCACGATATAAAAATATATTACCTAAACAATATAATGTTTTTGATGCTGTGTTAAAAGGTTGAACTCAGCCTTGTTTTCCTTTTCCCTTCTCTCTGTTTCTCTTGCACGGACGCAAACTCCAATTTCATCCAAGGGGAAGTGTTACAGTGTGTGTTGGGTGCATGCTCTCAGTGTACCACAGGATGTCATAAAAGTGTGTTTGTATGTGTGTGTTTATGCATTCATAAACAAAATGAGGAAGAAGAAGAGGGGTGGAGCCTGCTCTTGCTCTATAAAAGGAATAGAGTCACCTGGAGACAGAGCGCTGAGCCTGTGAGTGTGTGTGTGTGTGTGTGTGTGTGTCAGCCAGTTCCAGCACAATATCCCTGCATTCAACCCGCCCCAGGGACAGCGGTGCATCCCACCAGACGCACAGTAGCATTATTCATCTCTGAAACACACGGTGTGTGTGTGTGTGACTGTGACTGTGTGTGTGTGTGTGTGTGAGAGAGAGAGAGAGAGAGAGAGAGAGAGAGAGAGCGAGAGAGAGAGAGAGAGAGAGAGAGAGTAGGTGTATTTGTGTTTATGTATGCAGGTTCACAGCTTTTTGGCAATCCCTTAAATATATACACACACACACACACACACACACACACACACTGACACACACACACACCAAACCTATATATTCCCCTGGAGACCCCCTGTCCTCCCTCCTATCCTACTTGTGCCTCACCCTACAATGATGCGTTGCGTTGCGTTGTGTGTGTGTGTGTGTGTGTATGAATAAGAGGATACTTGTTTACACAATGACCTGAATAAGATGCTTATAGAAGACAAGGCAGACCAAGCTGGCAGAGCAAAGCCGAGCAGAGCGAATGGACTGAGGTACACATTGCTGCTGGGATCCAGTTTTGTGATGCCATGTGTTTATCTGTATTTCTGTGTGTGTGTCTGTGTGTGTGTGTTTCCACTTGTCTTAACAATACCCTTTTCTGAGGAATAATTAATTGGATTTTTCACTGCTTGTGTGTCTCTCACCAAAAACAAAGCAAACAAACAATAAAAAGCCTTCTCCCCAATCAATTTACTTCACTGATCCGTCTGTCTTTACCCCATACATGCATGTGTGTGCGCGGCAAGTGGGGTCTACATTCTGATCACGTCTCCTCTCCACCATCACACTGCATCTCCTTCCGCTCCTATCTTGCACTGAGGGCCCTAGAAATTGTGTGGTTGGCCAAGTGGTGTGTTTGTGGATGCACCACGTCACATGGCGCTGCTCCCTTCTTTGGTAGGGGTCAGAGAGGAGAGAGGACGAGGGATACATGCTGAGATCGCCAAAATCCTTTCTGGTGATCTGTCTGTCTCTCTGTCTGTTTACCAGATAGTGCTTGCATTGATTTTGCTGCCCGGGCATAGAGAAAGGGGGATGATGGAGAAACGCACGCATCGCTTACTGTCTGTCATTTGCGTCCATGCAGAAGATGCCCACGTTGTCTGTACCTTGCTTTGCTTGTGTTACAAGTTTGTTTTTCTTTCTTTCCTGTGTCGTTTCTCTTTCGTGATCTCTCATCTCTTTTTTCTCCTCCTCCTCCTCCTCCTCCCATCTCTCTCTTTCTTTTCTAACTCACAAATCCTGCTCTCTGGAGAGGAGAATGGCAACGGATGCGGCACGACAACAAGGCGTTCGGGGTCTGATGGGAGGAGAGGGAGAGTGGGGGGGCAAAGAGTGATGAAATGATAAGGGTGAAGAGGAGGAGGATGAGGAGCAGGGGATGCAGAAGACAGAGGTGGATAGATGATTTACTGAGTGGGCTTTACAACCTGGGCTCTTGGGAAATTTGAGCTGTAGCAAGCACCGCACACATATCTGCAGGTAACACACACGTGCACATGCATACAAAATGGCAAGTTGTGCACGAGCTTTCCGAGGCAGACTGGTCCATAATTAGCAGAACTCGTCACCTCCACAGACGAACGTGAGCTGCTCGACGGGTGATTGATTACCTTGGGTTCCGCCCTCTTCAAACCTCATCAAAGCAGCTTCCCCTCATAAACACCTTCATCGTCACTGTAGATCTGTGAGCCTTAATTTGACAACGCAGTTCGGAGGTTTGTGTACTCATGTGGGTCTCTTTAAATGCTTTTAAAAAATGTACCCATGGGGGCATTTTCTGATCCTGTCTGCAAAAATAATATATTATCAGGACGTAAGGACAGGAGGAGAGAAGAGTAAAGGGAAGGAGGGAGGGAGGGAGGGAGGGAGGGAAGGGCGAAGGAGGAAGAGGAGGGTGAATCTGATTGTTCCGCTGGATGGTTCATAATGCGCTGAGCTGCGACTGGTTACAGTCCCCCCCTTCATTCTTTTTTTATCCTCTCTCCCTCTCTTTCATCGCATCATCTTCAGAGGCAGCTTGAGATGGGATTTATCTTCTTTCTTCCCCTTCTACAGATACACACACACGCAAGCACACATGCACACGCACACGCTCGCACACACGCACGCACACACGCACACAAAGACAAAAACAGACAGCCCTCTCATTCCATCAACTCTGGCTCTGAAGCACTTTCACTTCAAATCTTTTCCCTGCACTGTGTCTATCCGACACAAACACACACACACAAACATTCACACATTTAAATATGTAAACACGCACACGCACAGAACCCCACGCGCTCACACATACATCGACAGACACACACATAAATGGAGGCATATGGAGTGGAGGGATGGAACGTCTCCCTGTGTGTTTACCTCCCCAGTCATCCTGGTTAATTATGCATGCAGAGGCAGTGTGCTGGGGAGGTGGAGCAGCCTGGGAGGAAACACACACACACACACACACACACACACACATATTCACACTCAACCATCACACATATTCACAAACAGTCCCACTTTACCACCGCCGCCATCACCAGGAATCATCACAACACGACCCAGCGCCGCAGACACCAAAAGCTCAGCTCACATGCTCCCCGACAACCCGACAAAGCGCACAAAAATAACCCTAACATGCAACCCCTCCTTGCCACACACACACACACGCATACACACACACACACACACACACACACACACACACACACACACACACACCAATGTCTAACACATCTGCCTGTAACACCCTGCTTAACACAGCACGATCCAAAATAACACAGCAGCCCGCCCCGCCACTGGTCCCAATCAGCACACTGCTTTCTCCCTTTCTAATTACACACACTTCACCAGGGCTCGGAGAGTATTCAGATTGCCTGTCAGTCTCCTCCCCTCTCAGCGGACACTGTGCCCTTTTACTTGATAACCGCCGGTTCAACACACTGGACGGACGGACACACAGATGGACAGGGCGGGAACACGTCTTCCCTCTGTCTCTCTCCTCCTTCTCTCCTCTGCTGTGTCTGGCCATGGCTGTGTGGGTGGGTTCCTACCCAAGGGGAAGGCTCAGGAGACGGAGGAAGCCAATATGTGCTCTGACATTTGTCAGTGTCCCGTTGTCATGACACACAGCTGGAGGTCACGAGGGGTCACCGGCAACCAGTCACATAGATTATATGAAGAGACACAGAGGGGGCGGAGACCTGCTATCGACACTCGCAGACGGACAGACATAGAGATGGACACGCAACACTTTGAGGCTACTGGACAGGTGGCAAACAAACTGGATTGGAAGGATGACAGTGAGGAAGAACATCCAGGATGTTGAGTTGGTCATCAATGTTTTTTTATCAACATGGTGTCACTCATTTCTGAGAAACTGAGATCTCATCCTGACTCTTTCTTTTCTTGGCCATCCGTCGTTTCCATCTGTTAATTTCCCTGCTTCGGTCCAACTCATGGTGATACATCACAGTTTAGCAATACTGCCAAAATGAATGTGAATGAAATTGAACCAAGCTCTGTGTTTTCCTACCAAATCCTCTGGTTCCATTGATTAGGTCCAGAACTGTCTTTGGTGGAAGGTATCTGACTGAGCTTTGAAGCTGGAACGGCTCAATAGCATCTAAAAATGAGGAAACTGAGCCTAGTCCTGGTCGATCTGAGAGATCATTTTGGTTCTGTGAGGGAGGCCAGTTAATGGTGCGTGTGCGTGTGCATGTGTGTGTGCGTGTGTGTGAGGTGCTGTCTCGTCTCTGGGGTTCAGGATGACTCATCGGTATTCACAGACACGGCTGTCTATTTCATCTCTGATGAAGATGAGACTCTCGTCTGCGTGCAAAACACATAATCCTGAAAACCAACCACACACTCAAAACCGACGTTAGTCAATTCAGAAACCTGGAAGAAGAGGAGAGGGAACTCTTGACTGAAGAAAACAGACACACACACAGACACACACACACACACACACACACACACACACACACAGAGACAAACATACACCCACTGCTGCTGCAGCTTCAGCATGAAAGAATAAATAAAGGTCAGAGAGGGAGGGAGCAAGGCAGATGTCCGTGTCTGTCTGTGAGCGAGAGAGACGTGCATCAGCCATTACAGTTATCTGCTTTGCGGTTTCGGGTTTAGAATTCCTATTTGGCTCTGAAAGCAGGACGCAGGGGGGATGTTATCCCTCTCTTCTGTTGAATGACATCCTATCTCTCTCTCCGTCTCTGTCTCTGGGACGAAAATAAAAATAGGAGAAATTCAATTAATTAGGGAAGGCCAGACCGGGCGGTGTGTGGACGCGTATCTATTTCGTTCTATTGCCCTCCTGACAGGTCGGTGATGCCCAGTGACCTTTCAGAGAACAACAGCTTCACACTAGGACGTGTTGTCCCATCAAAACAACAAACAAAGAAAAAAAAAACGGGATCTACAGTCACCATGGCAACGGCAGAGCCACTCAGTCAAGTGAAAAACCCGGAGTATGCATGTGGCTCGGGGTGGGGTGGGTTCGGGGGGGTGTATTTGAAGCGGAAGGAGACACAAACACACAACACCCAGTGGCTTATATGGTGGGCGCATGCTGGAAATGTTCACACACACGCACACAAGCAACATGAACACAGGCACGAGTGAGAAGAATCACACAGGGGTTAGTTAGCTATGTCTATTGACTCGGATTCCTTTCAAAATAAAAGCTCACTTTACATAATCCGAATCTTTGCAAAAAGATTAGTCTGATTATGATGCAGATGAGGTGAATCGTATGCGTGCAACACCACGTTTAAGCCGCGTGGAAATCGAAGCAGAACGCCATTAATCCAAAATGATTGATGACATTTCGGAGGTATTTGCAGGAGCGTGCAGCCGAGCATCATTCGGTGTCGGGTCCTGGGACCAAAAAAAAAAAAAGAAACCTCGCTGTTCGTGTTAATACCAAACCAGCACCTCGTGTATTGTTTTTAAAACGCACGCGTGGAGGATTTCTTTTTCCTCACCCGGTCTGTGAGAGCTACATATTCATTGATCGGTTTGTGCCACGCAGAAAGGAGAAGGAAAGAGAGCGTGAATGTTTTCGGTGCCTCACAACCCCAGACTCTAATCGGCAGCATATGTTTGAGCGACAAGCTTTGATTCAAATCTACTCCATCTACATATATCACTTTAGAGGCGTTTGATGGTAAAACGTTGCATCCCGGACGACGCGGGCTGTGAAAGGGCAAATCCTGTACTTCCTATTTCTTGGAACATCTCTCTTTCCGCCTTGACACCAAAAATCACTCATCCCTCCCTCGTTCTGCTCCCCCCCCCCCCTCACAACCCTCCTCTATCTCACCTTCCATCTATCTTCCCTCCCTGTCCCTCCCTCCGTCTCTCAGTGCGGTCACCTCCAGTGGACAGCTGCCGAGCGTTGCCCTTTGAAGGACTAAACCTGGGCTTCGTTGACATGGTAACGGAGTGACGGGACGGGGGGGGACGGAGACGGAGCGAGGGACAAATGGACAGATGCGCACGCTCGTAATCAAGCCCTATAGGTTGTGTTATACCTGGGGCGGGAGAATCACAAAGATGAAACCTGATTGCTCATTACCCGATATGCATCCGTGCGCTTGTGTACCAACGTGTCGGAGTCTGTGTGTAGTTACAGGTGACCACAATCATGAATCACTTTCTGCTTGTGCAAGCGAGGGCTCATATATACGTGCAAGCATGAATGTGTTTGTGCGTGTGTGAGGGATGAGAGCTCTCATGATCAAGCTTGACTGCCCGCAACGCCCCTGCAGTCTCTGTGTATGTGTGTGTGTGTGTGTGTGTGTATAGTCTATGTGTGTGCACGTATGTGTGTGTAAGGGCAATGTTGGACTCCAGCTAACCTTCCAGAGGTGAAGAGGGAGTGAAGCACACAGACATAGAAGAAGAAGAACAAAGAGCTGCTCTGTGGGTTCATGTTCCCATCGCGTTGATAACCTCGACCAGGCCCACACACTTTTTCTTGCTTTCTCTCCACAGGCTTCTCTCATTTACACATACACAACACACACACATCCACACACACACACACATCCACACACACACACACACACACACACACACACACACACACACACACACACACACACACGCATGCATACACACAAGGGGGGTTGGGGTCCTGTAAAGTGGGCGCCGAGCTACTTGGTATTCCGTCAGAATCCTGCAGCGAGGGAGAGTGTGGAGCTCTAGAAAGAAATGATGCAGGAGGAGGATGGGACGAGAGAGGAAGACGAGAGCGAGGCAGTCAGAACCGAGTGTGTCTGGTAAGTTCTCATTCACACTGCGGACTGGAAATCAATTCGACCGCTTATTCTTGTAGGCAGATGCGGAGACGTATGGCACCTGCCGTTCTTCAACAAAGCCGCAAGAAACAGATGTGAAGCGGCTCGTATCTTGCAGTGACCCATTTTGGTTTGGTCTAGCACAGCACGTCTTCCTGCCTCATACACACACACACACACACACACACACACACACACACACACACACACACACACACACACACACACACACACACACACATCCCCCTTTTCCAGGTAATGTGGTGGAGGACTCCACTGAAGCACAGGGAGCTGTGTTTGAGCAGTGACAACCCTGCTGGGGCTCATTGTGTGTTCCGCTCCCATGTATTCAATCCCTCTACTCATTTACACGTACACATGGATACTCACACGTGTGCAAATGTACAAAGACTCCCACACACACACGCACACACACGCAGACACACATGCAGACACACACAACCACGCGCACACGCACACTGATTTGCACCTGCTCCCGTTTCGTGTCACTTTGGTTCGTCTAATTGATGATGCTGTATCACTCCTGCTGTCTCTCTCCAACACACACACACACAAACGCACAAACACACACGCACACACACACCTCATCCTCCCTGTTCTCCTTCTCTGTGTCCTCTAAGTTGTACCTTGTTTACACTGTCCTCTATCTTTCGAACACTCCTTGCCCTGTAGCCCCAGTGCAGCTGCTGGCAGGGCCTGTGTGTGTTTGTGTGTGTGTGTGTGTGTGTGCATGCATGTGTGTGTGTGACCTTGTCTTAGGTCAGACCTGTGCAGGCAGCTCTTTGGTCTGGCACATTTCATAGCCTGAAGGAGAGATCAGCAGTGGCGATGAGCAGCCTCAGATGTCCTCTGCAGCTTGTGTGTCCATAAATACAAATATAAACATATGTCTTTCATGTTTGTGTTTTTGCTGTTGGAATGAAGGCTTTTTGAGCAATAAAGTGTTTATTTTTCAGAGCGTATATGAATCCTGTGATGTGTGTCGTGATGTTTCTCCTACAGCATTTATAACAATCAAATGGGTTCACTGAAGAAGCCATACAGGTTCTGGGCATGTTTGTTCTGTTTGTATGTGGATGATACACAACATAAACTGTTAATAAAGATGAACGACACATCTCCATTTCTTCCCACTGTTCAAAGCTGAAGGCAAAACAACGCTGCAATCTTGTGCATTGGGAAGCATTGTAATTGTGCAATATATCAAATCTATCTAACATCTACACATGCATAGATATAAACAGGGGCGTTTCTAGGGTTGAAAGAAAGGGGGGGCTTAGCCCCTAAGGATGCTGAATGTTTGCGCCCGCAAAAATTCAGCATCCTTAGGGGCTAAAAGAAGTAGGAGTTCAATCTTGCCTTCTATTTTTCTTCCACAGATGGCGACATAATTCTGAAGACCCAAGCCTCCCCTGTGTTTACGGATGACGATGTCACCTTGTGTTATCAGCATCAGAGCGGCCAACACAAACAAACCAGCTTCTTTAAAAACGGAGCATTGATTGACTCTAACAGTTCGTCCGGTTCAGACCGAGTCGTAAAGATGACTCTTAAGAATGTGACACGGGAAGATGAAGGCTTCTACAGGTGTGCGTCAGACAGCTGCAGAGTCCAGAGAGCTGGTTATCAGTGAGACCGGACAGAGGTCAGCTGAACATCATCACTCTGCTGTGTGTTCTATAGAAGTGGATCAGTGTCACATATCAACTGTTGTTTCTTTTAGGAAACTTCACATCAGAGGAGACTCCAGCCTCCACTGTTATTTTTCTTATTCATATACATCTACTTGTTTTGGAGGAAATACTCAATATTAATCAACACATTTTTCATTATTGAGTGAAGCCTTTTGGTTGTCTGGTTCTCCTCCTGCTCTGTCTTTTCATCAAGGTCTAATTTCATCAGATGGATCCCTCAGGATCTAATGAGATGAAAGAAACTACAATGGGACTCAGTAGAGCGCATATTCACCAAGGCCCAGCAGTCCCCTTAAATACAATCAAGCTGCACCAAATTTCACACACTCATAGATATCAGTCCTCTACATACGGCAGATTTTTTTCATTAAGGTCCAAGAATTATTCCCTGGGAAAACGTTTTAAAAGCACAATGTTAAAGAAAGAGTTAAAAAATGACTGGATCGGCTTAATACCAAAATACAGTGGGCCCTTTCCTGACACTTACTACATCTGTCCGCCAAGTTGATTGGAAATCCAATTGTTGTTGTTATTACAACAGTTTTATTTATTTAAACAAGTATTATGTCGTCTTGATCAGGTTCCTGGAAATGGATCATTGCTTCATGTGGGGTTCTACTTCTGATCGTCATTCCTTTGACTGTTTGGCTCGTTTGTCACTACAGGTTAGTATTTATAAAATCTTCATCCGTCTTGACTTCCTACTTTCTACTGCATGAACGACAAGCCCAACAGGTGGTGAAGTAAATGATTCACTGCCTGTTGTATTTTCCTGAAGGTACCAGAAGTTCTGCACTTGGAGCTGCTGGCCTGTTTCCAAACAGGAAGTTCCAGCAGGGGTGCTTCCTGCCACCAAGTTGGATGTGACGGAGGTAAAGTGGGACCTGTCGTGGATGGAGATGTCCAAACTGTTGGAAAAGGATTCTTATTGTGACACTTAAAGGGAAACTCTCTTCTGAAGCCCAGAGACTTAGCTATTGGGTCAAACCTATGAGAAAGCTCAGTCAGTGCTGCAATTTGTAGTATTTGATGGTCACATGTCAAAATAGTGCTGCCTGATATATTTTTGAATTGAATTAAATGAGATGTTTAGGATTTATAAGGATGACTACATTTGCTGATGGTGCAGATTTGATAGCTTCCAATACAAATGTTATTGTTTCAGTTGTCACATTTGTCAATGTCAATACTCTTGCACATTTAAACGTCTCTCCTTTGAGTACATTTTGAAACTAAGAATCGTATTTGTTATATCTTATTATCTAATCATTAATATAATTGACTGTTCTAAATCATTTTACATGTATCATTTCTCCTGTGTTTGTTCGAGGTTCCATGTTGTTTGCTCCCTTTGAATCGTTATTTGCTATTTCTTGTCGTCTGAAGTTATAAAAGTCATGGAAATCGTCGTGCTTGTTTTATATCTTTTAAGGCAGAACAAACAACTACCAAGAAACTATAAATAACTATAAAGATTAACCAAACAAATGAAGTTCATATATTCCAACAGCCTCTATAGCGGTCAAACCAGTTAGGCCTCATTGATAGACCATGTTAGCTACCAATTTGTTGCATTTTGCATTAATAGATCACTACAAACAGTACACGTCTTCTTAAATAGACCTAAAATCAACTTTAGACAGAAAGATGTTAAGAATCTCCAGTACTAAGAATCTAAAACAGTAAAAATTAACTCCGAGATGTTATTGAAATCCGACCTTCAAAATCATACTGTCATGCCATGTGTAAGGTAGGGCAGTCGGTGGATGAACAGAATGTGTGTCCATTCATCGTTGAGGAAGATATCAGGAAGTCCTACTGACAAACATTGTTGTGCATTTTAAAGAACAAAGTATTTTCATGTGAGAGAACAAGCATTTCAATGAAAACTAGGGCTGCGCAAAATGATCAAAATGTCATATCCTCTTGTAGAAGTAATTTCATATCCAGTTAATCATATGTATTGTAATTGGTCATCCGTCTCCGTGATTCTTTAGGTTTTGTTTGAGCTCTGAGTTGTATTACTCTCATCCATAGACACCTAGGAAGGTATTTTCTGCTGCAAAACACTTGTGCAATGGAATTTGTGGTTGTAGAAAATCGTCTTATCTTAAATATTCCCCATACAGTGTGACATGAACCTCTTGGTAAAATAAATTTAAACTATTTAAGTCTGAATTTTGTTTGGAAATATCCTGGGTTGTATAATGTTCACATGTTCGTTTGTGATGAAATACTGCGGCTAAGAGTTACACGACGAAATGAACAATGTATTTTGTTTCATTTATTACATGCATATGTTAATGTATATAAACATATATGTAAATATATATTGTATATATATATATATATAATATATATAATATGTATATATATATATATATATATATATATATATAAATACTAAGACAAGAAGGTGATAAGACAGGAGCCATTAAAAAAATTAAAGATCAGATGCTGCAAGAATGACGCAATTAAAAGTCCACCAAAATGAAACGTCCTGTTTTTATTTACTGAAATAAATGATCGCAAAACTTCCTCATCAGTAGGTGGTTATATCACCATAGCAACCAGATGCTAAGATTTGAAATAGAAGATTATTTTGATTGACAGGGACACTCTCTCAATACCTCCTTTGATGCTTTGATGAACAGCATCAAAGTTGGTATTTTGATAGGAGACCTCTGATTGGCTGTTGATTGCTTTAAATACTGTTAAATTTTAAGACAGCTGCTATTGCACTCTGACCTTGACTGAGGTAAGTCATGTCTCACCCTCTCTCTGTGTTTACCCAGCATGCTAACCAATACAATTCAGGGTCATTATTCAAGTTTGAAATTAAACCACTGTATAATATGAAGCTTCTGCTGTTACATGTTGATAATGTGCGGTTTTCTGTTGCTTTTATGACAAATGTGAAAATATTGTTGCTGGCTTCTTTTGTGTTTTCTGCTGCTTATCTTAATGAGTGATATGTGTTAACGTGATGCTAAGTAGCGTTAGGTCACCGAGGCCAGGCAGAGCGAGGCATTGTGGAAAAAACACCTGTAGCACCAGGAAATGTTCCCATTTCACATCTTATTCTACCAAACGATGTGTTTTGTAACATTGGGAAGATTAACCTTGGTGTTTAACTTTAGTATTTAAGATAAAGTAAAAAAACAACAGCTTCCATCACTGCCAATCAAATTCAGATTCAAATTCAAATCAAAGGGGCTTGGTGCCATGGTGATTGATGAGGGAAGTTTTATTTCCCCAAAAAATGTACTGGTGATTTTTTGGTTAATGTGTAGTTTGAATGTGTTGAAGGACAAGTTGACCGAAGCTTAAGTTACTGCTAGGAGCACATTACATGAGGTGTGTAGCTCCTTTAAGGAAAAAAACAATCCCTCTCTATTGGGTCTAATGTTATTTCAGAGAAAACTTTTCTGGAAGGAGCATCAACTTGCATAACTTGCTCACACGGTCCCATTTTTTTACTCTCACAAATTTCAAATATATCTGTGTGTCCGGCAAAGTCTTGGAATTCTCCCGATGTCTTTATTTCACAGATAGGACTTATAGTTTCTGAATTATAGTTGTTTGAGTGGTGCACTCAGAGTTTAGATTTCTCTCTTCCCAGTGAGGAGAGAACCGGTGCATTCAGTTGAGTTTCCATGGCAACCAGATACACAAGTAGCAGAAGGGGAGTCTCTCTCTCTCTCTCTCTCTCTCTCTCTCTCTCTCTCTCTCTCTCTCTCAATCTCAATCTCTCGCTTAAACCAGCCAGTCTGTCTCTCTCTCTCTCTCTCTCTCATTCTCTCTGCGTGTGTCTCTCTATCTGTGTCAATTGTTTTATATTGAATGTTTGATTGATCAAATTCACCTAAATCTTACACACTATTTCATCCTGTCACCTGCAGACATAAAGCCTTTTGACTTCAAGTTCCAGACAAGAGCAGAAACTTCTTCGGAAAATAGTGCATCAACTCATCCAACAGCTTCTTCAAAAGATAGATCTACTCTCTGTGGTGAACCATGGAGAAACCAGATATTCTGAAGATCCTCAATGACGAACTCCTCACAGCCTACAGGAAGATCAATGCTCTTAAGGATGAGGTGTGGCAGCTGCAAGACCAGCTTCAAGACAGAGATGAGTTCATAAAGATGGCGGTGGAGAAGGAGAAGGAGAAGGAGAAGAAGAAGGAGAAGGAGAAAGAGAAGGAGAAGGAGAAGGAGAAGGAGAAGGAGAAGGAGAAGAGGAAGGAGATTGAGACCGAGACCGAGAAGGAGAATGAGATCCAGGCCCTGACGGAGAAGGTGGAGCAGCTGGAAAACCAGCTGAAAGAGAAAGATGTTGTCATAGCGAAGGAGGTGAAGAAACGGCGCGCTCGCCTCAGGGCCTATCTCGACTGCCTTGCTGAGCTAACTGACTGTCAGGCCAAGGTTAAGCTTATGGAAGCAAGGCTGCACCAGGAGCGACCCCAGCCTGATACAGGATGTAGCAGTGAGGTGGAGGTGGAGAAGGAGAAGGAGAAGGAGAAGGAGAAAGAGAAGGAGAAGGAGAAAGAGAAGGAGAAAGAGAAGGAGAAGGAGAAAGAGAAGGAGAAGGAGAAGGAGAAGGAGAAAGAGAAAGAGAAAGAGAAAGAGAAAGAGAAGGAGAAAGAGAAGGAGAAAGAGAAAGAGAAGGAGAAAGAGAAAGAGAAAGAGAAGGAGAAAGAGAAAGAGAAGGAGAAGGAGAAGGAGAAGGAGAAGGAGAAAGAGAAGGAGAAAGAGAAGGAGAAGTACAAGGACAAGGAGAAGGACAAGGAGAAGGAGAAACTTGTGACGATCTACAATGTCGAAATCCTCCGAGCCAACAGGAACATTTTGATTCTTAAGGAGGAGGTGTGGCGGCTGGAAAACCATCTTAAAGACAGAGATGATATCATAAAGATGGCGGTGGAGAAGGAGAAGGAGGAGGAGAAGGAGAAGGAGACGGAGAAGGAGAAGGAGAAGGAGAAGGAGAAGGAGATTAAGATTGAGACTGAGACCGAGAGGGAGATGGAGACGGAGAAGGAGAATGAGATCCAGGCCCTGACGGAGAAGGTGGAGCAGCTGGAAAACCAGCTGAAAGACAAAGATGTTGTCATAACGAAGGAGGTAGAGAAAGGGCATGCTCGCCTCAGGGCCTATGTTGACTGCTTGGCCGAGCTCACTGACTGTCAGGCCAAGGCTAAAATTCTGGAAGCAAGTCTGCACAAGTGAGCAGTGAGGTGGAGGTCAACATGGAGAAGGAGAACGAGAAGGTGCTTGCTTCAGGGCCGAAAGGAGACGAAACTGCAGCAGGAGAAAACTCCAACTATGGGACTGAGCTACAGAAAGGAGGAGGCCGAGATGAGCTGGAGGAGAGAGAAGAGGTGGAGAAGCCCCCGCCCTCACCCTTTTTCTACTCCTCAAAACAAACCCCTCCCCTGTCCCCCTTTGTACATATTTGAAATGATCTAATGATGTGTTGTAAATATGTTAAACTTTTTGAATAAAAATAACTAGTACAGTAACATCTACCTCTGTCTTTCTGAATATACACACAGGATTCATTGATCAATTAACACAGTGTTGGAGTGAAACAAATCAGTGTGATTCATTTAGTTTGCTACTATTCATATGAACACAGCAGAGCATAGACAAACAATGGTTCTTAACTTTTTTACATTTGGTCAAATCTATATATTAATTATGACAACAATACAATAATAATACTATCATCTCATCTGAGGGCCCACCCATCACACTGACCACGCCCATCTGACACGCACACACACTCACGCACACACACACATGCACACACACACACACACACACACACACACACACACACACACACACACACGCATACACACACACGCACGCACACACACACACACAAGTCATTATCATTTATATATTTACTGTATATATACACATTTATTTCAATTTATTCATGGTCGAGGTCAATATCAGATCAGAAGACATGTTCATGGCCCTGAAGTCAATTTAAAATGACATGTAGCATGTTAGAGTTATAAATAACTTGTCCATGTGTAAAACAATAGTTTAATTAAAAAAAAAAAAAATCACAATAATTATTTTGGGGGGCTGAAGCACATTTTAGGTGGGCTTCAGCCCCCCTAAAACAGGCCTAACGACGCCCCTGGATATAAACATTACCCTTTGAAAGTTCTTTTAGCTGTATAAGGTTTATGTGGTTAGGGATTATATAAGTATTCACTTAGTGGAAACTAAGTTTGTCTTTTCCCTACAGAACTACACCTCCCATAATGCTTAGGGGACGTAAAGAGGAAAATGCAACCAGCCTGCTGTTAAACTGGGGCTAGAACTTGAGCCACGTGTTTTGTTTGCCTGTATTCCTTCACATTTAGTGCCATTAAAACTCAGCCGAATTAGCCATTAGAAGTCCATGTTTCCAATTCAGACTTGGGTTGGAAGGAAACTACCGCGAGATTACACTGACACCGAGGCAAACTTAAAAAGATGACGATTCTCAAGGAAGTTCTGTGCGTCACGAGGAGCGTCTCTGGGATTTCCTGATTTCCCGGAGTTTCTGGACGTGTATTCGCACGGACACGGGATATCTGCAGGAAGAGTAAGTCACACTGAATCTAAAAATACAGCTGTCGTGTCTGTGTGTCCAGACTCGACTGAGTGAAGCCTCCGAGAATGAAACGAGGGGGAGGATTTAATTTTTTTGACGCAAATTCAGGCAACTGTGTGTTGGAGAGAGACTGAACAGGAGTGACTGAATTAGACCAAACAAATGTGGCATCAACCTACATTATTGTTATAATTATTATTAATAATTTCACCTTTCACAGTATCTTCATATCATGTCTCTCTTTTTCCCTGAATCAGAATTAAAGCTCAATGCTTTTTTTGCGATTGGATGTGTTTGTGACTGTTTTGAGTTCACTTCCAGTTTTACACGACTCTTAGGATCTTCCCAGAAGGCGTCCTTGATGGACTTCTCGCCCCCCCCCCCCCCTCCTTCCCTAAACTCGCTCCACTACTCTCCTCTGTTACCTGAGAACCAGACTGGGGAATACTCTCCTCCATCGGCAGACCCAGACAGACTGGAACTAAAAGGAGGCAAGCCACTGATACAGCGATGGCAGATAAGTGAAATGAGAGGAGGGCCACAAGGAGAGAGCGAGGGGAAGGGGACATTTGACCCAACAGGTTTGAAAAGAGCACAAGAAGGACGGAAGATGAGAATAGACGGTGTGTGTGTGTGTGTGTGTGTGTGTGTGTGTGTGTGTGTGTGTGTGTGTGTGTGTGTGTGTGTGTGTGTGTGTGTGTGTGTGTGTGTGTGTGTGTGTGTGTGAGAGGGAGATGGGGGAGCGACTGGAGGGCAGATGAGGGGGAGACTGGGACGAAATGGAAGACCAGCGAGGGGGTATAGGTGAGAGAAAGTGGAGCGACGGGAGGGGAGAGGGCGAAATTAGAAACGAGGAGAGGGAGCGTGTGAAGACAAGAGGAGAGACAGTGGGAGGGAGGAGAGGTAAGTGGCGAGATGTGAAGGGGGGATGCGGAGAAGAAGCGAGGCGACAAGGAGCAAAAGTGAGGGAGTGATGCTGCGAGATCAAGGGAGGTGAGGGAGGCAAAAGACAGGCAGCGAGATGTAGATGTAGAGAGAGAAGAGGAGGATGAGGAGGAGGAGGAGGGAGGGATGTGAGATCGAGGGCGTAGAGACGGAGGAAGAGTGGGAGGGAGAAGGAGCGATAGATTGAAGCCACGAGATCAAGGCAGATGGTGGGGGTGGGGGTGCACGGGTACAGCGGTGAGGCGAATGGAAAGATGCGGGGAGGAGAGGAGAAGCGGAGATCGTTATCGCAGGGCCGTGCTGCCTATTGATTTGCGTTAGTGTCTCGAGCCAGTGAAATAACAGCGGTGCTGGGATGCAGACTCCCTCGTCATTAGCAAACACAACTCTCAAGACGCCAGTGTGTGTGTGTGTGCGTGTGCGTGGCGCCATATGGCACGTTTGATGTCCACATGATTAAGACCAAGAATAGTACAAAAACAACGACAAAAAAAAAAAAGTAGAGAGACAGATGACAAAGTTACAGCACTTTGTGGGGGATAAAAACAGACTGGCGGAAGGGAGGAACAGATTGAGGGAGAGACCAGCCGGCTGTGTCGAATCGAATGATGGAGAGAGGGATGCAAGGGAGAAAAAAGGAGAAGTGATCATGCCATGCTGTCTCAGCTGACACACCTATCACTTCAGGTGACACTTCTATCGGTCACTTCTCACAGCCAGATGAAGAGAGACAAAGTTGGCTTCTTCTCTTTTCTCTTTCCTTCCCTTCACTCGCTTTTCCGCATGCGGCGCAGTGTGACGGCGGAGCTGATGAGTGTGTGTGCGTGTGAGTGTGTGTGTGTGTGTGTGTGTGTGTGAGTCTCGCCAGGGACCAGAGAAGTGTGAATATGGCTGTGGAACTCTGCCAACTGAGCTGGAGAGCTAAAGGGGGAGAGGAAGGAGGAGGAGGATGAGAAGAGAGAGACAGAGAGTGAGAGACAAGAAGAGGAGGAAGGGATGAAGAGGAGAGGGGGAAGACTCCATCCTTTGTTCTTTGTTGATGAAAGGAGGAATTGGATCCTCCACTCCCACTCTCCCTTTCTCTCTCGTTGATGAGCCTTGATGTGTTGGGGTGAGCGAGCGAGCGAGCAGGAGGGACACACGCGCACGCATACACATACACACACACACACACACACACACACTGTGCTGCCTTATTCCACTCAAACCAACTGACTCAGACCCAAATGACTCCTCGCTCACTAATTAAACTTTAATCTCCAATAGCGCGCAAATTACCTGCCATGCAACTGAGCGCTGAACTACAGGGAGGGAGGGAGAGATGGACAGATGAAGGAGAGGAGAGTTGGAGTGAAGGTCACACTGCACCTGCAGGAGGGGGTGGGGGGGGGGGGGATTCTTCCCGTTCCTGTGTTTCCGGTCTCTTTCATACCCTTTCTAACATCACTGTGTGTTTGTGGGTCTACATATGAACTTAAGTGTTTATACCTATGTCCGTGGTGTGTGTGTGTGTGTGTGTGTGTGTGTGTGTGTGTGTGTGTGTGTGTGTGTGTGTGTGTGTGTGTGTGTGTGTGTGTGTGTGTGTGTGTGTGTGTGTGTGTGTGTGTGTGTGTGTGTGTGTGTGTGTGTGTGTGTGAGTGAGTCTCTTGGAGGTACGAGAGCTGTAAGTGGAGCAGTCGACTGGGGCCTCACCCTCTGAGCACGTCAGTGTTCCCTCTCTCACCTGAATGTTATCACACACTCACACACACACACACACACACACACACACACACACACACACACACACAAAGTTGAGTTAGCCAAGTCCTCGCATCCTCCTCTGTCTGGCCTCATTCCCATCTCTCTCCTACAGACACAGCCTCTGCTAGGACACACACATACTCCGCCATTTTGTGCCACACAGCAGAGGGCATCACAGCCGTGAACAGTGTGTGTGTGTGTGTGTGTGCCACTTGGTTAACCACCAAGAACTAACGATAATTACCACCATTTTCCTACCTGCCCATTTCAAAGCCTGATTCGCAGTGTTGTTTGTATGCAAGCAGGACTGTGTGTGTTTGTGTGTGTGTGTTTGTGTGTGTGTGTGTGTGTGTGTGTGTGTGTGTGTGTGTGTGTGTGTGTGTGTGTGTGTGTGTGTGTGTGTGTGTGTGTGTGTGTGTGTGTGTGTGTGTGTGTGTGTGTGTGTGTGTGTGTACCAGCTTTTATCGATCATATCAGCAGAAGGGAGGAAGTCTCCTTTTTTTATGTAGTGGTGTATGAAATATCACAGTGTGACATCATGACGTCCATGCTCATGTCACAAAGCACACCACCAAACCAAAAAGCCCCACTTCACCAGTGCTGTGGAGCTTTAAGGCCGAGCTCTTCATTGCATCCACACACAGGTGGCGAGTGGGGAAGGACATCAACTGAATTAGCCATCATGGAGGTCCCATTTAGTAGATTAACGGCTGCCTCTGCTGCTCCAATACCCTGGGATGAAATTATTGGGTAAATACTGCAGTGCTAATGCAGGACCAGGGATCTGAGCATACGCTATGTTGTGAACACTTTTATCTTAACTACCTCACGATACCATCGAGTACACATATTTTTAGCCCGGCTGGTGCCGATGGGAATTAAAAGCTTTAAACTCGGAGGGCGTCGGTGCCGCACTTTTGTTGTCTGCGCCGTTAAATCACAACCTGCAGACGGAGTAACTCCATCCTAAGGCTGTCACTGTTTAGACCGTCTGCACTACAGTGACGGGTGTCTACGTACACACTGCACATTACCCACAGTTGGTGGTGAGACTCGCGGTGGGGAACATCAGGGGACAGTCAAGGATATGCCCGTCATGCAAGGTTGGCAGTGTGTGTTTTAGTGTGCGCGTAGGTGTGTCTGTCCTGCGCTGCTGGTGTGTGCGCACTGCCCGCCATGCGTGACTAGACGAGAGTCAGGGGCTCTGGGAGGGGCACTGGCACAGCGACGAGCCCATATGCTTGTGACTGAGTGGCGGGCACGGGGAGGGCCCAGCGAGGTAGGGAGGCATCTGCACTCTGCCTGCGGAGCATGACTTTATCCCTGCTGCAGGCAGAAGGGGCACTGGGACCATGAGAGGCCGGCTGACTTAGAGGGCGTGAACAGATGCTGCTGGACGGGGATATAGGCGCTGATACAGAAGGATAGAGGAAACAAATAAACCACAGATTGTCTGCATATTAGTCTTGAACACCACGCTCTCGTCATATGTCTCATCAATCCGACGTCATTCATTCTAAACACTATCATTGACCTACATGGACACATCCACAGCTTGTAGTGAGAGACAACTCATGACTCCTCTCATAATCATCGTATGTTTGTGTGTGTGTGCACATACACACGGGCAGTGAAGCATGAAAAGCAAATGATGCCATTGCCTCTTCCCGAGTGCCTCAGCAGGAGGCTCCTACAAACGACTACACAAACGAGGGACACACACAAACACACACGGAGCGCGTGAGAAGGTGGTGGTCACCTCTGACGACTGCGTGCAGGTAATAGGATATAGTTGTTATTGAGACATGGCCAATATGTTTACAACGGAGCCAATTATTACATCCTTCCATCATCATCCCCGCTTCATATCATTTAAAGTTTGCTAGCTTATCTGCTCCACCCAGCACCTAGCAACCAACCCACAGCCAATTAGTGCCAGGCGTTCTTTGTTTCCTTGGCGACGCACCACTGGCCACCGAATGTAAATTCCATTTTGGCGCCTATACACACCTCCGACAGGAAGTGTCACCTCAGGCGTCTAGCTCGTCACTGCAGTTAACATCAGTGAGTCATTACAGAGTTAATTTGGAGACATCAGTGAAATGATGATAAACAAACGCCTGAAAAGATTGGCTAATGTTCCCGGTGCGTGCAACAGGGTCGCGTTTCACCGAAAAATGTGCTGAGACCGCTTCACGGCCACAAAACCCAGAGCTGCTCTCCTCTCTCAGCAAATGAAGCCGGAATGGAGTTTTTTCTCACAACGGCAGATGGTGAAGGGAGAGAAAAGACCGATGGGAAAGAAAAAAAATCCCTTCCAAGATGTTTATTCTTTTCAGCAAAACGAAAAAGAAAACAAACGCATATGGATAGGGAAGGGGAGGAGGGACGAGTGGCCACAGTTTGAGGAAAATATGGACCTCATTTTTAAACGGGTAACTGAACCAACCGAGACAGAGGCTACTGATCACTGCATTTGTTTAAATCAATGCAAACCAATGAATTATAAGTGTATTCATTTGACTTGAAGGCTCAATATGCATCATAAAGACGGTGGGGTACGTGTATTATATGTTTCTTTCGTGAGCAGAAGTGTATGGGGTGCACGATAAATGGAAACCACACCTCTCAATGACCGACTGTAACCTGGAAGGGACAAATTGCCTGAATCTTTTCCCGTGTCACCCCATCTCCATCCGCCGGTGACCCTTCCTCACCCCCCTACCCCGCCTCGCCTCGCCTCCCCCCGCCCTCTCTCCCAGCCAATTTCTTCTCCCTCTCCGCTGCCGGTCCCTACCTGTCTCATTTGCATAGGATGCCTTATTTGCATACATATGAGCTAAAGAGAAAGGGGATTTGTGTGCGGGAGAAAAAGAGGAATAGAAGCGAGAGAGATACGCAGGCAGGCGGTGGCTGATGAAAAGAAATGAAAAGGAGCCGCTTCAAGAGGAAGCTGCGCGACCACCACCTCTGTCCCCCTGCAGCAGCCGGGCTCTGTGTTACCGCGGCGTTGTTGTTGATGTGGTGGCGATGGATGGCTGCCTCACAAGAGCAAACCTGATTGCCTGTGAGGCACCCCCCCCCCCCCCCCCCCCCCGTTTATTTCTACTGTGCCGGGGGCAAGAATTTTCCCTCTAGGAAGGGTGGCACATGACATGACTTCTTCTCCGCCGTTCACACGTGGAATATTCACAAAGATGCTGGGATGCAAAACATCATCACGCATGTCGCCACTGGTAGAAGAAGTGTAAAAAGATGACCAATCCCTACACACACACACACACACACACACACACACACACACACACACACACACACACACACACAGCTCCTTCCTAACCCTAACCTTAACCTTAACCTAAACCTTAACCTAATTCTAACCCTAAAAACAAGTCTTTACCCTCAAACCAGTCAAACTGTCCTCACAATGATGGTATTGAACCAAAATTGGCCCTCATAACTATAAATAGACAAGTGCACACACACACACACACAAACACACACACACACACACACACACACACACACACACACACACACACACACACACACACACACACACACACACACACGTCAGCCAGTACAATATTAACAATCTCCATCCCCCCCTCCCTGTCTCCACTCCAGGCCAACCCAGATGCATCCCATACAATCTGTCCCTGATAGGACACAACTACCCACACAGACACACAAACACACACACACAAACAAACAGGCATATTTATCCTTCTCGAGCTTGCTAATTGCATGTGTCTAATAACCTGGTGCAGATAGAAAACAGAGCAGTGCTCCTCTGTTTCTTGTCTCCCTGTGGACAGAGTCCAGGCGTGCGGCAGCTGCAGAAGCCAGGGATATGAAAAGACAGCAGGAGATAGGAGGAGACATAATGTGTTTCTGTTTGTTTGTGTGTGTGTGTGTGTGTGTGTGTGTGTGTGTGTGTGTGTGTGTGTGTGTGTGTGTGTGTGCGTGTGCGTGTGTGCGTGCGTTCATCCTGTAGTCTTTGTTTGATCTTTCCGTCCGGACCTGAAATGCAGCAGCGCACCAGGAATAATAACTTTCCTACCAGTGCACTCACACACACTCATGTATGCATACAATCAGGTGCACACACACACACACACACACACACACACACACACACGCGCGCACGCACACAACCTTCCCTTGCCGACGAGGGTCCTTGTGTATGTTTGTGTCTGCATGCACACACGTATGCAATCACTCATGCATGAGCCGTCTCCTGTGTATCATCAGGACCGGGTTGCCGAAGACGGAGAGAGGGAGGTGGGGGTGTGAGGCTGTGGGGGGGGAGAGAAAGTGATGAAAGATGGCAGGGGGTAAGGAGTGGAGATGAAAGCAGAAGGGGGGGAGACGGGTGCGAGGGTAAAAGGGCAACGGAGGGATATGCGGGGGGAAAAGGGGAAGGGAGAAACAAAGGGGGGAGGGTGCGCCAAATTGGGCCGAGGAAAAGAGGGAAGGACAGATGTGCTGACTGCTGATTGGGTGCAAAACAAGACGAAAGAGAGAGAAGAGAGAGAGAGAGAGAGAGACAGAGAGAGAGACAGAGAGCGAGAGCGCCTGTCACCTCCAGTCAGCGGCTATTAGCAGCAGCAGCAGCTCTGAGACACCATCCCTCATTCTGCTCTGGCAGCGCTGGCACAATTAGACACACACACATGCACACACCTTCATGCACACGCTCATCCATCCGTCTTTTCTTCCTCATGTGTGTAGGTGTGTGTGTGTGTGTGGCTGAGACTAATTGAGTGTGTGCGTGCGTCAGCTTGTGTCTGAGCTCAGTGTTTTTCTCTTGGTCTCTGTCTGCCGTGTGCGAGTGTGTAACAGAGAGAACGCGCGAATGTCCTTGTGTTTGATCTGCTTGTGTGCGTACATCTCATCGAGTGTGTGTCTGTGTGTGTGTGTGTGTGTGTGTGTGTGTGTGTGTTTGAGAAAGAGAGAGATAGTGTGAGTGTGTGCATGGTTCTGCCACTGAGGGCCCTGTGCCCAGGCCTGAGAGCGAGTGATAGAGTCCATGCCAACTTGAGCTGCATGCCACGGTCTCCACTCTTGCACCCGTGTCCTGCCACTGCCAGCGTTACCCCCCCCCCCCCCACCGCCGTCTCTCCTCTCTCTGTATCAGTCTGCTGGCCTCCCCCTCCTCCCCCTCTCATCCTTTTTTCAGTTTTTTTTATCTCTCTGCTCACTCTCTTTACCAATCTCCCTTTTTCTCTTTTTTAGCCAAATTGCTCCGTCTTTAGCTTTGTCTCTCTCCCCCTCTAATTTAATGCCCATGACCACTCCGCCCAGCCCTCTCATCCTCACACCTTTCTGACAGTGGAAGCTCTACCTGCCCTCCTTCTCTAATTTCTCACATCCCTGTTGTCTCCTGTTATCAGTTCATCTCACTGAAACGTTTCATCGCAATCTGTCTTTTCCACCATTTTATCTATACACCTTTTTTCCCCCTTCACCTGAAAATTTTATGTTGTTTCCTCTGGTTTTCACTTTCCTATCCTCCTTTCACCTCCTCTCCTCTTTCCTCTTCTGCTGAATTCATTATTTATTTCCACAGTCTGCCACTAGTGGCAGCTGTTTCCCATTCCCCTGTCCATTCATAACCCCTTCTCCACCACTTCATCTCCCCCCTTTCTCTCTCTCTCTCTTTTTGTACCTCTCTCCATCTCTGAGACGACTCTATTCAGGGCTCTCTATCCCACTCATCAGAGTCCTCATTATCCAACCCCATTGCACCACTCTCCTCTTCTTCCTTCCCCATCTTGCCTTCCCTCTTCCCTCTCCTACGCCCTCGCTCCTCCATCACCTGCTTCTCAGCGGTGTTTCTTCTAATTTCCATACAGCCCAGCAGCCTGCAGGCCTGGGCCAGCTCATATCTGTATCTGTAACACACACACACACACACACACACACACACACACACACACACACACACACACACACACACACACACACACACACACACACACACACACACACGCACACACACAGGTTTGATACACACCTTCATGCACAGGCGCTTTTCAGATCCAGAAACATATAGGTCAAGGAATATACGCGTATGAAGAATTTATACGCCTGCGCTCACACACTCACAAACGCTGCACACAAACACATTCATTCAGGGTATAATGAGATTTTGCCCCCACTGTCTTCATTTCTCCATCTTCCGAGCAATATCGTCACAAATTTGTTTACAATCATTATTTGTATATGCAATAAACACCAGTTTAGAGGCAAATTACAGACGGCTAAGTCCTTAAAACCATTTGCCGCTTCAATCTTTTCCCCCACTCTTTCCAGTTTTGGTACTGTGTGTATTTCAGCATTGCCTCATACACACAGAGAGCGCTATTAATTGAGTGAATGAGGCCTATTCTTCGCCTTCCTCCCCTGCACAGCCAGTGAGACAGAGCTGAAGGCTCTGCTGCTGAACCGTGGAGGCTGATAAAAATTAGAGCTCGCCGGATAGATGGGCTTTGGGCTGCTGACCGCTGCCTTTTCTAGGCCAGTTAGCCAGGGGAGAGCTCATTAAGCTTAGCTGGAGGTGGAGGTGGTCTTCCTTGTTAGTATCAGTGTGTGTGTGTGTGTGCGTCTTTTGTCTCTAACTAAAGCTGTGTCTCTGTATGTTTGATCATTTTAGCTACACTCTGTGTGTGTGTTTGTGTGAACGCACCAGTGTGCATACGAAGCCGAACAATATTTCACAGGGCACACAGCGAGAGAAAGGAGTAAAAGTCGGGAAGAGAAACCCTGCTTATTAGGCCACCGCTGACTGTGTGTGTGATTCATGGAGAGTGAGTGAGAGACAAAGACATGAAGCGGAAGTAAAAGAGAGAGAGAGAGAGAGAGAGAGAGAGAGAGAGAAACAAAACAAAAAGCGAAGGAGGGAGATGGATGGAGCAGTGAACTAGGGCGGCCCAGGATCAGGCAGCTTGCAGGATGGCTGTCTGCTGTCCTATGGGAGAGTGCTAGCTTGTTATTTTAAGGAGGGTGACTCTGGTGTTCACCTCGCATAGAGAAAGTAGGGACACACACACACACACACACACACACACACACACACACACACACACACACACACGCTTACACCTACACTAGTTGTCTCTGTGCAAATGAACCTGACAGCGAACGGCATACCAGCTAAGACAGTCCCTGAGAGGCCCACTGTGTGTGTCTCAGGTAATGGGCGACCTCAACACAGACGCGTGTGCGTTCACCTCATCACATCAACCCGGAGATGGCGCCCGGTGGTACGCAGAGCCCACGAGATCCTCATCTTTCTGTACATCGTGTGCAGCTATTTCCGTCTGTGTGTGTGTGTGTGTGTGTGAGAATATGTGCAGCCGCATCTGGTAAGTTGGTGAGAAAATACAAAAGCAATCCCATGCGTGTAATTCCATAAACATGTAAGCAGCCTCCGTGCCTTTGTGGAGGCGGGGGGGGGGGGGGGGTCTGCGCGTGATGACGTGTGTGTGTGTGTGCTTGTGCCTCAGCGTCTGTGACATTTGACACACTACAGTGCCTGCAGTGTCTGCTGCATGGGACTGCGGCTGCACTCCACTGACATGGCAGCTTCCCTCGGCTCGCACTCGTCGCATCGCATCTCGTCACATCAACAGTCATCACGTCACACGTCCTCCCTCTCATCCCCCTCTTCTCTTTTCATCCCGTCTTCTCATTGTCCTGTTGTTTCTGTCTCTTCCTTCTTTGCCAGGTCTTCCTTCCTGTTTTCCCTCTCTCAGTGTTATGCTCTGATGCTTCCATTTCTTCTCCGTTGCTCGCTCTGTTATTTTCTCCCTCTGCCTCTCTCTCTTCCTCCCGTCTCATTTCCTCTCTGTATTTCTTTTCCACCACATCCCCTCCGCTGTGTCACATCTAATTCTCTCCCCTCTTTTTGTCCAACGATTTCTTATTCTGCTCTCATTTCCTGTCTCTCATCTCTCCCCGTGACCCAGCACACTCTCCCACCATCTCCCCTTTGTCTCCTTCAATCCTCCATTCCCTCCTTTTTCGTTTCTCTCTCTTCTCCTTCCTTCAGCTGGAGCTCAGCTCCCACCAGGCCAGTTGGCTTCAATCAGTCCACTTCTCCTGGCTCAATAATACTGAGCCGGTAAAGTGGACTTCTATTAAGCAGGTGTGTGTGTGTGTTTGTGTGTGTGTTTGTGTGCATTTGTATGTGGGTTTGTTTACAAAGAAAGTCTCTGAAGGGTCAGCTTATGAGTCCTGGCGTATTTGCACGTGTGCATTCAGTCACACACACACACACACACACACACACACAGACACACACACACACACACCGACACAGACACACACACACACACTCACACTTACACACAAACATGCACTCGTACACATCTACTCAGCGAGAGGGCCCATCGTGCACGCTCCCTCGGCCAACAGATAAACAAGTGTGCCCGCATCTCCCTGGAGGTAACCATGGAGACCTCTCTCTCTCTCGCTCTCTCTCTCGCTCTCTCTCTCTCTCTCTCTCTCTCTCTCTCTCTCTCTCTCTCTCTCTCTCTCTCTCAGTATCTCACTCAGACTGAGCTGCCTGGTTGGCTGGGTGTCCTGGAGGCAAGACAATAGCAGGTTTCAAGGCCAATGTCACTTTTTTCTTCCCCCCCCCCCCCCCCCCCTCTCTCTCTTGCCATACAGGGAAAGAAACAAACAGCTCCCTGTATTGATAGATGTGATGTCACAGGTGGCGCAGCAGCCACGCAGAGCGGCGCTGGGAAAACATTAAAAACAACAACAACAACGACGGATTCAGCAAGATTTTTGCAATCCCTGTCCCACTCCCCCATGTACCCTCCCACGCCTCCCTCGCTTCCTCTTTTTGTATAATGTGGCCAATTGCCTTCTTCCCTTTGTAGGGCGCGAGAGGAAAAGGGGATTTTATGCAGGCTAACTAAGCCTCTAATCCTCTGTTTCATGCCGTTCTCTCTGTTTATTTATATATATTTATCTCTTTCTTCCTCTCTATGTTTGCTTTTTTTGTCAAGTTTTCAGATTATTTTTACTTGGTTTAAAGTATCAACAGTACAATGTAAAATACTGAATTTGAGACATTTTATACTATAAGTATTACCAGAAAAATTATCTGGAGTAAATACACTCAGTACATTGGCCCCTGGCATTGTCATTTCTGATGAGCAGTATTTTAATGTTTTTAGGCTAATGCGATTAAAGTAAAGGTCATTTTATGTTATGCATTAAAATTTGATTTGACAACAAAACAGTGTTTATCAATCAAAATGAATGCATCTTATTCCATAAACTCCTCATATGTTTCGTATGTACATGTTATGAACGTGTGTAAAACCTTTAACAGTAGGATAAATGTAATATAGTAAAAAAGTAAAGTACTATAAGATGGGAACACATGAAATCACAAGTACCAATAACGTTTTGGCCATATTGGGGCAGCAGAGAAGAGCTGTAAACACAGCATTTACCTGCTGTATGTTCTCCATTTAAAGTTAATTTAACCTTTTAACTATCTATTAGATACAGAGCAACCTTATGATTCACTATAAATCATCTGGAGTCTGTGTTTCTGTCCAACTGATGAATACAGGCCCTGTATCATTTTGTGTGTAGCTCTGGTTTGGTCTCCACCAACCCCTGGTAGAAATATCCTGACCATAGTGGTTAAAGCTCCACTGTGTTCACCAGCCAATCATTACCTCCACTGTGTGACGCAGAGCAATTGAGAGAGCAACTGCAGAGCTGGGTAATACTCAGTGGGTTGATGAGTGACCCCTTTCGAATGCAAGCAGTCACAGGATTCATAGTTAATATGAAAAATATTGATTACAGCAGCTTCCAGGAATAAATGTACTTCATAGGCTTGTGACAAGGTGGAGCGGGTAGTCGGAAGGAGACGGGAGAGAGCCGGCTGCTGCGTTGCTCTGTCAGTGTCTCTCCGTCTTTCCCTGTCTCTGTCTTCCTCACCTGCTCTGTATGACGGCAGAAGTCCCAGACAATCATTCTGTCCCGAATGTGAGAGAGAGGGAGAGAGAGAGAGAGAGAGCTGTCAGCCACTCTGGCTAACCATCTAATAGGTTGCCATACTGAACTGACATTTGAAGGCTACGGGAGCATTAGTCCTGAAATGAAAAGGAGAGATGAGAGAGGGAGGGAGACGGGTTGGGGAGGGGGGAGAGAAAGAGAGAGAGATTGGATATGCGGCGAGTGTTCCGTGGAGTCGGCATCCCTTATCAATGCATCTGTCTATCCATCCGCACCACGCGGCCTCATCTCCTCTATGATCTCCACCCACCCCAGTCCTCTGCCGCCTCGCGCCATCCCTCACCGACTCTCTCCCTCTCTAGCTCTCTCTTTCTCTCCCTTCCCCTCACACAGGCAAGGGAGGGGAAGGGCAGAGATGAAAGGAGGCAGAAGAAATATAGTTGGGGGCGAGCCAGGGAGGCCCGAGTGAGCGCATAAGAGGGGAGGAGGGCGAGAGGAGCAGAGGAGCAGAGCAAAGGGATAAGAGCCAAGGACACCGAAAGAGAGAGAGGGTCTTAGATGTTTAATTCACGCCCTTTCCTGCTGCAGACAGATGTGTGAGGTTGGAGGAAGACGGTCAAATAGATGGAGTCAAGCAGACAACAAGACGGACAGCTAGGTACCGGCACGGACATGCAGATAGACAGCGAGACACACACGGGCAGACAGACAGAAAATGGGCGAGCTGTCTAACATGTCTTTCTCTCTGACAGCAGCTATTGAGACACTTTTTTTAGCAAGTGGAGCGACACCAAAGACTTGAACCTCTCGCAGCGCCTTTACCCTCAATTTATCTTTTGTCATTTGTCCCCTCATGTTTTTTCTGGCTCTCTTCCTCACTTCCCAGTTCAGTCTATTGTCAACCATCAAAGGTAATTTACTCCAAATCGCGTTGGTCGCGCATACAAAAAATAAGTGAAGCTCTAAAATCCCTCAGGGGACACTGGAGGAGAACACAATCTGATGTTTAATAGTCATGAAGTAATTCATAGAGAACTATCGTGGCCTCTCCGATAGCAAACAGAAAACGCAGCCACGTGGAATATTTCAGCTTCTGGTTCATGGTACTGTGGCGGAAGGCAGAACGTGACCAAAGGCAGAAGTTCCTGAAGAATCACCTCTCTGCCCCTTCTTGCTGGCAACTGCTGATTTCCCTTCCAGTACGCAGGTGTCATTGCACCTGGCTTAGGTCGATGACGTTTTTTTGCTGTACCTGTCCTCTCTGTCATTTTCATGCTCGCCAAACCTTTAGGTCTAGCAGCTGCCCTCATCACCTCAGGAGGGACGAAGGCATTTGCTTACAAACAGAAATAAAAACCAACAATGAGTTATATAGGTATAACTAAACTTAATGCGGCTCTTACTAAGGGTGTTGTTGAGCTCAAACTTCCAGAATATGCCTTGCAGGTCGATCGGATCAAGGTCACAACTTGATATAACCAAATAAAAGGAGAGTAAGATTTCTGAAAGACATGTGGAGTATAAAGGCTAATGAATGCATACATCATCATCATTCCTTTTGAGAGCTTAAACTAAACCAGAAATGTCAGGGTAGAACAGCCTATAATAACATAAAAGAACTAAAACTAAAACAAACAACATATTGCTGTGGGAAGGCGCCAGCTTGGCTGCAGCACATGATGATTGGGAGAATGTCTGAAGAAGTCACATTGATAATTATGTAAGTAGCTTCCATGACAAGAGTGACAATCAGGAATTCCCTAAGTAATATTTTAGCGCACATTTGAAAATCCCAACACAATGCAAAGAAGTCAGACATGATAGACATAGAAATATGAACAACATGCCTTTTTTAAAAAAATGATTTTTGTCACTGTGTGTGTGTGTGTGTGTGAGCGCCTTCACGTAATACACCAACTTCAACTTAGGCTGTAATTAATGGTTAATGATTGTCTTAGGAAGTGCAGACATTAACACAAACAATAATTTCCTATTTCCGACTTGCCCGGGGCCATAATAATTGGACTTACACACACACAAACACACACACAAAGTTATGTGTGTGTGGCTAACATTGGGCATACAGGCAGAAAGCATGGGGCTGAAGATTCACGAAGATTTTGACAATTAACTTTCGAAAAAATATGCTGCACGTATTGTACAATCATGTGTTGTTATCCCAGTGTGTGTCTCAGGTGTTGTGGGTGTGTATGTTTATGTCTATATATCTTGGGGTTTTACAGTGGACAGCAAAAGTTAGCTGTGTGTGTGTGTGTACGTATGCATCAAATCTGTGTGTGTGTGTGTGTGTGTGTGTGTGTGTGTGTGTGTGTGTGTGTGTGTGTGTGTGTGTGTGTGTGTGTGTGTGTGTGTGTGTGTGTGTGTGTGTGTGTGTGTGTGTGTGTGTGTGTGTGTGTGTGTGTGTGTGTGTGTGTGTGGGAGGTGATAAGCACCTGAGCCCAGAGGCAGCCTTCAGATTTCCCCTCACGTCCTCAGTGAAATCAGCCCAATCACTGCACTGTCATCTGCCTGCCACCAGAGAGAGGCCTGCACCGCATACTGACAAGCTCATTTGCCTAGCAGTACACGCACATTCACACACGCACACACACACACAGACAAGCACTCCTCTACATATACCCACTAGTTCTTCCACTTTCTCCCAAAATGGAGCTTAAACCAAACCACTACGGGAGACATTTGTATGATTTTCTTTTTTTCTTTTCTTTTTACGCGAGGGGAGAGGAAATGCTTCCTTCTGGATCCGTACCCAAATTGAAGTGTCATTGTTTATGAGAAGGATGGGGCCCGGCTGCCAGCGGAACGCTTTAACACCAACCACCTCATCAAATAACTTATTATTGTTCAGACAAATGCCCTTGCTTTTCCGAGCTGCATTAATAATTCATCTGTTGAGGGAGGCTGAGAAAGCTTTGCAATGATTTTAAACAACTGCCTTGATTCCATTATTATCTCTATGTTGAGAAACTCAAAGGCCCTGGAGACCTGTTTTTTTTTTTCAATCAGCTTTTTTTCTGCTTTTTCTATTAGCGTCTGCTCTGAACATAACATTTTCTGCCAAAGTTTTGGTAATTTGACTTGAGAGAAAAATACTTTTTACTGGTTGGAAGTGGGCGGGGCTCATTTGCCAAATGGGTTATGTCACATATTTGAGCGCATCAGTCACAGTTTTACAACATTTCAAGAAGTCAAATTGGATCAAAGCAAACTCACACAATCCTCATGATGAGACGGTTCAGCGCTTTTCAGTGTGGAGCTCTTATTCAAAGATAACCACACTTATGTTTTTAAAACATCACGTTAGATTCTGAGGATTTTAACCGCTAAAGTAATTCTGTCAAAATTTTAAACAACAACATCATATACAGTGTGGACAGTAGAACTACAAACATGCTTGCTTTGCACACGTACATGCAGACACACACACACCAATTGGTGTGACATCTTTGTGACCTAAAAATGTCCTCAAAGCAACATATAAGGACAGAGGGAGGGGGGGGGGGGCGGAATAACGACACACACAAGCATATAGTTTGTGTATGTGAGTGTGAGTGGGTGTCTGGAAGTTCCGTGGTGGGCGTGTGCAAGAGAGAGAGAAAACAGGGGGAATGTATTAATTCTGCATGGATTTATGTTCTGTGTGTGTTTTGTGTGCATGCCTGGTGGCAGAAGCCACACAGTGTGCAGTTCTCCTGTCAGTGCGATTAAAGGGGCCGCACAAACATAGAGAGAGAGAGAGAGAAGGAGAGAGAGAGAGAGAGGGAGGGAGAGAGAGAGAGAGGGGGGGGAGAGAGAGAGAGAGGGGGGGAGAGAGACAAGTGTGAGAGAGAGAGTGAGAGAGAGGGAGGGGGGAGAGCGAGAGACAGACAAGAGTGAGGTAGGGGAGTCTCTCTTTTCTCAGCTCCCCCACAGTAAACACACACGCGCACAAAGACACACACACACACACACACACACACACACACACACACACACACACACACACACTCTCAGGAACATACACCCAAGGGTACAGTGAGGTCATCTAAGCCCTGGCCAATCCTCATGCCACTGTCACAGTTTCAGTTTCACATGAGTACAACATTCATAGATGCACACACAAGCACACGTACACACACACACACACACACACACACACACACACACACACACACACACACACACACACACACACACACACTTCACCTTGTCTCTCCTTCCTAACCCCAAAGGAGGCAGATCTGAAGATGATAGTTTCCTGTGTGCGTGTCTCTGTGTTTGAAGAGAGGTTTCCATGACAACAACAGCATCAGCAGCCCCCCTGGGCTCATTTGCATATTCAAGTGCAACAGTGTAGTTGAATTACAGCCGGAAATTGAATGGCTCAATCAATAGAGTGGTGTGAGGGGGTGGGGGGGAGGGGGGAGATGGGTAATGGATGGGTCGAAAGGAGGAAGAAATGAAGGAAGGAGGAGAAGGAAAAAAAAGGGCACTGATGAAGCAAGGGGTCATCGCTTTGTGTGTGTGTGTGTGTGTGTGTGTGTGTGTGTGTGTGAGTGTGCGTGTGTGTGTGCGGGCTACCGTCCTTTTCGACAACCCACTCTTATTGTCCAGTGGATAAAACAGGCCTGAAATGGATTGTGTGTGTGTGTGTGTGTGCGTCGTTTTCCTGTTGAAGCTGTCAGATTCAAAGTGACATTTTAAGCCCCTCCACTTCCATTACCACACTACACACACAAAGTACCCACTGCGGACACACACACACACACACACACACACACACACACACAAATCAAAGATACAGAAAATGTTGAGTGTTTGTGTAATCTTGTTTACAAACCAACAAACAAATGAACAGGGGTGAAAACATATCCTCCTTTGTGGAGTAATAAGTAGAAAGACCTGTTTGGCCTTTTTTGTCTTGAGGAACCAGAGCTGCTGTAAAGTCATACTGGTTTCAAATCTCTGCAAATGAGGATATACATCATCTGCATCACATGTGCCCCCGGTCCAGCTCTCTTCTGCTGACCACAGGGATTCACCGGGGACACGATGCCCGTGGCCCACTTCCTCAAAGGCAGCATGCTCCCTCTCCGAAAGCCCAAAGCCTATCTTAGCATCGGCGCGTCCAAGGGAAAGTGGATCAATCGCAGTTTTTTATTATGACAAGTGAGTTAGGGTAGGTGTGTACAGTACTCAATGACACTACATTATGAAGCGCAATAACTTTTCAGAACTGGAGGCAGCGGCGAAGGGGCTAGCAGCACAACAAGATGATTGCATGGACACAAAGGGGAGGATGCTGACTGTGTAGATTTGACGGTGCATGTGGGTGCGCGCACGTCGTCACAACACAATGGGTTTGTGCTGTGTGTCTGTAGACGTGAGGTATTTGTGGTGATGTTTTTTTGAAAAGCTTCGAATGTGTTTTCCGTATATGTGCGATTCGGAATGTGGATGTTTACGGTTGTTTTCCCGCGTCTGATTTTGGTGCAGTGGGGAAACAGAATGCTGGACGGAGGACGAGACTGTTATCATCAGTTGCTGTGACAATGGAGCCCCAGTGGTCACAGGGACAGAGGAGTGCGAAGGGAGGAGGTGGTGGTGGAGGAGGAGGAAGCGAGCGGAGGAGTAGGAGTAGGATGGGGGGAAGGGGTAGAGTCTGCTGGAGGAATCAGTGATGGGGAAAATGGATGGAGGGGAGGGGGGCATTAATGGCCCGCAGACACAGCTGGCTGCAGACACCCAAGGACAGGGAGACGGAAAGAGTGAGAGACAGGCAGGAAGGGAGAGAGAGGGATGGAGGGAGCAACGGCGACATGGGTGGAGGGCTGGGGCGAGGCGGGGGGTAAAGATGATAAAAATAGAGGGGGAGAGACGGGGATAGGGGGGGAGGGTTGAGAGGGAGGGCAATCACGGCGTCTCGTCATCAGGGCAGACGAGGGATGGAGGGGGAGGGAAGGTTATTTTCTTGTCATGCTTTTTGCATCTGCTCGCCCACGAAAGATACACACAAACAAACACATGGAGGCGGCTGCCATGCATGTCAATGAATTATCCCTGGAACAATGGTGGCTCCTCACATTAATGAACATAAACGAGGGGACAAAGATAGAGGACTGAGGCTAAAACAGCATGAAATCCTCCACAGCTGATTGCCTTCAGTTCCAAACATTCATGACGATAATTACTATTTGATTACAGGCTCATCCATTACACCTCACACATTTCCTCTAGGATGTATATATGAAAGGTCATCAGATGACATCATCTCGGCCCCAAAACACTTTACAGCAACGGAACTTATTTATCAGTAAACATGCACGTACCGCCTACATTACCCACAACCCCCCAAATCCTCTCAACATCAGTTCCTCGGCTGTTAACCTTGACGGTGACATTATACACGATGAATACATTAGCACGTGAAAAGGTGTGTGTGCATGTGTGTGTGTGTGTGTGTGTGTGCACGTGCGTCCGTCTGTGCGCAGGCATGTGGCCGCTTGAATGAGACAGGAATATGCGATCGTGCGTCATCCCGATAGTGAGATAGGGGGGCGGAGAGGGGAAGCGTGATAAAAAAAAGAAAAGGAACAGACCCAATAATGAAGTGTAATGGGGGTGAGGGTGGCATGCTGAAAAGGAAGGAGATTGGTGTTAGACTCGCAGATGTGAGCTGAAGATGGAGAAAGGCGGATTGGGAAACGGGAGGAAGGAAGAAAAGAAAGGGGCAGGAGAGAGGGAGGGAGGGAGGGAGGGAGGGAGAGAGGAGGTTGTGGGATGCTGGTGGAGCAGCGGAGAGAATATATGGAGCGACTGAAACAGAGAGCTGAGACATACTGAGCGAGAGACGCCTGTGTACACCAGTGGTAAAAAAGAAACGTGGAGGAAGAGCATAAAAGGTTAAAGAAAGGGGAGCTGGGGAGAGAAATACGGGAAGCGGAAGAGACGGAGAGGAACAGTGAAAGATGGAGGCGCTAAGAGAAGATAAAGAGATCGAGATGGGGTAACTCTGAGGAGGAGGAGGAGGAGGAGGAGGGGAGGGAGGGGAGGAAGGAGGCTGCGAAGTTAAAAGATGGAGCTGGAAAAGAGAGGAGGTGGGGACACAGAGGGGGGGTGGAGGGAAGGTGGGAAGAGGGATGATGTCAGCATGGATGGATGAGAAAGTATCTGAGCTCGCTCCCTTGTACAGTGTTTTCAAAGCAGCGGCAAAAATAAATAATAAATAGAGAAGAATTACTGCAACTGTGGAATTACTCACCTCAAAGGAAAAGATGTGATTGAACAAATCCCAGCACCAAAACAAAGAAAGTATTTTTCTGTCACTTCATTATTTCATTTGGGCGTTTTCACTGCCTATACGTATGAAAAGAGATGCGTCCGTTTCACACATTGTTCTGTCACTGCCCCTTTACTTTCATGCGTCCTTTAAGTTTTTGTGTTTTTTACCCAATACATCCACTAGGGGGCAGCGCAAAGTTGCGATAAAGTGTAATGCAAAGTCTCTCGTAAAAAGTGGTTGAAATGTCTTCATCGTGCCCTCATTGTCATATATGAGCCTATATATTTAAACGTAGAATATGTATCTTCAGTTGCTGCTGTTCTCACAATCAAAAAAAATAACAGGATTTGAAGAGACATTATCCGAGGTCATGTTTGACTTTAGACTTTCTCTTCCAGCCTTGTCTTTCATACGTACACGTGATGCACTTGGTCTATGTTCCTGTTTGTGTGCAAGCTCCGAATGTGTTTTTTATATTGTGTGTGTGTGTGAGTCGTTGGGTGTCAAACCACATGAATAAATATGGCCACGAAGATAGCCCAGGGTTTGTTGACTGCTCTGATGTTTAAATTTGTGCTGCGGCTTCTCCCGGCAAAACTCTGTGACTCACTCACTCACATACGAGCTAACACGCTAAAAGCAAAACAGTGTCAACGCTAACCTATTCTCATTTGATGCTGCGGGGGGGAAAACTGCTTAGGTAGCCGTGAATTGTTGCCAGCCTTCGCTAATTCCACCACACGGATGACTTGCCTGGTGGTTGTTCAAGAAGATCGATGTGTGCGAGAGTGTTTGGCGGCGCCTCATGCAAATCACGTTGACACAGATTTTGATATTAGCCAGCTAGGCCGATGCATTCTAATGCATTCCGCCATTTCTCCAGCTGGGACCAGTGTGTAGCATCCTGTCTGACTCACTGAGATCTCATTACAGATCTCTCAGACCCTGTCACCGGCCTCCCCTCCCTCCATCCATCCATCCTTCACTACGACCTGCGCTTGTCTCATCCATCTCTCTCCTCCCTCGCTGGGCCTCTTCTATCCTGCTCTTTTCAGTATGCATTGCTACGTAGCCTATGGCTGCAGGTGAGAGTCAATGCTTATGCATGAGTCCCTGTGTGTGTGTGTGTGTGTGTGTGTGTGTGTGTGTGTGTGTGTGTGTGCATTTATTAGTGAACATGCAACTGTTGGCAAAGGAGTGTGTATGCATGCAAATCCAGGCTGATGTGATTCTCCGTCGTAAGGAGACACACGGTTGAGTGAACTGGAACTTGATCTTGATTTTGCCAACGTGAACATGCATGCAGGCACAAACTTGAGTGCAAATGCAAATGCACACAGGCACACACACACACACGCACACACACACACACACACACACACACACACACACACACACACACACACACACACACACACACACACACACACACACACACACGCAGTACAGATGGCCTGACTGTGCTCTGTGCATGTTTGCCTCTGTGTGTTGTGTACGCGTCAGTGGGTGTGTGCACAAGTGCGTGCGTGTGGGTGTTTGATTGATTACTATTCCCTCTCTCTCCCAGGTGCTTCGGCTATTCAACAGCCTTCATCTTTTCTTCCTCTCTTCCACTTCCTTCATTGTGTAAAGGCTCAGCACACATTGGTTTTATATCCACAAAAGAGGTGAGAGCTATAATAAAGCGATAATAAAGCACAGAATAGCCTGGCAGCTCCATTCTCTGCATCCATTATGTTTTGCTCACCATGGTGGAAATACATGAAAGTGAGATAATTGATGATATCGAATTATAATTTAATTTCAAATTTTGGCTCGGGATCCTCCCTCGCCCAAGCCCCAGGTGACTTTGTGTTTTGTGTGTGAATATGTGAGCATGTGTGTGCGCTTTCATCCTGGCTACCATGGCTACTGCTAGGTCAGTCGATAGACATCTGAGTGAGAGGTCGTTAGAATCTCCCTCATGTTTTCTCTGCATGAGAACATTGGCAATTAGCTCGATCCCGAGTATGGGTGACTGGGCAGCGCACCTTGGGATGTGGCTATCATCTAAATCTCAAGCCGACGTGAAGTCCGTCTCTGACGTCTGTGCCATGATTGTTTCATCTATATTTTTTTCCACCAGCTGTTTTTCTCCTTGTTTGGATCTGGTGGTTGATGTTGCACAGTTTAGTGGGTGAGTTTGCTTCTGTTGAGCCCAGCTTAAAAGGGGTTTGTGTTTTGCGCCTAAACCTTGACCGCTAGACGGTAGCTGTTGACGTGTATTTGATGTCTGAAGTTAGTGTGTGTGTGTGTGTGTGTGTGTGGGGGGGGGGGGTGATGGGCCAGCTCTGACAATAACACTGATAAAAAAATCTCCTCTGCCCCCGCACTACACCCACCTCCGCAATGCCGCAACCTCTTTCCCGGAGACGGAAGAGAGAGAGAGAGAGCGAGAGAGAGGGAGAGAGAGAGAGAGGGAGAAGAGGAGAAAAAAAAACGGGGAGAGAGATAAGAGAAGGAAAGCAAACAGAGAGAGAACGGGGGGGGGGGGGGGGGGGGGGGGGAATTCAGAGAGATACTGAGCGGCAAACAAAAATAGCAAAGACGGAGAGGGAGAAACAGTCAGAAAAACGAACCAGAGGCGCGTCAAACAGACAGAGGGGCTGTTATTATCAAGCTGAATGCTGCTTTTGACTTTGTGTGCCATCCACATACCAATGCACATTGTCACCCCCCCACCCCCACCCCTCCTATCCAGCCACCACCCCTCCTATCACCACGGCAACAGCCTATTGTCTGTGTCCATCAGCGTGCAACTGTGCCCCCCCCCCCCCCCCCCCCCCCCCCGGTACCCAGATTAGACATCGGGCCTGTGCCCAGTTTTCAGATCACACAGGCAGAGCTCCGTTCGTTGCATGTGAGGAGCAGTACAGTCACAGGCAACAGCGGCGAATGGGGCGGCCTCGCAGGATCAGTCCCATCACCGTCACTGTCACAGAGACTTTGCATTACTGCGTTGTAATTTGTTAGCGAGACGACGGGTCAAAGTTCAAATGAAAGATAATTGCATATTTATGTGTAGGAGGAACATATCTGCACCTGAGCGATGCAGCTCGATGACCTTAAACCTGCCGGGTGGATGGATGTGGGCACTTTAGCTTCAAGTCCTCAGTTACACACCATCGTCTGTTTATTGCCAAGTGTGTGTGTGTGTGTTACACCATCAGTTTTGCGATATGATGTTGTAATGAATCCGTAAATGGAAATAACGGAATCAATGTTTTATTTGTAGGTTTTGAAGGTAAGATGAGAGAGAGAGAGCAGTCTGTACCATGACTACGCAGGAATACACATGATCATTTAATACAGATAAATGGAAGGTTGATGTTTGTACGTTCATGTTATGATGGGCAGTAAAGCTCTGTCAGGCAGAGAGGCCGTTAACTGATCCCGCCTGAAAGTCTCTTCTTCTCTAACCCACATCTGCCACAACTTACCGTCCTGTCCTTGTTTTCATACGGCACCGCGGCTCAGTGGGGGTCATGGGGTTCGTCCGGGCTTTCTCTGTGTCTTCCCGTCTTTCTAACGTCACAAGGCTGGAGTTTTATTATTAATGAGGTGACAGTTACAGCAGTGACATCATCAGTCGCACGATGGTCAAAAAGGTGAAGAAATAAAACGGAAAGCGCACTCGTCTCAATCCGCATGCAGAGGCTTTTTCCGGCCGTGGCCACAGTTAGGTAAGACTATGGAAGTGTGTGTTATTGTAACATGACTGAATACGTTCTGTAACATTTTTTTCCCACTCAGTTCATCTGTCTGTCTCTCTCCCCGCCTCTGATCTCGCTTTTTCACTTCTTTTTTTTTCCTCTCACTCTCTCGCAGCGTTATGTAACTCCAGCAGCTGTTTGAAGGCACTGGAGAAGGGGGGGGGGGGGGGTTAGGTGAGGAGAAAACTTTTCAAAGTACTGTTTCCGGCTGCGTGATCAGAACACAGGAGAGACACCGGTGACAGTTTCTGCTTCCAGAAACCATTGCCTGGTCCCGACACACACATCCTGTGTGCTCTAATTGTTGTTATTTCCACCTCCCAGGTTCTCTTCTTATTTTCAATCATACGTTCAAAAAGAGCTTTCAGTTACTAGTTTTGTTTAAATTTTTTCATACTGCAGTGTTTTCATTAGATTTTTCGGTTCCTTGATCCTTGTTTCAGGACCAATATTTGATTTTTCTCGTCCTTTTTTCTCCATCTTCTGTCTTTTTCTTTTCATCTCCTACCACTACGCGTTTTATCTCCCTCATTAAATCTTTCTTCCCCCTTGGCCTAATTTTGCCTCTCCCCCTCCGTCTCTCTTTCTCTCTGGCAGACAGCTAAACAGCGGTGGTACAGGCTTTTCTTAGCAAGTAGCTCATTTAGCTGAATGCACTGACACGCACACACACACACATTCACACACTCGAGTCTCTTAAGGCGCCCTGACTAAAATTACGACCTCGCCTGCCGGTTGTAGTGCTGAGCAGCTGTGGGGGGGCGAATAAAACTGTGCCCTGCAATAGCACAGTCACCCGGAAAACTTTAATAATAATAATAAGGACACAACATTCACCATGTGCTTTCAAAACAGGAAGCGCGAGTGGACTCATTGTATTCAGGAGCAATATTGCCCCGACCCTTGTTGATGCTGAGTGAGAGACCTAATCCTGCATTTCTGCTCATATACACAGCATTTGAAACACATACATTTGTTGTATGTCTATTTTTTCCCTCACAGGAGTAGATGTGTGATTCTTGCTGTAAAGATTTAGCGATCAGCTTTCATCCATAAAAGTTGGGGGCACCTCTGGAGCAGAGGGCAGATTTTCATGGTTCTTGAAAATTTGTCTCCTTCCTTCCCAGCCCTTCATCCTCCCATCCCAGTGTTTTTTTTTCCCAGTAACACAGAACCGAGGAGCGAAGAGAAGAGTGAGGGAACGAGAGGAGAGGACAGATGATGACAGGAGAGCGGAACAAGAGGATGAGAGACATGAAGGACGGTTGATGAACTGCACAGAGTTGGAGAGCAGCCAGATCCCTTTAAAGTGCTGCACCCAACACCTTGCACCTAATCACACACACATGCACAGACACACACACACACATGCACAGACACACACTGGCACAAACACACACACACCCACACACCCACACACCCACACACCTTATTTTTGCTTTCTCCACTCTGCAGCATCCCACCATCCAGCACTAAGTACTCCCTCCAGATCAAACAAGCAGCACACAGTTACCAGCATACAGATGAGCTCTTCCTCTCTGCCACCCCCCCTCCTCTCTCTCATCACAACCCCTGTCTCCTCTTCCCTGCAGTAACCCCCTTGCTCTTCCTCTCCACCATCCCCCTGTTCCTCCCTCGTCTCCATCTCTCGCCCCCTCTGTGATGCTCCTCACTCTTGAAGAGGGAATACGTCAGTCCTCGCTAGACAAGCACACTGCACTGACACCGTCCTCGCTGTAGTCCTATGGAAACCTATTACCTGCAAACTGCATTAGCCTCCGAGTCCAGACACATGCATGCATGGATACACACACACACACACACACACACACACACACACACACACACACACACAGACAGTAGTGCATGCAAGGAGCTACTGTGTGTAATCAGATCTAGGTTAGCAGCCGCGGTGCACTGTTCACTGGAACAACGTGTACCCACCCTCTCTCACTGCACTCTCGCTGAGTCCTGGTGAATATGCTACGTATGTGTTTGTGTGAGGATGTGATGCACATGAAGATGGAGGCTGGGTGTTAGTATTCTCTGTGTGTGTGTGTGTGTGTGTGTGTGTGTGTGTGTGTGTGTGTGTGTGTGTGTGTGTGTGTGTGTGTGTGTGTGTGTGTGTGTGGAGCTATCTATTCAGTAATCCGAAATGAGAAAACAATGTCAAAACCTATAGACATAAAAGAGAGTGGTACTCCAACAGAGTGTGTAACTTATCATAAACTCATGTACGTCATCATGGGTTTCACAATCAACATGCTGTTAAGGTTGTGTAATGGTAAAAGTTTGGTTCGGTTTCGGCTCAAACGCTATAATGTGGTTGGATTTAGGAAAAGATTGCGTTGAAATAGGCACTTCCTTAAGGGTTAGATGACCTCTGTTGTTTAGGTTGCTCAGAGGTCATGGATAGAAGACTATTGGCATCAAAAGTGAAATAAACCGTTCATCCACCTTTGCCTCCTGCTCCTTTAATGTCACCTGACTTCCTCCTTTGCTCCCAGCATGTGGGATCTCCAAACGATAAAACATTTAGTGTGAGTCGTTATAAGCTGACACTGACACTGAGGACAGCCTCGAAAACACTGCACAGCTTGTGGTCATTCAGAATTGAAGTCAATTCAAATTATAATATTGCTAGGTCGACCCGTCCAGGGTTTACCCGCCTCTAGGCCAATGTCAGGTGGGATTGTCTCCAGCCCCCCCGCCCCCTCCCACGACCACGACCCTGGATGGATCTGTTTTGAAGTCTCAACCTGACTGTGTCAAGTGCCTTGAGATAATGTATGTCGTGATTTGGAGCTTTTCAAATGAACTGGATTTAATCTCAAAGCACAAACACATTGTAGCACAAGATGTACAAACAAGCCTGGATTACCAACCGGGCAATTCACCAGAGCTCTCAGATCCTAGGAGCCTTGAGAGCCATTGGCCTTTCAGTGGGGAATTCACTCATTCTGTAGGAATCAGACCGCTAACGCTCGATAAGGGCCGGATGGAGTCGAGTTCCTCTCTGATAAATAGATAAAATATTCAATCGAGGGCCACAGCGTATTTTTTGCCCTTGCCCCTGTGAGGTTTAACACAGCTCTGTGTAAAACGTGTGTTGTGCCACCGTGCTGTGTTTATTGTGCACATCAATAAAACGCATAACGAGGAAATTAGTTAAGATAATTAACAAAAGCCATAACGGCGATGATAGCGACGGGACGACTCGCTGTTGTTTCTAAAAACAGGGATTGTCATTCGATATGAATACTGATGCCATGCTATGAGTCATAGGTGGAGTGTCCACATTCATTAGTAGCTGTGTGTGTGTGTGTGTGTGTGTGTGTGTGTGTGTGTGTGTGTGTGTGTGTGTGTGTGTGTGTGTGTGTGTGTGTGTGTGTGTGTGTGTGTGTGTGTGTGTGTGTGTGTGTGCTTTTAATGACGGTGCCGAGGTCCGGTTGCTCCCTACAGCCCTGCTTGTGTTCATGGCACTTCTCTTTAATGAGGGACAAACATTCTCCCTCTGTGTCTCTCTGTCTGTCTCCTAATAGCCCCCCCACAGTAAATAACCATGAGCCTCCGGGGCAATTAGGTGGGCACTTGGGGCTTATAGTGCGGTGCTCGTAAACACACGTAATCTCGCTGTCGCTCACACACAATCACTGACAGCGATCTATAGTTAGAAACAAGAGTTTTTGTAAAGTCACAAATAAACAAAAGACAGATGAGGTAAAGTCCAAAAGTTGGGGGGACAGAGAGAGAAGACCAGTTGATGTTTCAGATCTCTAACAATGGCCGTTATCTCATATGTCCTTCACATGTACTGTTGTTTATCATTTTGCCTGTTTTTCCCAGTTTTCCTCTCCCCCTTTCTTCTCCTCTCCTTGACCTCCTCTATTTGTTTTGGTCTGTGACCGAGAGACAGAGAAGGAAAAGGAAGGCAGTGGAAAAGAAAGCAGGGGAGGGAGGGAGCGTCTCAGAGGGGAGCTTTCACCTTTCATTTCACTACAGCAATGATTTGCCAATTTCAGAATGCCCTTTACTGACCATCACACGTCACACACACACACACACACGCACACACACACTGAAACCTACTCTCCATGCGCCTCCAAATCTCCATGATAATCAGCTCCCTTTCATTGTGTTGCATCATGCAGGAAACCTAATGTTAGTCTAGGTGTGTGTGTGTGTGTGTGAGTGTGTGTGTGTGTGTGTGTGAAGGAGAAAAAGTCAGAGGAAAAGGAGGACGGACTTTCAGTGTGTGTTTGTGCGAGTGTGTGTGCACCAGCTTATACAATACAGCAGTTGTGTATTCAAGGTACTTTGCCATGCTGTGTCAAGCCTGTTGTTTGGCTCTTGTCTCATCTTTTTATTTTTGACTACAGAAATGCTGCTTTTACCCAGACACACACACACACACGCACAGACACACACGCACACGCACTTGAACACACACACACTCTTTATCCCAGTGCAGCTGTTTACGTGTTGATGGCAGCCATGTCGCTGCATTGCTATAGGGGATCAGCTTCTCATCTTCCATTCATATATTCTTCCTTCCCTTCACTTCTTATCACTCCCCCTCTCCTGCTCTATCATTCTCTCATTCTTACTCTTCTCTGCACATTGTGCTTGTATATTTCTAAGCACACACACACACACACACGGACGTGCACTCACACGCACATGCTCACACAGCAATGCCGTTCTCTATCTCACCTCTGTTTTCTGTCCCTGACACCTCTCTGCACTCTCTCTGCGTTATCTCTGTCGTTACCTCCTCCCTGTTGCGGCCCCCCCCAAACAACACACACACACACACACACACACACACACACACACACACACACACACACACACACAGAAACAGAGCCACAAGCACATGCACTCACACACAAACACATATTGCTGGCTGTGTCTCTCTTGCTGTTTTCTATTTAATCCTTGCTTCTCTCCGTCACACCTCTCAGACCGCCCCCCTCTCTCTTTCTCCCTCACTCTCTCTCTCGTTCCCTCCCTCTCTCTCATCCTCTAGGTAGCGTCAGTTTCATTTAGCTGTGACACTGCAGTCTCAGTTCATCTTTTAATGGCACTTTTAATGGATGCAAAGCCACCTCTGAAGTGCGCCTATGCATCACACACACACACGCACTCACTCACACACACACACACACACACACACACACACAGAGCATGTTTCCCCGCGGAAGCACACATCAGGTAAAAACCATAGCGTATAAGCTTTAACAGTGATATTGAGGATGCTGCATGTGCCGGTAGTGATTACATATTCAAATTACAATAATAAATCCACAAGTAAACAGAGATTAGAAGAACCAGAATCAATCTTCGTCATTGGTTTCATAAGATATGTGTGTATGTGCAAGTTTGTGTGTGTGTTTGCATTTCAGATTTCTCCTTATGCAATAGGCAGAGTAAACAGCGTGCTATGACACATCGCCGCTCTGACATAGCGTCCCGTTATAGCACTACGTAACACATCCTCAGGCTCAGGATGCTGAACGCAGCTCGGGCAGAAAGAAACCAAACAGCAAAACGGAGACAAACAAGAGAGGCTCCAGCTCATTCTGCATGTTCCCCGTGTGTCTCGCAGACAGATTGAGTTTTTGTCATCATTTTCTGTGCCTGTTGTTTGGACAGATGCTGCTGGAAGACAGGGTTAAGGCAGGTTTCTGGTACGGGGAGTGTGTGTTTGTGTTTTGTGTGTGTGTGTGTTTGTGGGAGTCGCATGTTCTTCCACTGAAATGAAAATATAACGCAGTCCTGTGAGGGACCCTGCTGTCCTCTATGTGGCATGCACACACAGACGCA